>NC_073702.1:85831617-86134648 GCF_023634085.1 Falco cherrug | reverse complement strand
TGTGTCCCCCGCCTGAGTGCAATCTGAGGGGGGGTGCTGCCTTGCACCCCACCAAAATGGCCCCATCACCTGGCTGTGGGGAGGGAAACTGGCTTCGCTGGGAGCTGTGGGAGCAATAATTCACTGAAGTACCAGTTAGCGGAAAACTTCAGGGTATCCCAGAAGGCTGCAAAACCAAAAAAAAGGTGGTTAGGTAAAGAATAACGTTGCAAAGAACAGGACCGGAGGGTGTTGGCTATATATTGGACCACGGAGCCGAGGGTACGCGGTGGCCATCAGTCAGAAGGCTCCGGCTGTGTGGGGGCATCAGTGACACCTGGAAGCTGTCTGGCTCCGTGCGAGCGGCTCTCCGAGCGGCCCCAGCAAAACCGGTGATGAAAACCAACATTAACTTTCAGCATACATACTCTGTGACTGGCTGGACACAGCAGCTCTTAGAAGAACGTTCTTGAGCTTAGTAACAGCGTTTACCCAGGGAACAGAGCACCCTAAAGAATGACCTGGTGGTGGAAGGGATGGTAGGGGGGCTGGCACACCCAGGGCTGCCGGCGCTGAGGCTGAGGGACCCTCATGTTTTTTCTAATGGTGTATCTACCTGCTGACCTGTGCCAGGTGAAGCACACTAAGACATTTACATCAGCATTTTTGGGGAGATGTTTCTTATCTTGGCCTGAGAAGCCTTGCCTGCACCCATTTTCAGCTGTCCGTCTAATAGTGTTCTGTTACAGAATTCAGATTTAAAAGCAGGAAAACTGCATGGACAGATGACCCAGCACCTTTCTGGAAGCACAATCAAGGCAGACACGTAACTTCTTTGATGACTTTTTATACTTAAGTGCTTTTCTCCTCTGCTTTATTTCTGGGTTCACGTCAACAGAGCTTTCTTATTTATCTGCCTCCACCGTGATGGCTCCTATCAGGGATGCTATTTAATTATTTTCCTGTAATATGCATCTGGAAACATTGTATTTTCTTTCCTCTTAATTGCAGCACATGTGATTTTGTTTTCTTGCTATCCAGCTGGATCATGCTTTTTTATAGATGGAGATTTACTGAAGTGAGAATCCTTTTTCCAATTAAATGCTCTCAGTTTAAGAAATCATTCTCATTTTACGTGCAAAAGGAACTTGAAGCTGATCCAGGCAATACAATGTGATCGATGTTTCCTCCTGGGTGAGGTGGGTTTTTTCAAAGTTGTTTGTGTTGTGTCGGGGATAGAGCACTGCGTACTCAAAAGATTGGTCATAAATAATGAGCACACAGAAGTCTTGGCCACCAGCTGAAATGAGAACAGAGCACAAGCCCACAGCTCCTCGGGAGGCCAAGCATCACCCTCAGCATCTGCCCCAAGGTGTTGGCACTCACAGTGGATTTGTGATTTCCAGGGAGGACACTCCTGGGCATGGGGTGGGGTGATGCTCTGCCCACATTGAAAAGCAGAGTTCGCTTTTAAGGCAAAGAAATCCCTTTAATAAAGTAACTTGGGGAGACATCACAGATTTATGGATGCTGAAGCTGCTCTTTTTTTACTTGAAGCTTTTCTTTGAGACCTGTACCTGGACAGCAAGCACTGAAGATGAACTATTAACTCAATCGTTCTTCAGTGAGATGATGTTGCATTATTTTTTTTTTTCTTTCTGAAGGATACATTTAAAGGGCAACTTGTTTGCATAACATTTTCATATCCTCAGTCTTGAAAAGCCTTAAGGAGCCAGGACTATGACCTGAAATCTAATATTCTTGCCTTTTGCCGGGGCAGAGGGCAGGGGGAAATGCCATTTAAAAATGTCTCAATTCTCTGTGTAAAAGAGCGTTGTGTAAACTGGGAAAGACAGTCGATGAAGGGTTAAAATAGTAAATAGCGTTACAGTTTGGGTTTTTTTTTTATTGCTTTACCCCAGGCATTTACTGTGGATTCTCAATGTGAAATGCGGTGGAATTATTGTGAAGACATGTTGTTTAAATATTAAACATTAATGTTCTTCTTTTGATGGTGAAGCCGGTATTAAACCCGTTAATTTTTCATTAAAGCACCTAAAGCCAAATTTGTTTAAACTCTCAGTTTGCTGTCATCTTCATAATAGAAAACACCAAGTAAAAGCCACACAGACCTGACAATAAATAGGAGCGAAATGTGGGAGCCAGCTCCAGGCTTCCTCGCAGGGCGGAGGGGAGATGAAGGGGAAGGGAAAAGCAGCAGGAGGGGAAGGAAGAAGAAAAGCAGCTCTGGGAAGAGAGGATGAGGGAGGAAAAGATGAGCATGTACAGAGCAACAGGAAAGCGTTGGTAAGTATTAAACACAGCAGTACGGCGACGGGGGCCGGCATGACTTCTGCTCAGCAAAAGGCGTCCGCACGCATCGGGTGGGAGACAGGTCGCGCCGGGGATGCCGCGTGCTCCTGCGGACGAGCCACCGTGGGTGGGCGAGGGACGTGGGGCTTCTGAGCTAGAGCTGGTGCCCTCGCAGCGTTGCTGGGGGAGCTAAAGGCAGTGATACTTCACCGGCCGAGTTTGGCCCCAGGTGCAACAATATTTTGTCTCAGTGTGATGGCGAGATGTCAGCTGGCTCCTGCTCGCCATGCCCGATGACGTCGAGGGCTGCACCTGTAAAATCACATCCAAGTGGGAGCCTGTACCTTCACCGCTGTTTTGCGATCACCGTCGAGAAAAATAACTCCCAGGAGGTGTTTGTGTGTGATCCTTTGGAGCATAAATGATTTTAAGCTGTGGTTGGCGGGTACGGTAGTGGCTGGGCAGGGAGATGGAGTAGGAAGCGCTGGATGAGGCTGCATTTGCCAAGCAAGGAGAAGGATTTTACAGTAATTGAGATGTGAAATGCTGAGAGTCTTGACAAGAGTTTTAGCTGTACAGATGGGTAAGGAAGGCCATATCTCAGAGATGTTATGCAGAAAGAATCTGCAAGCAGCAGAGAGCGGGCTTGGATGTGAGCCCGGGGGAGGCACCCGCGGCAGCCGCTGCCCAGGTGACTCCACGGAGCGAAAGTGTGGATCAACGCATGGAGGGATGGGTGGAGGGGTGGCTGGAGGGACCGGGTTGTTCAGAGCTATCAGAAACAGGGATCTGCAAGAGGGAGAGGTAAAAGATGGGCAGCCGTGTTTTAACCTTGCTTTTGGCTGTTTGTCCGTGCAAAGCTGGGAGACCTCAGGTTTTGATAGGGGTAGGAGAAGGTCTTCCGTAAAGCCCTAGATCTAGGAGACAAAATAAGACATCCTCATGGCTGACAAAGGACTAGCACCATGCCCTTCATCCACCGGGGTTTCCAGCTACACAGAAGACCAACAAGCAATCCGTTAATATTTAATACATGGCATTTTAGTAGAAATAATAGGGAGAACAAGCCTGTATTTAACTTCGGTCATTGGACTGTTCTCGCTAAACACGACTTTTCCATTGTTTTAACCAATCCAATTAACCATGAGGGAAAAGTCCCATTTGATTTAATAAGGATGACATTGACAAGGACTTATAGACATTTTATAGAATGACTACAAAACCTGGGCGGTCCTGATACACGGGTGGCCTAAGCTGAGCTATTGGCACACAAGCACTGAAGTCAACAGGGCGACCGGGGCTGCTGCGGCAGTGGGATACGGTCCAGCCAGCTGATGGGCATCGAGCGCGCAGCACTCTTTTCTGTTGGATTGTACAGGGCAGCCCCAAAACCATCATCTCTGCTGCTAGTCCTATTTTTTCACCTGAATTATTCAAGCCCTTTCCTGGAATGGCCACCTCTGTGTGTTCCTCTCCTTTGCCCTGTCCTTCTCTTCCTCCCTGTTTTCCTTCCCTCTCTCCCTTATGTGACCAGCTCATTTGCAACATTACTGTTGCAGTCCCACCGAGATTCATTTTCACTTTTTTATTGAAAAATCAAAATCTTTGGAATTAAAAGCTCCCAATATTGAATTTTCAATAGCAGGTGAAAATTACGCTCTGCATGACGATGAGGAGAAGGATGCACTGAGCTGGGAGCGTGGTGACATGGGCGCCAGTGGGCTCACGTTTGACCCACACGAGACAACTGGGGCAAGTATTTAAAGAAAAGGGAAAAACGAAAGTCGTGTGGGAGGCACAGCAGAGAACATGGGGGAAGGAAGTTTTCCACTCAGGGCAGGGGTGGTAGGAGGAGGAATTTTCCTGCTGTTCCATTGCAAAGTCAGCAGCAGGGTGCAGAGGTTTTGGGTGATTTGTGGAAAAGCTTTGGGGGCTTGAGGGTTCCCTTTAGGGGAGAAGCAGCTTCATAGGTGCTGCTCTGGCTGCTCCCAGCCGTCCTTCCTGGGGTCCTCGTGCCTGCAGGCGCCTTGCTGTGCCCTGGTGCGTGGTGAGCGGTGGGCCGGTGGGTTGTGGCAGCGAGGGGTGGACCCCTCTGTTGTGGCAAATGCAGTGAAGCAGCCGAGGCTGTTTTCTTTACGAAACCTTCCGCCACCGAAATAATGCAGATGCAGCAGCAGCATGGCCAGCTTCACTGGCACCCGGCATTCCTTTAATTACCATCCAGCCTTGCTCCAAGCGGGGTTAAGCAAGGCCACGGTGACACTGCCAGTACACGCTGTGACTGCTCGCCCAGGCTCCCACCAAGGTATTTGCATCTTGCACTTTTCTGGGAGTGTCCTCCTTTCCTTGCCGGGTCCTTTGTGGCTGCCTGGATGTGTGCCCCAGCAAGAGGTGTGTTTTGCAGAGTGGCCGCCCTGGGAGTCACCTGCCGAGAGAGCAGCCCCCTGCCTGCCAGGCGGTGGGTTGGGGACCCCTGATGCAGGGCAGTCAGCTGCCTTTGCCAGAGGTCGGGCATCACTCTGGGCGTGCAATGGCTCATGCTAACCAAGGTCAACCCCTTCCCTGGCTGGTGTTTCTTTAGGTTTATTTTTGGTACAAGTTTCTTTTTCATCCAGGTGATTCAGACCCTCACCTTGTTTTTCATCTGGTGTGGCAGGGCACGCAGAATATGGGCTGGATGGTGTGGGGTGGCACGCTCAGAGCTGCTGAGATGCCGCTGGGGGGATGGTTAGCAAGCGGTGAAGAGCAGCTGAGGTGGTTCCCTTATGCTCACAAAGAGTTTTCCCACCACATCTCCAGGAGCACACTCCTGCTCAAACACCATTTCGTTTGCTGCTAAGTTGTTGTCACAGATGGAGACTTTGAAGATGAAGTAAATCACATAGGTCTCAGTTTCCAGCTTGTGAGATACTCCAAAATTAGTTCAGAGGAGCTATGGTCTGATTCTCCTGCTGCCACCTGCCCAGAGCCCAGCCCTCATCCCTGCAAAGTCAGGGGGACTTTTGCTGTTGGCATCGGCTGTCCCAGGTATAAAGCAGGACAAGGCAGGGAAAACAAAATGCCGAGCAAATCCCTCAGTTTGCAAAGCGGTGGATAGCCCAAGAGTCTCAGCCACATTATCCATGTGGGAAGCCCTCACCAGCCTGGAAGGAGCTACCAGGGATGCCCCAGCCCTGGAACAAGCAGCCAAGCTCTGCAAGCTCTGCCTGGCCCCATTGGGCTGGACACCCCAGGGTGGCATCAGCTGTGAGCCCTGCCCTATGTGAGGAGATGACAGGAGGAAATCAATTAGCAAGAAAAGCGTTGTTTGAAAATATCGTTGTGGCTCCCTCCCTCCCACCGGCCGCGGCTCCTTTCCCAGCCAGCCCCAGGGAAAGCAACTGGCGGCAGCCCGTGAGGCGAGCCGCAGATGGATGGTGTGTCACGGGCACAGCTGGACGGATCTGGCACGCAGGTGTTGGTCCGGTGCCTGCCAGCTGCCCGGCCGCCCCCAGATATTTGTGCCTGAAGGATGAAAGGGGAGAGGAGTCTCCATCCTCACTTGGAGCGCAGCAAGGGAGGCAGCCATGCTGGGGGGAGCAGGGGGAAGGCAGCAAACCCTTCCCACAAAAATCCTTGGGGTTGGATTGCCCAGCCGGTAAGGGCATGGGGGGTTCCAGGGCTGGAGGCAGCAGCTGCTGCCTTGCAAACCAGGCAAGCTCCGGCAGCCCCACCGGCACTGCTGGTCCCATCCCACAGCCATGGCTGACCGCGACCGTGGGGGAACCCTCCGCAGAAGGTCCCCTCCTGCCCTGCCCATGGTGGATGTGGGCAGTCTCACCACTGGAGAAAGCCATCTCCCAATTCGGGTGGCCCTGCTGCTGTTCCAGAGGGGTCCTGAGTCAGATGCCATCGTGAGAGACAGAGGAATCAATCATGGATATAAAAGTTGGCAGTTGCTTAGGTACAAAATGATCACAACCCCATTTTAGGAAGGGGGGTGGGGGGAGAAAGAAAAGTTGAAACCCAGTACTAATTACTGACGTTTGGCCGTTAGGTTGCTAGAGATTATGGGCTGAATAATCTGTGAAAGAGAACAAGAAAAGTGTTAATGGGTATTGCTGAAAGATGTTTCCTTAAATGCCGCAATTCCTAAACTCAAAGGCTTCAGAGGTTATGCCCAACCTGATCAGAAGAAGGGAATAAACCTAACTGAAATTATATGTATATATCCCTGAGGAATATCTGTTTGTGAGGGTTGTGTGTGGAGTGTGCGTACGTACGTGTGCTTGCACACCCATACAAAGGAGATGGAAATCTGCTAGTAAGGAGTAAGACGCTGCTGAGTCTTGCCTGGACAGCAGACTTGCACACTGATGGTCTCCAGGCATGGCCAACAGGAGAGGTGGAATCCATGGTTTCCTTCCAACCTTTGGCACTTCCACATTGATCATGATGTGTCTGGCAGTCTCAGGGTTTTTGTTAGGTGGACATGCAAATGCCAGCAGAAGAAGGGGAAGTGGGTTGCAACAAATATTGCCTAGAAGCAAGCAACAGCATAAAATTGGTAAAATAAAAAAAATGATGGCTTAGTATGATACAAAGTTACAGTTAAAAGCAATTAATGTGGTTTTTTAAAATCATATTAGTAGCGCAGGAAATCTGAATAACAGTGTGTTGCTAAATGGAAATTATAAACTGTCAGTCAAACATTATACAAAAAGGCTTTGCAATCCGTGACTATTCCTCTTGTGCATTTGGGAATGAACACACACTATATTTGCATCCCAAGAAGGTGACAGTGACAAGGATGCCTAGCTTCCCAGCCCCACGTCGGCTGTGGCTCCACAGGGCTCCAGGGTGGTGCAGAGCTCCAGGGAGCGGTCAGGGCTTTGGCCAAACTCCCTGGCAGGTGCTGCTGCCATCGCAGAGTCTCCAGACCCACCTCCTGTGACGGGCTGCACAAACACTCACCCCCCTGCCCAGGACCACTCCTGTCGCCCACCCCACTTTGCCTATTTTGTCAAGCCAGGCTCGCACAGACCTGCTGGGGGGGGTGTCCCTGGTGACAGCAGGGGGGTCCCTGCTTTGGAGGGCTGTCCATCCTGCTCCTCCTGTCTTGCCTGGATGAAACCCACCACATCCCCTGCAACGGGACACGTTTCCCTGGACCAGCTGACCCTGCATAAGGTGAGGCTGCCCTCACCAAACGCCGTTTAAAGGCTGCCTTTTGAGAGTGGCGCTGCTTTTACTGTCAGTCATCACATCAATGGGAATTTCACTGCAGATTTTTTTCATAGTGCAGCTCGGATAATAAACAATTACGACAGAGGCTTCAATGACTTCCATTACAGACTCAACTTTAATCAACATCTGCAAGAATCTCTCAAGATGATGTTTATTATCCGTTTCCTGCACAAGAAGATGCTCAGTTGGCTTCCATCGAGTTAGCAAGCCAAGGCTGGTCTCATTTGTAGCTTTATTGGTTACTCCTTCTCCCTTTAAAGAGGCTGTTGGAGCTTCCTGATTTCTCATAAGCTATTAATGGAAATTACAAAGAAACTTAAGTTTGGTTGGTTGACTCCTAACCGTTAGACAAAATTAGCTTGCCTCAGCCGTGAACCCGCTGTGCCTCCTGTAGGACCGCCGCGCTCTAACACCCCGCATGTGCTGCCTCAGTACACACAAATATGCTGGTACTGAGCCGAGCGCTTATACATCATCTTTCCATCGCTCTGCCCAGCCTGTGATGCTCACGTGTGATCTATTCCCACCCCCCACCCCCCTGCACTGCAGAAAGTTGGGAGATGTATGGTACCTGGCAGCGTGCCGTTAGGGGCTCAGCCGGGCTTTGCCCTTCCCGAAGGATACGGGCTGCCTTCCTTCAAGGGGGCTGTTGGATATGTTCAGGTTGCTTTCGTTTATTTTTCTTGATGGAGAAGGGTGTTGTTTTTTTTTAATTGCTAAGCCACTTCTTCTGTCCCGCAGGAAGCTGGATTAAAGCAAGTTACTCCAGAGTTTAGCACCAGAAGTGCTGGTCTGCTGATTGCATAGATTTACTCCTGATTAGCAAAATGACATGAGATAATAAAGAATTATTTACTTGCCTTGCTCTGCCCTGCTTTGCCTTGCCTTCCCGGTGAGGGCAGGACAGATGTGTGTGATCCAGAAATGCTGACTCCTACAGTAAGTGCAACCTGGGGACATGAAGGTAAGGTCTTTGAAGGGAAGAAACCCAAGGGCAGGCTTTCCCAGTGGCACGGTGAGAGCAGCAAGGCTGGAGGGGAGACCCTGCAGTGACGTGCTTGGGGCACAGCGTCCCCCACCGTCCTCGGCACTGGGTGAGGGGGAGTCTGCGTGGCCCAGGGACAAGGCAAAGAGCAGTGCCCTGGCACCAGCACCGTGCCAGGGACAGAGGCACTGGGGCACACGCGTGGGGGGGATGATGGGGTACAGCACATCTTCGTTTGCAGCCCAACTCCCCGCGAGCTGCCTAAGACACCCAGTGCACAGTGACAGGCAGGCAGCACAGCTGTGGCCAAAGCCACCCCTTCACACCGCGTTGGGGAGAGCTTGGTGGTGGGGCTTGAAAATACAGATGCTTTGCTGAAGGGAGGCAGGGATCAGGGGGGATGGAGAAGGCAGTTTTACCCCCTGCTGGGACAGGGAGGGTGAGCTGCCCCCCCCAAGAGGGAAGCCAGTGATGGCTTGGAGCAGCCTGGAACCGACACCAGCCCCCGTGGTCAGATGGGTGGGTGGCAGCTCGGTCTTATCATTTCAAAGCATTTACGGCTGCAGGTTCGTGCAGTGTGCTCTGAGCTAATGCTGCTGTTGCAAAATCAGTGTTTTTCTCTGAAAATCACTCACACGGGCAGTTTCCATCCTGCTTGAGCTCAAGGGCTTTGATGGTGCAGACGGGGCATCTCTGTGGGGGCTCCCCATGATCTCCTGCAGTCACTCTGACGTAGCCAGAAGTGGGTTGTGCCCACGCGGGGTTAAAGCCACTGCAACAGGGTGGCACCCCAGCCCTTTGCCCCTCTGCGTCGGGGTGCCGGGAAGCCCATGCTTTCCCATGCCACAGGCAAGATCCTGTTGCAAGACCTCCTTGCAAAGAGGACTAGGCTCAGGGCCCCTCAGAGGGCTGGGTGGGAGGGCTGAGTGCCTTGGACTCAGTTTTGCTCCTGGATGGAGTCGGGATGCAGCCGGGGGCCAGCTTGGTTGTTACATCCTCTCCCCAGGGGTTTCTTTGGGATGGCAGCCAGGGTGCAGGAACAGCATCCAGAGCTTCATTCTGGCTTTTGCAAAATTACATTTTGCAAAATTCAGTTCAACCTCAGTGTTGAAGGGGGTTAGAAAAAAACCCCAAACATCCCATGTAGCTTACTACAGCAACTGTACAAATGTGGCATTGGACCCCCCAATGCCTACCACGTGGTTCCCCAGGGAGGGCTGACCTCAGCCGTGGGCTGAGGGCTGCTGGGTGGCCCCTCTGCGGGCGCCTGGGGGGCTGCAGCCTTCCTTGCTCCTGCATGCGTGATGGTTTCGAGGGTCCCAAGTGTCCCCACCAAGGGGAAGGGGCTCCTGTGTTGGCCCTGTGGGCACACGCTGAAGGGGAGAGGGGCTGCGGTGCTGTGGGGCTGCCCGGCAGGGTGGTGCTGTGGATCTCGCTGGTCTTGCTGGTGATGCTGGGATGAACACCCCTCACCGGCCACATCCCGGGTGCTGCTTCGGGTCTCTGCTGGAGGGGCGGCTGGGCACAGTGAGTGACCTACGTCTCCTGTGAGCCTTCCCCATGCAGGCAGGCGGACAGGGGAGAAACTGCACATTTTAATAACAGCACGAGAAGTTTGGTGTTACCGCATGACCCCTTGCTTTCCTCAGTGAGAAAGCTGGTGCCGAGCCACCCTGCTGTGGTGTGCAGGGTGGGAGCCCTGCTGGATCTAGTGGGATCCATCCCCAGGGCCTCAGCAGCTGTGGGATTGCGCCCAGGGCGTTTAGCATCACTGCCCGCTTTGGAAAGGCCCCTTGGATTAGTCCGGTAGGGAAGATTAGGAACAAAATTCCATGTTTCCTCCTGCTCATTTGTAATGTTTCTGCTATGTCGAGAGCAGCGATTTGTTACGGTGAACAAATAGGGTTCCTCAAAGCTCGTCGGGAGAGGGGTCTCTGCGGAGAGGAGTCTCCCCTCTCCCCTCCTAGCTCCGAAGGGTGCCCCCGCCAGATCTGGGAGAGGCAGATACTGGGGGATTAGCGTGCGGCACTGGAAGGGCTGCAGCCGGAGGGGAGGCTTGGCACGGCCGCCTGGATGAGAGCTCGCAACAATGGCGAGCTGCAGCCTGCCAAATCTCAACACAGCAGGCAAGGCTAGGCTCAGCTCTAGCTAAACGGGAGCCGTGTAGGACCCTCCATTTTGGAAGAGCGCTAGCAAGGTCTGGCACTTGGAATTCTTGGCATCCACAAGTGTCTTCGCTCTTTCTTATCCCCTCCTGTTCCCAGTAGATTTTGCATCCTTTACAATGGATAAATTATACATGCAGAGTTTACTCTCCTACCCGAGCTTCGAGAATACCCCAGTGCCAGCCAAGGGAGCTGGTGCATGGGGGAATAGCCAGGAATGTTTAAAATAGTCTGGCCATGTGACTTTAGGGATTGGAAAAGAAAAAAAAAAAGAAAAAAAAAAGAAAAAACCCTACAACACCCTTTCCCCCAGTGCTTTAAATGCAAATGAACTTTTTTATTTTTTCACGGGAGAGAGTCATGCACTGGTGATCTGTGCGCCAGTCACGAGCCAGCAGCTCTGGTTTCCCTCCTGGCTGCAGCAGCGGCTGCGCTGGGCCCTGGGGCAGGGTTGGAGCATGGCTGCATCCAGCCTGGGCCCGGAGAGCGGGAAGGTGGCAGAGCGCTCCCGTCCCTCCCTCTTTGGCTGGCGCTGAATGATGAAAACCGAGGGCGGGTGTACCTGGGCTTGTACATACAGCTTGTTCTGTGTCGGCTCTTTGTAGGGAGAAAAACCAGCCGTGAAAAGGGAGATGCAGGCGATGCAGAGCCCAGGGTTGGGCAGGGAACCAGCTGGGAAAAGTGGGGTGCTCGGCCACACGTACTCCTCCTTACCAGGCTGCCCCCTTCACCTGCCCCTACAGCCCCCTACCCACCGTGGTACCCACCGTCCCCTCCCGCCGTTCCTGACCCTGGGAAGCCCTGTCCACCCGGGGCCAGGGCCAGGGCCTGGGCTCCCCGATCCTCCAGCAGCTCCCCACATCCAGGGGTGACGCTGCCGCCCGCCCCGGTGCTGGGGGGCAGAGGGGCAGCAGTATTAACCCAGCTTTTAATGACGGCTACCGGCTTGTACTACAAGCATCTGAGTCTCATTTGAATTCAAGCAACTTTAAGCTCTTTTGGCAGCATAAAAGGGCCTGAAAGTGGATTCCAGTCACATGTGCGCTTGCTTTTAGACTCCAGCGCGGTGCCAGCGTGATGTAAAGGGGCCTCCGTGAGCCGGAGAATCAGGCCCTGCATATTTTACACTCTTTTATAGCTTACTGTGACTCTGCTTATCTCTAACAGTTAAAAACCGAGTGCCAATGGTCTACACGCTGGATACGTATCATGCAAAACCAAATATAGCACGGCTCAAGAACACTCTTTGCATAATGTACATATGTATTTCATTTATTTTTGTAAAAATTCTGCTTAAGCATATGGAAGGGAAGGAGTGATAACACTGCCTAGAGGCAGATATAATGTGGTCAGGCAATGTGCAAGCTTCCTCACACAGCTCGAGGAATGTGCCTGAGTTTGAAGTTGTTACATGAGTCCTGGACAATTCTTGAGCGGGGAGAAGCAAGTAGGTCATACAGATGACTTTGTGACAAGGGTCTTCCTTCACATCAGATGGCAAAAAGCCTCCAAATGCATTTCACCTGGGGCTTCTGTTTTCTAACCCAGAACTATGGATGTGCAAGACTCTTGCTGAAAATAACCATGTAGATCCATATTTAGGAGCCTGCATGCATGAATTTTTCTTCAAACTTTTGGCTTGCCACATCGACGCTGTCCTACCAGTAATTCTACAAACCCTCTGGCTTACATTGCATAGCACAACCACTACCGCCAATCACAAAAAAAAAAAAAAAAGACACTAACAGAAAAAATAACCACATTTAATAAAATTTAAAGCTCTTTGTCCTCCTTGGGCAGGGACAGGCAGACAGGACTGACCCCAGTGCCTGGCCCTGAGAGATGCTGGACTCCTGCCAGTGCTTCAAACAAGAGCTGTGCTTTGTTCATCTCGAAGTGTGCCTCTGTCTGTGCTGCCTTTTCCTACTTCCCTTCTATGCAGACGAAATTGTATTTTTAAAAAACAGAGTGGCTGCTGCTAGAGATTGGGGTAAACCACGCGTCGGCTTTGACTCATGCATTCAGCCCCTTGCCGCGGCGGTGGGGTTGATGGGACCTGTTTGACATTGCATCGCACGTATCAGCTTCTGGATGCTTGGCCACAGCTAACCCCGAGCCTTCTGGGGCCCTTGGCCAAACCTTGGCCTCACTGTGCCGAGGGGATCTCCCCGTGTGCCACCGCTCCCGGCCAGCAGGAAAGCTGGGAACCCTGAACCAGCCAGCCTCCCTCTTCCCCTTTACTGATCCTTGCTGGATTTACCCCAGATTTTTTACAGGTGCAAACGACAGGCAAACCAAACGCGTTACTGTGAGCTGCTGTTCGCACATGTGGCAGCGTGTGAGGCATTTTGAAGCCGGCGTGCAGAAGGCAGCTGCCTCTACTAGGGGCCATGCGGTCCCGGGGCTGATCTTCCAAGCTGGTTGCACCTCGGGTGGGGAAGATGCTCAGACACAATCTTGAGTTTAAGTTCGTCTTGTTCAGGAAAACGCCAAAGCACCTATTCAGCTGTAGGTGGATAATTCAGTGTAATTCATCTAAAAGGGGTGCTTTCCTAAACAGGGACCATGAGAACACACCTAAGGCAAGCTGAAGCCGCTGGGCTTTACTTCTGAGCAACCGAAGCACCAGGATCGGGGTCTAAACAGCTTGGTGGAGAAGGGAGGGATGGAGAAAGAGAGATTCCAGTGGCACCGATGCGTGGCTACTTACGGACACAGGCGCAAGTTTGACTCACGGTCGTGGTGGATTTGTGTAGATTTTAGCTAATGGGCTTTGTTTCAGAAAGTGGGGATCCTTGGGCACAGCATTGCCTTACTAGCACACAAAAGAGATTGTTCTGTAGAAGGAATTAGAAAGCCTGGTCTGAGTGAGAGGAGGCTGGGGCAGAGATATTTGAAGAGGACAAAGAGCCATCAGGGTACAAACACACGTAACAGAGGCAGCAGCATCCAACAAGATACCTTTTCTGTGTCGTGCTCTCCCTGTCTATCCTGAGCCAAATCTTCATCTATTTTTTTTTTTTTTTTGCTGGTACAAAGTGATTTGCTTAATATAGTCTTATGCAGCTGTAACTGAGAACAAAATTAGATCCTGGTGTGCTAATTGGGGCCCTGACCCAGAGGAGCAGTTAAGCATACGCTTAAGATGAAGTATGAGAGCCACTCCACCCAAGTTGCTGAGTGTATGCAGAAGCTTTAGGTTAAGCATCGTTTCAAGTACCTGGAGCACACAATGCACAAGAGCCGGTATCTTACCTCCTCCCACTTCTGCTTAGATTCCTCAAACCTCCAAACATTTTCACATTCAACTAGTGAGTGTTTTGCAGGGAACTATTATCATTTTCCTACCTTCCTTGGAGGAAAATTGCCCTGCAAATTAAGGGGTGAATTTCATTTTGGGAGAACTGCAAGACTAGAGACAGAGACATCTCTCCTTCACTGACCTTCATCCCCATCACAGTGGGTGTTCTTGGTTGCTCCTGCAATGGAGGAATCAGAGAGAGGTGTTTGTAGGAAAGCCCGTGGATCACTGGCTTGCAGATTGTACAAAACAGGAGGACTGGATTTTAATTTAAACTAATAATTTGGAGGGAAGCAATAAAACAGAAAAGCATGTGAAGATTTACTTGCCCAAACCCCTCTGAAATGTCTCCTATTTTTAGAATGCTCTGCAAATGCTTTCATGCAAATGTACACACACGTATACATACGTATGTATATCTCTGTTATGTAAATTGACTCTGGCTTCTTATTCACTGTGTTAACGAGCTTTGAAAAGGCTTTGGCATTTCCTTTTCTGTGAAGGGATTTTTGTTTTTAAAGAAATAATTAAACCTGCATATCATAAAGGTACCTTTAAAGCAGCCAGACTCACATAGCTGTATTCAAGCTAAATACGATCTGGTTGTGCCAGCAGTCCCCTGAAGTACTTCCCTGACTGCTAACAAACTTTTAATCACTCGCTTAAAGCTGATGCTGAAGTACCTGGCTGGAGCGAGGCCTTATCCAGGGATCTGGGGGGTTTGGTTGGTACCTGGGGAGCCAGGCACTTGAGGGGGTGGGACGGGGGAAGTACGAGGGGTTGGCTTAATCTCCCCACCCTGCCAAAAAGCACAGATCTGGCTGGTGGGGCACCTTCCCCTAACTTCACTGTGGTCATACCGAGCCTTGTGTCCTTGGTATGCCTGGGGTCCTGCAGCCCCATCCCCAGTGATGGCACTGGGCAGGTGGCTCTGGGTGTGCGAGGAGCGCAGAACCTCCCTCGCCGGGTGCGTCTTCTGGAATAAAAATTCTGTTCTTCAAGTCTCCATATGAGTCTCCAGCCTGCTGGCAGTGAGTCAGGAGATGACTACCATGAACCCCTCAAGTGCAACACCACCTCTTATAAAGTCATCAAAACCCAGAGGGAAGCCAAGAATTCCTGAGGCTGGATTGCAACGCAGAATGTCCAGTAAGCAAAGATGCACATTACACGTATGCCTAAAATGGAAACACGAGCTTGTGCTTGCTTCTACAGCTTCAAAGGCAGCAGCTAGCAAATCCTCTTGGAAGCCCAACTGC
Source organism: Falco cherrug (assembly GCF_023634085.1). Lineage (NCBI taxonomy): Eukaryota > Metazoa > Chordata > Aves > Falconiformes > Falconidae > Falco > Falco cherrug. The sequence continues at coordinate 86,119,420 of NC_073702.1, read as the reverse complement.
TAGTCCCAGCAGAGAGCCCACCACACTGGCGGAGAACAAAGGTGAGCAGCAGGTCCCAGCCTGCAGGTGCTGGAGCATCTGCAGAGCAGCAGCCAGATTGGGCTGTACACCAGAGGATATCTGCAAAGTGCTTGGGTCCTACCGCATCTGTAAGAGGACTAAAACATGCAGCAGTCAGAAAACACGTCGGCAAATCAGTTTGTTGTTTTTTGGGTTTTTTTTTTCTTTTTTTCCCCTGTAAGTAGAAGAATGTTTTTTGGTAGCAGCTTCTGCCCGTGTCTGTCATCGCCTGCTTTGCGTGACTCCCCTTTCCGCATTAAGCTGTCTGTACTGAATGCCAAAGGGAAGGAAGCGGGATTATTTTACACCCAAGTTGGATATCCCATAAAAAAGGGAGCACCCTGTTGTGCCAGCTAGTGGTTTCCATATAGTGGCAATGCATAGAAAACAGACACTGACTTTGAAAAGTAAAACCCTCCGGGGAGTCACTGCTCTCCCTAAGGAAATACTATTTACTGTGCACCCACTTTATTTGTTCCAAGGACGTTTCTAACCCCTTGCCTGGATTCTAATGCAGTTCAGGTTGTCGCATCACACCAAGCTGTGAGCTGCTTTAGCCGATAGGAACAACAGGCTCGAAGGGTTGGCTTTTGTTGGTTAGAAATATTGTTTATTGAGGAAGATTAATGAAGGAGCAGCCAGTGTGGAGCAGCCAGGTAACGGAGGCAGAGCACTGACGTCCCTTCTCCTGGCACACCAGGATTACCCCCCGCTCTCCATTTCCACTGGGGTCTCAGAGCTGAGCTCCAGCCAGAGAGGTGAAACCGAGCAGTTTCCCTGTTGCCAGCATTCCCTGAATATTCATCTCTCCTGCTCAAAAAGGAAAAGAAATACAAGGAAAGAAAAAGAAAGCAAGCCTCACATTTCCCGTGGCATCTCAAGCTGGGGGGAAAGGCCGAGATAAATGGATACTTTCAAGGTCATTAGCGTGTGGAGCTCACAGTTTGTATCACCCTGCCAGAGCTCGGCTTGGAGAGGTTATAAATGTTTTTCGTCTGGAGCGGGGAGCTTATTGTTGGAGTTTGGATCCTCTGCTTGGCTGACAGTGAAAAATCCAAATTCTGGTGGAGCAGGGCCCCCCTCCCCGCCTGGAGGTCTTTTGTCTATTCATCTGGAGCAGAATCCCCAGGGAATTAGATGTGCGGTCGAAGATATTGCAATGCCTCGCCGCTGCGGTTGCCACCACCACCACCACCACCGAGCAGCTAACCTTCCTGGCAGCCCACCAAAAGAGACACGGGATCAAGTGTTGTTTGCTCTCCAAGAAAATTACCTCAAAATGATGTCCAGTCCCCTCCAGCCAGCAGTACTATGGTCTGTGGAGAAGAGACAGGGAAAGGGACAGCGTGAGCAACCCAGGGTGTGGGGCAAGGCATCATCTCCGGACCCTGGCAGGATGCAGATTTTGGGGGTACCCTACGGTGAGGCAGCAATGTGCATTTTGCAGCATGGCAGCAGCTGAGCCCACCTGCTGACACGCAGGTGTCTTCTCCTCGCCCCTGCTCCCAGCCCTGCCGAAAGTCACTGCTTTTTGCCATGCATTTGTCCCAGTTAATAACCCCTGCAGCTGGCTCTTTTCCACGCTACCCGGGGTTTGGAAGTGCAGAGGCACAGGCACGGTGGAGGCGAAACCCAGCCTCTGAAGGGGGAGCTCACCCTGCCTGGCCATCAACATCTCTTCTGCTTTTTCCCATTGCTTTGCCACTCAGCAGTGATGCTGGGCACAGGGAAGGTGTGTGCAAGTGCAGCATCCGCAAAGGCAGGCATCCTTCAGTGTCGTTACCCTGCCTTGAAGGCTGCTGTGTGATGATGCTATGTAAGACCAGAGTTCTTCCTTCAAAATCAGGTCCTCTCCATTCACCCAGGCGTGGGCTGGATTTGCTCGGTGGATCAACGCTGCTGCTCCTGGCATCTCAGGCCCCACGGGTTCCAGGGCACTCAGAAATGGTGCAGATAAATTGCCATTTGGGGTCAAAGCCACAGACTGAAATGGGTAGAAAATTCCAGCTATTTGGTGCTCAGTCAGCCCAGATGTTTTATAGCCTCTGGTGGAATATGAGTAGATGTATTTCACAGCGGTAAAGGTCAAAGATGGACTCTAAAATAAGTGGAGCCAGCATTTTTGATGGGTCTCAGATTAGAGGAATATTTACTGGCAGATAATATCTGCAGAACAAAAACTTCTCACTCAGCAAAGGGAGAAGAGTTTCAGCAGTGGCTGGGACCTGCAGGAGCCATCAGGTCTCCCAAACCTCAGGCTGGCACGGAGGGTCCAAAGGGATTTTGCTCTCTTCTTCCAGGGCAGCAAAAGCACCCTGATAAAGGGAGCCAAGCCCCTCTGCTGAAGGGACTCCCTTGGTGGCTGACCACAGGGATTTCTGTTCATCATTTCCAGGCTGTGACTCCAAAGCACGGAGAACCTGGGAGCTGCAGCCTCCGGGATCTCCATCGCTTCTCCTTCCCTTACCCCCGGCAAGCCCATGGGTCTGGCTCGCCTGCTGCCTGCACTGGCTGGGTGGCTGTGGGGAGATGTTTTTCCAAGCCCTTTCTGCCTTCCACCTCCAGAAGCAAAATCCCAAGAGCCTCTGAAAAGCTGCTGCTCTGTAGGGATGCTTCAGCACAGAGCAACTACCATTTATTCCCACTTATTCACAGCAGGCTCTGCAGGACAGCTGGACTGAGCTGAGATTTAACTGCTCGGTATAGGCCCATTTTGCTACTGAATTTATCCCCAGGATAATCTTCTGTGGAAGTTTTAGTTTATATGAAGATCCATCCCCAAGCATATATAAACTAGGGGCTGCAATAATGCAATCTGAAAGCGGACAGGGCATGAATTAGCAGTGCTCTTCCAGAGATATTTCTGAAATGGCACACAGAAATACTGAGAGCAGATGTTATATTGCTTTTAGAGGACAAAAATGGGTCAGACCTTATAGCAGAGTTTGCAACCACCACGTAGTCTCTGCTGTCCTATATTTCTCAGGATGAGAGTAGGGAACACTAACTCTCCTGCTCCAGGTGTCCTGAACCCCTGGAACAGTTTCTCTCCTGAAATGTTACTGAGGCGGTGCTGGTGTGTGTGAGAGGAAGGTCTGCCTTCCCTTCTGTCGTCTTCAGAAAAATAAGCTGTCTCCACATCTGAATCAGACAAAAGTAGAACGATCAGCCCAGATGTCACCATCCTAAGAATGAGAGTCTGGGGAGCAAACGGATCCCAGGAAGCATAGGACGAAGCCCAGGTGGCTGTGAGTGCTCTGGATGTGGTGTTACACCACGGCCAGGGGCTGGAGGAAGAGGAGGGAGACCCAGGAGATGCGTTCAACACCAGGCATGTAGCACAGACCTGGCAGCCAGGGCAGGAGCCGTGCTGGGGCTGGAAACTGGGGACCGAGTGGCAGGTTGCACCTGTACCCTGGGCAGGGCTGACCTTGGCTAAGGTGGAACGGACGGATAGCCACGAGGCACCGGCAGGACCTCCCCGACAGACAGACCAGCCTGAAATGTGAGGCCTCCGGATGGGAGCCAGATCATCTGCCATCGCCTTGTCAGTGTCCTGGGATGACCTGGATGCTGAACCACTTCAGGCTGACTTGATGGCTGGAGAGCCTGTAGCTCCTCGGACAAAGAGCTTACCGTCACCTTAACCCATTCGGTTTGGCTAGCAGAAAACTGCAGTTCTGTGGTTTTTTTAAAAAACATTTTGATCTTTTTTTCAAGTAGTAATTTCCTGTTATGGAGGGTCTTCCTGAAAAATTGCCTTCAAGTCATCTGATGCTTGTTGGTAAGTGAGGCTTCCCCGGGTAGCAGTGGTTAAAAGACGCACTCGTGTTCTCTGCATATTGCCGAGGTCTGTGCAGCTTTGCGCTGACTGCAGGCAGTAACAAGTCCGCCTGTGGCGGTGGTAGCAGGAGAGTTATAGGAAAGGGAAAAAGTATGTGAGAGCAGCATATCTGTGATTCCTGCCAGCAGGCCCCCAGGACAGCAGAAAGCAGGCAGTGACACTTTAACTCCACCGAAGACATCAGCAAAAGCCCCCCCTGCCTCCCCATGCAGTCCAGGCTTCAGCTTCAGCATCCCCATCACGAAAGCAACTGGGACAGGAGGGCTGCGCTCCACAGGCGTGGCAGAAATCCCAGTCAAGGTCTAAGAGAGAGGCCACCCAGCTCCTTGAGTGCCTGCAATGCCAGGGCAGGGCTGCTGGGATGGCCAGCCCTGATGGGGCTTCCCCTGGTGCTGGGGGTCACAGCCCTGTGGCTCCTGGCTTCCTTGTATGCTAAGGAGTGATGAGCATCTCCAGAGCAACCAGGGAGACAAGGGCAGGAACGCACGTCAGCTCTGGCCACGCAGGCCATCAGTCCAAACAGGCTATCACACCCAAAATCATGTCAGGGGATTTACCAGCACCAGTGGAAACCTTGCCAGCTCTCATGCTTTAAAGATACTCACCTAAAATATCCTAGCAAGGTACCCAGTCAGAAAAAGGCCCAAAAGTGGCCAAAAGCGTACCAAGGCAGCCAGCAGCACAAAACAGTTCAGCCATTCAAAGCCAGTCGTTTTTCACATCAGTCCTTGATTAACCGGCACTTAAATTAAGTTTTGTTTGTTCTTCTGGGATTAGCTGTTTCCTTTGAAAGAAAACAAGCCCCTCAAAAGATAAATGGAGAAGACACGCAGCAAATGTCCACCCGCCCTCTGCTTTTTTTTTGAAAGGCTCGGAGGACTGTGGACCCTTCTGTGTTTCCACCTGCCTGAGACTGCAGCAGGAGCTCTGTGGGTGCATGAAGTGGCAACAGACTCACTGCTACATCGGACCACGGCGAGGGTGTCGGCGTAGCCGGGCTTTGGTGACTGATAATGTAGCAGGCAGGAGGTTTTGGGTCTTCCCCTCACCCTGAAGCACCATCCCAGGGAGGTGATGCCAGGCTCTGAGGGCTCTGGTGGAACAAAGGTTGGATGCGCTGCCCATCTCAGTGAGAGAAACAGAAATTAAACTTCATGAACTTGAACAAAAGACTAATCTCAGTGAGGGGAGAGGGGAGGGGGAGAGAGAGGAACCACAGACAATTAGTACTCTACACGCTCTGACAGAGTCATTAATGAGGGATAATATCCAATTAAGGAGGAGGATGGGAAATCTGGGGAATGCCTGTATATATTCCAGTAAATTGCTCATGGCTCCTCCCTATTCCCATCCCCAACTTTGACGATTGTCTAAACAGGAAAGAAATGTTCAAGTGAAATCCAGTTGATGGAAATACTTGGAGCCTACAGGTAGGTGGCTCGCTGCCCAGATGTCCTGGGAGCGTGTCCCCACTACATGCCTCATCAGAGATGCTCACATTGAAGGGTGCACGAGGGGGAGCCTAAAAGGTTCTGGCAATGATTTAACTCAATTAAAGTCCGTGGGAGGGTTCAGCTTCACATCATGAAGCAAACACAGGATGAGTAACTGATATAAAACTGAAAGGCACTCTACTTGTCTTTTGTCTTTTGGATGGCAGAAGGTGGATAATACTCCTGTGCTGACAGGGTAAGGCTGGAGCTGGGCAGACTCTTGTAAAGCGTTACGAGTTTTTTGTTGTCAAAAAGGTCATCAGCAGCTTGGAAATGCAGATTTCCTTCCAGCAGGAAGTCTTTTTTTTTTTTTTTTTAAAAAAAAAAACTTTCTCCCCATCTCAGCATTTCTTTAAATGGAACTGTTAGTCCCGTTGATGTGACCTAAATCAGCAATGTCCTGCATAAGAAAGAGAAATAACTCACAGTCCCCAGTGCTTCAGGAACACTTGCCCGGATTGACAGAGAGAAAGAGTCTGTTTCCAGAGAGTCTCCTACAAAAATAGCTGGTAGCAGTTTCCAGAAGTTTGAATTGTCTGGGTTTGGGGTCTTTGAGGTTTTGGGGGTTTTGGGAGGTAGGGTTTTTTTTCTGGGTAATTTTAGTTTTAAGGCAAAACCGTCAAAACATTTATTATGCCAGCAGTGTTGTTTTTAAGTTAGCACCTCCCTTAAAGTGATTCTCAAAGTAGCTTTGGGAGTAAAGCTTGATTTGCTTAAACCTTTTGGATATTGGGGCGGGGGGGGGGGGGGGGCCCTGGAAGAACTCCTAAGGCTTTTCCAGACCTTTAGAGCTTTTCTGAAAACCATTAAGACCCTTTTCCCCTGAAGCTTTACCACTAAATTCTCTCCCCAGCATTGCTATAAGGAACAGAGACCTTTACATGTCTGCATTTACAGATGGGCTTCAAACAGCGTAATCACTGGGGTTTTCAGTGGTCTGAAGAATGGGACTTCACTTGCTCTCCTCTCGCTGTCACTCCTTTTCTCCATATATATGTATATATATATATATATTTATCTATATATATTTAATCCCTCTCAGCCCCAGTGGATACAACCAGGGGTTATTGCATCAGTGAATGTTACAGATCCCATTTTTCCCAGGGCAGGGCCCTTAGTGTGCACAAAGGCACAATGCAGGGAAGATTAATATCAGCTTCTGCTTTGCCATTCCAAGCCCCTGCTAACTGTAAATAATATTTTAGCAAAGATCTTGATGCATCATGATCTATTGTGTTGCAGCGATGATGCTGCTTGTTATGTCTTTAGCAGTGATTTATCATCCTCTGCAATGACACAAATCACGGATGGCTCATGACACTCCAGGATGTATGATCTCTTAGTGGTGGCAGTGATGAATTCTGCGCTTAGATCATAACATTTTGAAACCTGGGATGTGGAGCTGATCCTTTGCTTTTTACTTCTAAAAGGTACCTAAAGCAATAAAATCCTCTCTTTGTTAACAATACGTCAAGTAGCACATCTCCCCCTTTCATGACAGCTCGATACGGTTAATTTTGGCTAAGCCTCGAAGGGTTATCAGGCAACTCCAGATTACTCATTCCTTTTGCTTTTCCCCTACTACCTCCTAACCTTTAATGTCCTCCTCCTGCATTCTGGTCCCAGGGACATATTTTGAAATTCTGCTGCATGTATAATGAGTATAAAATGTTCCTCTAGGAGCTGGAGAAAGCTCAGATGTTTGGGTACAGTAGGCCCATTCCGACACAACAAGCCTACGCTCAAGCTGTGATCCCAACAGAGAAGAAAGCGTTTCAGGTCTGAGCTGCTCTCATCCAGTGAGCTACTGCCGTATCAGCTCTGCTCCGAGGAAGTGGAAGTACTTCTTTTATTTATTTTTATCCTGTGGCATCGAAACACTCCAGGTAAGAGAGGACAGAATGGGGAGGGGGGTGTTGAAGGTTCTCGTTCTTCACTTCTGGGTTCCTGCTGCCGAGACAACGTGTGTCTCTTTTAGGCAACACGTAAATTATTGTGAGAATGCAGGTTTTCTGGCTTGAGCATTGACAAAATAGACGTGAATGTCAAAGACAAAAAAGAAAAAAAAAAAAAGATAAAGAAGAAGGGAAAAAAAAGAAAATCCCAAACAAATTGCAGGGGGCCGAATGCTGCCCTCGGTGATGAGCACCTGAGGAGCTGCTCTGGGTGTAGTGGGGGGGTCCTTTAGGCTGCCTTTGCCTTGAGTATGGCTGGAAACCTGGGGCTGAGGGCTCACTCCAGCAGTGAGCACTCCCCCAGCTCAGGCTGAAGTACTGGGACCCCCGGCCTCACCCCCCCTTGCTCTGCCTCTTCCCAGAAGCGATGGGGAAATCAGCTGCCCCTTCCCCACCGCCCCCTCGCCTCCCCCAGGGAGGGCTGGGACAGGCAGCTGGCCATGCCAGCCGTAAGGCACTGCTGGTGCCCAAAAGCAAGGGTCCCTGGCCGCTGCTTCCTCGGCGCTGGGATTGTGAGGCAGTGATGGTGTCTTACAGCCTCAGGGGTGCTGGGGGCGTTCTCTGTGGGGCGATGGTGTGCTCCCCTGGCACCCCGCTATCTGGGGAGGAGCTGGGGCAGGCGAGGGCATCCCCTTCGAGGGGTGCAGGACACCCCGGCAGGGTGGCTGGGGCACCCTGTGCCCCTCAGCCTCCCCGTCAAAGCCTGGAGGCTCCAAGGTGGCTCGTCACCACTGGATGGAGCAAAAGAGGTGGGCGAAGAAAGCCGAGGGAGCCTCCAGGGATGCTGAGCTGGCTGCCTGCCCTGGCCCTGGCCACGGCTCGGCTTCCAGGGAAGCCGTTAATAACTCGGAGCCTGCTTTCCCCTCTGCTAGCAGGGACGGGGCCCCTCGGGGTGCCCCCCTGCCGCTCGCTGCCCAGCCTGCTGGCCCACCAGCCCCCCTCTGCCACAGCTGCTGCCGGCGGGTGCCAGCTCCCCAGGTGCTCCACCGGCCACAGGCGCCCCGATGGCCAAGAAGTCCTCGGTGGAGGGACCTGCACCATCACATTTGCTCTGCCGCAGCAGCAGGCTGTCTCAGGGCAGGCTGGGGCTGGGGTCCAGGATTTGTGCTGCCCCTCTTGCGACTTCTTCCTGGCTGCAGGAGATGGGCAGGGTGCTTGCTGACGCCAGGAATGATGCTCAGCGCAGCAGCAGGGTGCTCGCCACCAGCCCTGTGCAGTGGTCCAGGCAGCTGGAGATGCACAAATGGTCACGTCGTGAAAGGACATTTCCTATAATTTCAGGGTAGTGCTGGAGCCTGGGGGGGTGGCTCCCACCCTGCAAAGTGGGAAAAGCATGGCAGGGTGCCGCGGGCAGCAGCAGCACCCAGGGGTGGCCAGGGCGAGGGAGCGGGATGTAAGCACAGCACCCCAAAGCGATGGCTGCTCAGGTCTGCTCAGAGGATTTCGGTGCTTGCATCCAGCCCATCCTTGCCACACACAGCTATCCTGGTTTCTTCAAAGCTGTGACATGGTCAGACTCAGTGGCATTTTGCTGATAACACCATATTGTTATAAAATCTCAGAGAGCTGACGTTTTTTCCTATTCCTTCCATCAAGGAACAGAAGCCCTAAGCCAGTCAATTAATGTAAGAACTCATTTCACAAGAGAAAAGGGCCCTATTTAAGGAAGGAGCTTTTTTTCTAAAACTTAGCAAAACAAGAACTGTAATTATCAGCCTGAGACAGCCAAGCATCATGGAAAATTTTACCTCAAGTGGTGAATGTTCAGCCAAGTTAGGATATAACAAAGCAAGATTTTAGAATAGAAGATCTTGGGCACTCCTGCTTATAGTCTTCAGCGCTCATTAGTGCCTGTGTTTTCTGTAACACTGTAATTTGTTCTATAATGCGATATCGTGACATGATATTGCTGCGGTAGGCAGTGTTGTCCACTAAGAAGAGAGGTATACTGAGCAAGAAAGAAATGTATCATCATACACACTTTTTAGGCTACACACTCTGCAGTGGTCAGCTATAAAAACATGTAGCAGCCTTTCACACTGAAGCCTTTCTTATTACTAGTCTTAAACATCCAGGTCAAGGGAGGGAAACATTTCCTGGTGGCTTGCAAGGACGAGAGAAACCATTTGAGATACACCTTCTCATGGTATCACACATCTTCAGTTCCCAGTGCATAAACATGGTTGTCACTGAAATTCTTAACAGCGGGGATTTTACACATACAATAAATTTATCACATATAGTGCTCTGTAAATATAAATATGTATTTGAAACTGAGAGAGCTGCACCAAGAGCAACCTTATATCTTTTAGTATGTAACACTTTACAATGTACTTCTCACTATTTTATATTCTTTCTTTCCAATAAACATATTTCCATATCTCGTATTTCACCGAGTATTTTTAACTTAACCTGTTGAAAATGTTGTAAGAAGGACTGTGCAACTAACCGGGTTATCGAATGTGTGTATTGAAAGTATGACTTATTGGATTTGATAAAGAATTAAAATGAGTTAGACTGACCAAAACCAGGCAGGAATTAAAAAAGAAAATCTAAAAGTGATTTGATTCAGGTAAAGAAAATGTAACATCTTCCTAAGCCAAAACAATTAGACTAAAATAATTACAATTAAACATATTAATGAAAGTCAGGGGATGTACAAGCTGGGATGACAGAATGGGAGAAGCAGCGCTCCTGTGAGCCAGTCTCACAGCAGCCAGAGCAGTTTTGTTAACGTGGAGGGCTCAGGTTTCATTTTCGATATTCTCGTGCCCAGAAGAGATGTGAAGCCGTGCCACAGTCCTGCTCAGACAACAGCCTGCACACAGGACTGCAGGTCTCATTGAAGCTGAGTCTCCTCATCCTCGGCCACTGCTCTAACCACTGCACTATTGAATAAGAGGGATTGCCTTGTCCTTGATTTTATAGGAAACCTTGCCTTTTTTAACAGGTGCCTGAATCTTCTGACTATGCTAAAACAGCTAGCAATGGAAATTATGGGACTGGTTTGTCTACCATGTTCTGATGTATTTCTTTCAGCTGAAAGTCTCTGGCAAAATTGACTTGAATTTGCAAATATGTTTGAGCTGCCCTGAAATATCATCTATGGAAGCACCTGGCATTTTCCAAAATATGATATGGTGATGATGATGATCAGGGTAATGATAACAGCTGTTATTATTCAGGTAACTCTACCAGTATTTTCTTCTTTTACATCACTTTTTTTACTGCTTCCTATTTCTTCACCTACCTGCAGCATATTATTTTACATAACATTTTCCTACTTACTTTGCTTCTCCCTTTCCACTGCCATACGTGATGGTGCCCTCGTGGGTTTATATATCCTCAGGTGCACGGCCCCATGACTTCTTTTTGTATTGCCTGGGCCAAATCCTTCACAGCGTTACTCCAGTTTCCCTCAGGTATGATGCCAATGAAATCAAGTTACATCAACAGAGTTGTGCAACTGCGGAAAAAGCAGAACCCTTATCTGTATAATATCTTGATACATATATATATATATATGTGGGGTTTGGGTTTGGGTTTTTTTTTTTGGTAATGCCTTTCTCAGCACATATCTTTATTTACAGTTCCCTTTTTTTATTTCTCTGCACCTCATTTTACAGACCTGGCTTCTTTACATTCGGTAGCCATCACTGTGATCTATCTGATCTAGACAGCTGTGCCGAGACAGGGGATTTTGAAATATTACTGTAAAAAACTGGAAGCTTTTTGCCACACTTGTATTCATTTTAGTGGTTATCACTGTAACAGTTAACAAAAGACACAAAGACATCCATACCCAAAACACAGCATATGAAGATTTAATTTTTTTTTTTTTTAAATGGCACATACATTTAAATAGCTCCTACTTTTCCCATTTGGCAAGGCCATTGTTGTGGCTAATGTATGTATTTCTGAAAACAATGATACATTTCCAATAGTATCTTCCACGATTTTTTTTCAATGAGCAATAAAGGAGGTTGAGGTGGGATGTGTTTTATCCCACCACATTATATCATTCCTCTTTTTCCTCTTTGTTGGATGGCAATCAGGAACCCTCATGCCAAGCTTGGGAAGCAACAGCATCTGGCTCCTTGGCAGATTCTGCAGGCGGTCTTGTTGCCAGCCTTTAAGCTGTGTCTGGGTCTGCTGCATGGTTTGGCTGCAGATGGGCTCTCTGGGTTGCCTTGTGCTTATGGGTGCCAGTTTTGGCTTACCTTTGATTCTGAGGACTTTACTCATTTTTATTCATTTGTGAATAAGGACCCATCCAAATGCTTCATGAAACCAATATCAGAGTGTACCGATATTTAAAATGAAAAGGGAAGGAGGCTGTTTCCCTTCCCCCTCCCCTCCCCAGGATGAAACATTATAATAGCATCTGCAAATGGATCTGGATCTATCAGTATTTCCATTATAAATCAGAGGCTTAGAGCTTAGCCATGAATATTCCTCCCAGATTGAAATGCAATGCCGCCGCTTGTATCAAAACAGCACCGAAGGTTTGTTCAGACCACCTAGGCATTCCCACACTCACCCTTCCTTCAAGGGGGATCATTTTGAAGATGTGACAATCTAACATTGCGTGTATGTCCAAAAACATCTGCGCGACAAGCAAAGCCTTCTTGCTGATGCTTCTGGACACTGAGGTTCAATACAGGTTTGGAGCCACTGACAGAGACAGTGCCTAGGCCTGGAAGAAAAGCTTCAAATCAGAGCCTCGGTGGACACCGAGGGAGCTGTGGCTGCAAACGCAGCCCTGCTGCCTCCCCGACCTGCAGACCGCGCAGGCTGGCAGGGTGCAGCAGGGAAGCGCTGTACCTGCCTCCTGCTTCAGCACCCGCTCTCAGCTCCTGCCACACTAGAGGTGATGCTGGTGAGACCCAGTTCAGCCACCCTTCTGCCTGGATTTGGGCACCCAAACATCCTCCTGGCAGGAGCTGCATCTCCCGGAGGGGATGGGGGGAGAGCGGGGCGTGGGGAGGCTGTGCTCCCTAATCGGAGGTGTCAGGCTGTTGTCAGGGGGGAGCCAAGTGCCTCTGCCCAGCCAGCAACTGCGGATACGGCTCAGCACAGATGGCTGGGGGGGGCCCTGCCCAATTACCAAATTAAGCCTTCAAAACGCAATGTGACTCCTAGCATTTTGGAAGGAACCTTTCTGGACCCTGGACCCCGGACCCCTGTGCCTGCACCACCACATGCCCAGCCGGACCAGGAACGGCTTCTTTCGGTCATCTTAGGATGGGTGCCTTTGGGGCAGCTTGATTTTTTGGGAAGCAACATTCCTGCTGAGCCAGGACCTGAGTGAGGACCTGGAGTCCCAGAGAAGTGGGTGAGATGGGGCTGGAGGGAGCGGGGGAGCCTGAGAAGCTTGTTGGCGCCTTATCAGAGTGTACATACGGTGATATAGGTGATGGTGCTTGGGGACAGGAGCGCTTCCCCCACCTACGATGGGCCCTTTTGGTAATGCTGGATAACTGGGCAATGCTGGGTCACAGCTGTCCGTGCTGATTCCCAACATGACCCTGTTTCCCTGCTGGGTGCTTCTAAGTGAGCAAAGCAGCTTCCGAGCAGCCAGCCAGGCACCGAAGACAATGCACAGCAAAACCTCTCCTAATTACAACAGGCTCCACAGGCAGGAGTTCCAGTACCGATAACAACAAAAGAAAATTAAAGAAAAAACCACTTTTTCAAAAGGATATTTCTATTTTTCTCTTTGCTACACATGATGTAAAATATCACCGCACAAAACTGTATCCCTGTATACATGGTGAAGGAGTCACGTCAGTGACACATACTGTTACACGAAATCCATCTAAACATAATGCAACATTCAAAGCAGCAGTGTTCTGGTGTCCCTTGCTTTCTTTTTTAAACCTGTCTTTTCTGCATTTAAGATAAAGATTTCTTTCCATATTTCCCTGCAGCCTATAAACAGTCTCTGCACATGATTTATAACAATCTTTCTTGTGCAGTCTCTTCCAAGATTCATCTTTTCACAATCCTTTGTAACAATTTGTCTCACAATCTTATGTTCTTGCAGTCTTTCTTAAATGAATCAAGGCAGGATGTCAAATACGTTGATCTAATAGCCGGTGCCTTTCTACCCCCCACCCCCCCACCCCCTTCTCGTTAGCAACGTGGGGAAAAAAGTTAAATCACAACAAAATTGTTACAGATTCTCTTTTGCAGATTATTTAGGGAGGGGAAGCGATTCACCTTTAAAACGAGTGATGTTCCCTGTTGGGTGAAAGACTGGAGCACTTGTGCAGTAACAAGTATGGGAGGAAGCTACATGCATTTGATGAAATTACCTGCTTTTTAAATTAAAGCGCTTCTAAGTTTCAAATGTCAGGTCACATTTGTGCATGTAGGTCAGAACCTTGTCTAAAGTTTTGTTTGGTTTTTTTTTTGTAGGCTGGTAAGAGTGCATGTTACAGATCAAAACCAAAATAATAACCAAATAATCAGTTAGGTTCCTTAAGGTGAACCTCTCCTCTCTCCTGCATGAGTAGTAAGAGAATTCACAAGGAAATCACACACTAGCATTAAAAATAATGCTAAATAAGCTAAAAAAAAAGTAGTTAATATTTATCTCCAAGAAAGACTTCAGCACGGTGAAGACTGAGCGTCCAAATAACAGAATACGTTAAGTGCTGAAAAACAGGACTGGTGAATATTTGTTTAAATTCTGTTTGAATTCTCATTTCATGCTGTGTCTTCTGGATGTTTCCTTAAGGAAGTGAGGGTTGACTATTGTTGGAGTGGTTGGTTGCTCTTTGTAATGTCTTTATTCACATAAAACCCACGAATGTTTATGTGTTCGCGGTGGTATTTCCTTGTTTACTGTTCTCTTTGACAAATTTCACCTACCCAGAGGGAAACAGAAGGGGTACTGTGTGGTTTAGGTGATCAGCTCAATACTATGAGGGGTGAACGGCAAATTGGAAGCTGTCAACTCAAACAGCTCATAAATAAGGCACAAGATGAAAATCGTGAGTCTGAACCATTGACAGCCAAAAGCAAAAATATACCAAAACCTTCACGGATATGCTCAATGCAGTTCCAGCTGGTCCATCAATCATTCACCAACAGAAGTGCTACAACCATGGCAAATAATATTGAAACAAACAGTATTACTGTTGCTAGCTGTTGTGTGTGACTTCTGTCTCACAGAGGAGGGTTAGGCAGGGATCTCCTGCCCTGAATTTTGAGCATGTCAGAGGTGCTGCACAGAGATGTGTACCGGCCCACGCTGCGTGCCCAGAGTCACCTCTTCCATCTCAGCTCGTTGCTACATGAGCATAAAAGTACAGGATTCAGTTATTGCCGCTGGTGGTGTGCTGTGGATCTAGGCACAACGGTTGAGAAAGGCATCTTTATTGCTGTCTCGCTGTCCAGTTTCTAGTGGGCCAAGGAGCACTGCACAAAAGCTGTCATCCCGCTTGGCTCTCATCGCTCTCAGTTTTGGCACCAACAGCTGAAGCCAAGGACTGAGTGCGCACAGGGGATGGATCCTGCTCTGAAAGCTTGCAGGGCAGGGCTGAGGCATGTTGGAAGAGCAACGCGAGATGCCTGCACACCTCCTTCTTGCACGGTCGTGTTCTCTGGATAAAGAAGGGACTTATGATTCCTGGGGGCTAAGGGCTCTTTTAAAAATTTTGCCATTCTCACTGAGGGTTTGGGAAGGTGGTCAGGTTCAAAAGCTATACGCCAGGAAAGGGCACTTCTGGAGCAGATTGGTCTTTGGACTACAAACAGCCCCTTGACGTTTTGTCCACAGGTAATTTTTTTAAGGAAAATTTGGAGAAGGCCTGTATCAGAAATTTTATTCCTTCTTTAGTTTGATTTGCAAGCCGTGCTTTGCCCTGCTTTGAACAGCCATCTGTAGAGCATTTAAACAAACACCTTCTTACATTTTTTGTTGGGCCTATCTTTTCATTTTCCTTCTGTGGCATTTTACCTGCAAACTTAAGGCTCTTGCCATTTGCCAAGACACATCCTCAGCTCCTCACTGGGCAACAACGCATGCACACATGAGCAGCAGCTGCTCCTTTATGTGCCTGGAACAAGCAAAACTTGGAAAGTCAGAAGAGCCGTGTAGTGCAGCCCGATGTATGCAGAACCGGGGTATTTGCTGCACAGCAAGCCAGCTATGTACGCGTTGGCCCTGCAAAATGGCAGAAGCCCTACGTGCTTCCTATGCCTGCCCGTTTCACTCTGCTTTCCAGCTAGGGCAAGGCAGCCCACCGTGCATCAAGTCTCTGCTGTGCCCCCCAGCTGTCCTGCCCAAGGAACGGAGGCAGAGGACAAATCCTCTGCTCTGGCCCCAGTTCTTGAAGCAGAGGAGAAGAGCATGAGTAAAACAATTGAAGTAAATCTTCAGGATTCAAAAGCTGTTGTTTTTGGTTTGGTTCCCCCCACCCCCCCCTCCATTTTCTACTGTGTAAGCTGTCTTGGTTTTATTTTCCACAGGTTTGGCAAACATTTTGCTTTTACAGCTCCAGCTTTGCCCAGTCACTGGGCTGTATATAGGCTTTGCTTAGCTTTTGACTTGCATGCTAAACAAGAATTAGGAAATAAAAGAGATATTATTAGGGTTTGGACTTTCTGGTTTTGGAGTC
Source organism: Falco cherrug (assembly GCF_023634085.1). Lineage (NCBI taxonomy): Eukaryota > Metazoa > Chordata > Aves > Falconiformes > Falconidae > Falco > Falco cherrug. The sequence continues at coordinate 86,103,441 of NC_073702.1, read as the reverse complement.
ACCAGGAGCTTTGTTGTCCACTCCTGGTGGAGGAGGATGGAGAGCAGACTGCCTCCTGTTAACATGGTAACCTGGTAAGTTTGCTGTTGAACCCCAAACCAGGTACGTACTGCCCATCTGACCTCTTCCCCTGCCTTGCTTTCAGTCTTTTGCAAGAAAAACCCTTCCATTACATTCAACAGCAGCAGGACAGGGTCCAGGATGTTTAAATCCTCGACACTTTCTGTTATTTCCTGACAATACCCAATTCATTGGGCCAAGATTTGAATACACATCTTCCTCGCACCATTTCACAAAAGGCTTGGATCCCAAGAATAGGAGAAACCGCTGCAATACAACAAGGACATATAAATATGAATGTCAAACTGCCCCGTCAATGAAACGCTTTAAAATGCAGGGAGTGCCATGGTGCAGTGGGCCACAGAAACACAATGAAATGATAATGAGGACAAACGGAGATGAAGACCACCCACCAGTAGTTTTATGACTGTGACTTGGAACGACAGTTCTCAGTGGGGCCATTGCGACTGGATGCCATTGTCGTTTTTAGCACTTGCTAAAGTAGCAATTGTGCATGGACATTTCAACTGTTGCCTCTGACAAACAGCAGCCAGACTATTTATGAACAACCCCCAGCACCATTCTTGTGTGTTTGGCTGTGTCTGTAGGTAGGAGAGAATGGAAGACTGCTACTTTGTTCTGACAGGTTTTCCCATAGTCACTGTCTGCTACTCCTCGCATACACTTAATTTTCTGAGGAAGAGAAATGATTTACGCTGGGTCCTTCCTAGCCAGCTCTCCGGTGTTAATCTTCTCTTACGCAAGCTGCTGCCCCACTCAAGCTGTGGTCTCTTTCATGCTCCGTCACGTTTACCCTCCTTTCCTAGGAAAACCCGCAACATTCAGAATTAGGGTGTCAGAGTAAACTTTTCTAGGGCTTGGTTGTACCCTTAAGACAAAACTTGGGTTTGGGAGGAATGAAGAAGCGGAGGGAAAGATGAGGCACCAGTACATTCCTGATATGTTGGTTTACCCTGGCAGGGAGGTGCGTGTGCTGGATCAGAGCATCTCTCAGCTGTCCTGGCTTAGGTTTCTGCCCCTCCATCCCTAAACCCTGCCCCTAGTTTTCTCAGCAACTCTCACCAACACCTGACCTCTAGCACAGGGGGTGCAAACAGGGTGTAGGAGAATTTTCTCCCACCCAACTTCCATGTCAGAAACAGTTGACTCAAGATTTAGGCAAGCAACAAGTCTTCAAAACAATCATCCAAATGCAGATCTTTTCCATTTTGTAACTCCGCTAGAAAATTACCAAGTCACATTGAAAAAGCGCAGCCTTTTAGGTTTGCTCACTGTTCCATAAGTACCTGTAGATTTCACAGCACCCTACCAGCTTGCCTTTAAGCCTTATTGTATTAAGAAATTCATCCGAAAAGCAGCTGATAACTAATATATTCTTAATCCTTCACTCTTTAGACCCTGTCATAAAATGTGTAGCTGAGAGAGGCTGTTTACATTAACGCGCCACTATACCAGGTCATTGCTCCCAAAGCTTTCATCGTGGGATGCCACTGAAAGGTGCCACCTTCACAGCCAAGAAATGCCTGATTTATCCATTAGGCATTCCCTGAGCTGTCATTTAAAGTGAGCATGATTGGGTTTTTTTTTAATTTTTTATGTTTTACCAAGAAGATGGCTATAGCATGGCTCAGAAAATAAGCACTCATGTTATTCTCACTGGCCTGTGCAGAAAACTATGTTTAATTTGCATGCACATGATGATGGAGTAAGCTGACTTGGAGCGAGCTGTTGGTAACAGGGGCTTCTGGATGGTCAGATTTAAAGGACTGCAGGAGCACTGGGAGGTCTCCAGCATGGACCAAAGCATTGCTCTCCTGGGTGCTGTTCTAGGTGTTGTACAACCTCTTTATAAAAAGATGTGGAGTTAGGTATCCAGCCCTGAAAAAAGGGATGTAAAAAACCCAGAGCTAGAGAGGGAGAAGGAGGGGAAGAGGGATGCATGGCAAACAGAAATGCACAGCTGAAGGTGCAAGCAGACATGTACAGCACACCCAGCTTATTAACCACTGTGGAGGTCATTGCCCATTCAGGCCTGGTTTTATCTCACCAAAGCTTTGGGATCAGACCTGAGGCACCTCCCTGAGGCATACCTTAGGTAACCTGTGTAGTCAATGGAAAGATAGACTGGAGAGCAGCAATTTAATACAACAGTTCAATAAACCTCAGATAACAGTGTCTTCTGGAGCTATCCATCACTTTCTGTCCAACCTTGAAATGTGGGGTCCTATACTGTCACGACAGCACAGATATAGAGCAGGCAGCCAATTTTCCTGGCTCAGGAAGCTTCTTATCAAAATCTTCGTGAGACTGACAATCACAAAATACGTAGTGAGAAGCTGAGTGGAGCAGGAGCTCCTGGAGCAGCTTGCAGGTAGGTGGTGATGATGGCTCTGCAGGAGAGGTATGCTATGTCTCTGTGATTCCCCCATACAGGTCCTGTGCTGGGCCAATAGCTTAGGACTGGCAGCAGAGCTCTTGAGCCAGAGGACTGTGTAATCCAGCCTTCTGTTTCTGAAGGTCAGAGACCCAGAAAGGCCCGCACCATGAAGTTGTGCAGACCAGCTGCATGTCCAACCCAGTCTCATCCCACTATGGAGCAGAGGGGCCCCTGGATGGCAGATGCCATCTTCTGCCTGAGCACCTCCTCCTCCTCATCTCAGCTTCCCAAGGCACAAGGTAGATAAAGGGGTGCCCAGTGATTCTCTGCCATGAACATGATTCTGGTTTCTAGATTTTGGGTGGGAAACTGTGCAATGCAACTTTCCAGCTATAAAGCTGCTGGATCTACAATGGCCATAGAAGTGATTGAGAATAGCATGGGAAACTGGAATTTCCCCTCACTCTCTGTCCTTGAACTCACCACTCCTTGCACCGTCCCATGATTTCTCCAAAATTTTAACCCATGAGTACTTTGGTTTGCAGTGGAAATGTGGTGCAGGTATATGGTAGTGGTCTTACTACCTCATGGGATATTTGCTGTTGTGTAGAAACAAGAAGAGTCATCTCACAGAAAGTTCAGCAGAATACGCTTGGCAATAGTATTGACATTCTTTGCCAGGCATGAATCCTCCAACTGATGTTTCCAGATCTCAGAGCCTCCGCTTCCTTTTCTGCCTGGTTAGTTAAAAGCTTCTCTATGGTGCTAGCCTAAGTGGGAGCTCAGAAACTTGCAAACATGCGTCAAGGACACCCAGCAAGACCTCATGGTGTGGGCTGTCTGGTGTCTCCGTTTGACAGATTTCCCAGTCGAGGCACATGTTGGCGAAGCAGCGTGTCCAGCAGCGTGCAGGAAAATTTCTGGTAGAACTGAGGAAGGAACTCGGTGACTCTGACTTGAAGTTCTCTGCCTTAACCCTTGCTCCTCCTTCCCCTTCTGTCTTCTTCCTGAATCCCCATTCTTCTTAATGCCCCAACATAGAGCTTCAATAGGCCTTATCATATGAAAAAGAGGACCCTTGCGGCTGGAGAAATGCTGTATGTTTAAATTCAGCCTAGCTGTGAGAACAGTCAACAAGAAATGGGATTACAAACAGTCAAGCAAGTTCACACATGTTAGTTATGTCCAAAGAGAGTTGCTGTCCTTTGTTACAGCGTGCTCTGCTCATCTGTGCAGCTGTGCATCTGGCCTTTTGTTTCTCTACCTATTCTCATAGGTGACTGTTGTAATGAGGAATGACAGAGCTGAGGAGCTGATGAGCAGAAACTTCCCGGATCGAGTGAAGCGTGGGACTCGCATGAATAAGGCACTTGAAGCAAGGGAATCTGGAAAGATATTCAAACCCATATGAATACATAAATATTATGAGCAACACTATCATATGTCAGCTCCACTTTCAAGCAGACCTCTGTACGCATTCAGCCTCACATTGGACCCTCTAGGAAATCTCTCCTGTTTATTCTGCGTGCGTCCAGACACCGTGGTGGACACTACATGGTAGCTCGTTTGAGCACCTGATCACCAGTGTATGGCTGGTCCCTTCTCTGGACTGTGCTGAGCTTCTCCCCGGTCCGTACAGCTTGTTCTCCGTGCCAAGCAGAGACCAAGCCACCCAGTGCAGTATTTTTCAAACTCTGCGGCTCATCTCTAAATGGTGGGTTTGATACTTTGTAGGGGAGACTGGAGCCTGGCTGCCAAGGAGTGTTTATTTTTGTGTTCTTGCCTAATCATTGTCACAGATGATTCAGCAAGAGCAGAACTGCCACTCTGCCTGAAAAAAAAAAATCTGCCAGAGCTTGCTCTTGTTCAATTTGGAGTGGAAACGAACACAAATATATAAAAAGCCATACTTGTGCTCCCAGAGGGTACTTTTCTGCATTCTGAGGGAGGAATATTGAGCTAAAACTGGAGAAACTGCACAGGTATAAACATTATTACCATAATTAATGGCTTATGTAAACGAGGAATAATGTTGTCTGGGGGATGTTTTGCTCTCTGCAAAAACCCAGAGACCTAACAGGTACCTGCAATTCCACGTCTTGATGTTATTTAGCCAATTTTCTCCTGCCACGAGGAGGTCAACAGTCATGTACCTTCTGTGTTGGACACTGTCAAGCCTTGTTTACTGTCATTAGAATGTCCCAGGAGAAAGCTGGTGAGTTTTTGGCAGTTTGTGGCAGAGGAGAGAGCTACAGCTGCAGAGCAGTTGTTGTCATAACACCTATTCATCATTATCCCTCCCTTCATGAATCACCTCCTGATAACCAACCCCTCTTTGTTTACATCCATCACATCTAGAAAACCTGCACTTGCTTCCAGGAATCACATCTCTACCTGGGAAAACTCTGGCTGGTTTTGTGCCAGTATTTCTTCCCCAAACCCAGAAAATTCTCGAAGTCTCCCTGCTGAGAGAACAGGGACAGCTTTTCAAATGTTTTGTTCACTTCCACTTAAAATTCAACCAGAGTATCTAAATTAGGAATGCTGCTACATTCCAGCTCAGAAAGCTGCAGCGCTCTGTTACAAAGAGGGGCTCCATCTCCTCCTCGTCATCCAGAACCCCGTCTTTCTGGATCGTCTGGCCCGTTCGCCTAGGTGGAGAGCTCGGTAGGGGGCCCGTGTTGTACCCTTCCTTCTGTGTCTGGTACAGCGTGGAGCACCATGTCAGCGACGCACTAATACACAAGAATAATCAGCTCATCAAATCAGCTTCATTAGTTGGAGCTCGAGAGCACAGCTCCGCTGCCCAGCCCTGCAGACACGCAGCCTGCCTCACCGCTCCATCTGCTGCAGCCGAGCAGGAGGGGTCTGCCCATTCGGCTGTTCACGCAGAAGTGCAAAAGCCCGGGACACCGGGGGTACTTCGAACATGTGCCATGTTCCTGCCTGACACATGTCACCAGGGGACCGCTGCTCCTCCTCTGTCTCTCGTACGTAAGACCAAATCCAGCTCCAGAGCACCAGCGATGAAGCCGCTCGAGTGAGGTTTTAAGGCCACTAATGATTTTCCTGATTTTTTTTGGGGGGGAGGGGAGTGGGGTCTGGTCCAAAATGTCTGCCTTCCATCCCTATTGCAACGTGGACTCCCAGAGGCCACCCTGTGCTGCTGATGGGTGGCCCCGCAGTGGGGACCCTTGCTGGGAGTGGGGAGAGGTGGCAGGGCAGAAGCTGCTGGAAGGTGGCTCGTCCCCACAGCAGGCTCAGGGCTCTGTGGTCCCTGTATTTCGATAGCAGAGGAAGGAGCGGGACACCAGCAGGTCACGAGTTTCACAGTTTCGTTCACTGCTTGGAATTTCTGAGCGAGAGTATTTATGGATAGCTCTGGAGTTATTTTTATGGGAATGACTCTGTAACTAAGCACTTCAGAAAAAAAATCAGGCCACCGTGTAGATGAAAAGGCAGGTGGAGAGGGCTTCGCTTGAGTGTATCCAGCTCGGAAACGGATGGGTGTCAGCATCTAGCAGGCGCTTGCCACGAAAACCCCTAGGGCCAGTTATCTTCACAAATGCTCTTCTTCAAACAATGATGAATAATAAACACATGTATAAATCTCTCAGTCTTTGGTATTGCCAAGGGTCTGTGCAGAAGTATCTGTTGCTTACACTCAAGTTCTCTCTCTCTCTTTCTCTCTGTGTATTTTTAGCATGGATGGAGATATAGTCTCAGAAAATGTAATGACATGTGACATGCAGGATTCATATGTATCTAGGCAGTATGGGAATGTACCATGTAGGAGGAGATGTAACATACTGCTTGGCTTCTAATACCCATTACTTAAGCATAATAAGGCGCATTATGGAAGCAGATAAGGGGGCTCCCCATTGCGCCTAAGTGTTAGAAGACATATGTTTATCCCGTACCTGTATTCTCCCTTTGCTTTATGTCATTACATTAAAGTCGATTAGTTCAATATTGACTGAAGGTTTGCACTGGCTTGTCAAAAATGCTCCAGGTGTTTGCCTTTAGAAGATGATCAGTTTTCAAAAGAAAACAATGATCAACCTGATTCTGCCACTAACAAGTACCTGCTAAATGAGTCCAATCAGATACCAAAGCAATGCTATGGCAAATCGTCTAATGTTCAGGAGAATTTCTTTGCTGATTTTAACAGTGTTCTGTCCTGGAATTACCTTTGTAACTCTAACAAGATAAGACAGTGAAGTTTTGCCTTGTAAGTGGTTCTAACAAAATATTTTTCGAAAAAAATAGCATGTTTAAGGAAGCATTTAATGTCCATGCCATCTCTGCCACTGGGAGAAAGTGTCTCAAACAGAAGGGATCAGCTTCTTCCCTCCCTGGTTTTCACATTGCAACCTAGTTTTAACAGGAGCTGTAGCCTGCAAATGGATACAGGAAAGGGCTGGCAAAGGATCTTAATATCATAGTTCAAGCAAAAACGCCTATTTTCCTAACCAAGGTTTGAATTGCATTGTAAAGATAGACACTGGAACGGTTGACAGCTTTAACAAGAAAACTGCGACTGCAATCCTAGTGCAAACCATACATCTTGTGAGATCAAGTGGAATGCTCTGTACAGATGCCAAAAAGAGCTGAATTTTTAAAGCCTGTTTTTTTATTAGTAGTTAATGGTGTATATTTAGCACTGAAAAGATCATTTGACAGCACATCAGTCTTGCCAGATATGTGAGTAAAAGGAAACTCAAAACCCCACATTTGTGTGGGGTCTTTTTCGTCGGAAATTATAGAAGGAACCAACCTACTGGATTGCGAACTCTGCTGAACTAGATGGAAAGACTGCCATTGATTTCCATGGACTTTAGATCAACCATAAGGAGAGGAAGCAAAATGCATGCTAGGATGTTTCCTTGGTTATTTGCCTGTCCTTTTAAATGCTATATGTGACATTTTAAAGTTCAGGTGTTAAAAAAGGAATGATAGCTTCATGAAGGGTTTGTCAGTGAACTGCAGAGTTTAGAAGGCTGTTAAAAATATGAATATAAATGTCTCTGTGCATACACACTACAGGGACAGAATTTAATTTAGCTGGAGCTGGTGGTACCTGACACTTTCTGCTATGAGAGCCTGTTTTCAGTTTTCTATAACTTTGCCAAGTTTTAACCATTCAGTGTCTACCTCACACTGAATATTTTGCATCTCTTGATTCCACCAGCAAGGTGATGAAAAGCTACCCAGTACTGCAGAATGGAGAAGGCAACCAGGGGATCTGGCCACACGGGAGAGGGAGTAAGTGACAGCGAGAGAAGCATGCGGGTGGACAAAGGAGGGGACAAAGTGAAGTGGAAGGTAAATCAGATGGGAGCAGCCAGACATAAGAGAGAGTGATGGGGTGGGGTGAAGGGCTAGGCCAGCAGGAGATGCAGCCTGGGAGGGAAACACAGGAAAGGGTGAGGAATAAAAGACCCCCAAAGCAATCTAAGCAGTAAATCCTTGAATCATGCATTCATCTTCTTTAGTTGTTCTTTTTTTTTTTTTTTTCCTCTCCTTTTTTCCCCAGGCTAAAGAAAATGATTTATGCAGCACCAAGCATAAGGGGGCCCCATCTCCACTGGCTGGTAAGCATTGCTGTGAGGAACACAACTGCCACAACAGCAAAGAAAGGAGAAGATGCCTGTTGTCATTTCAAAAGCCCTGGAAGTGACTCACTGGTCAGACTGCTCCTAAGAAGAGTTGCTTATTGCAACTGTTTGCTTTCTTTTCCCATTAAGATTGCAGTTTTTATATTCATTTTCCAAGCACTAGGAAGAGGCTGCAGTACCTCAGAAGAAGGCAGAAGAGCTGAGAGGGGAAAGGGAGGGCAAGGGCAGAGAGGGGACAAACAAAGACACACAGTGAGGAGGGAGACAAATCACAGATGAGGAAAGAGAGCAAGTGAGGAGATGCAGAGAGGGAAGAAACCCCCAGATGGGGGGCAAAAAACCAGATGATAAAACCTCTCAGCACTTGTAACAGTACCCCAATATATGTATATGTTCCCTGTGCAAACATTTCTTCCTAGAGACACAATCTCCTGGTTACAGGGACGAGTGCAGCATCCGTAGGAAGAACAGCTGGAGAGGTAGATGGTTAAATGCTGATACATCAAAGGATGTACCCCTGTACACCACACTGGCTAAAATGCTTGAGGAAAGTCCCCACTCCTGTGTTCTCTCACCCTCCAGCTGCTAGGTTTAAAGCCTGATTTCCAGGAAAGCAGCACCCATTTCCTTGCCCACTGACCATGGGACCAGAAGCCAGCCCCACCTAGGGCAGGGTGAAAGTTTCCCATGTTGAGGTCCTGTGGCACATTGCATACCACATCTGTTTTGTGGAGCTGTTTACGTGAGGTCCCTCTCCTCAAGCAACTTGCCTCTGCATTTGTCCCTGGTGCACAGATTAATGATAAGGTTTTGCTTGTGGTAGCTGCTGGGAGACAGCATATTAGCAAGGAGGTGTCCCTCATGCTCTAATGGCATGTAGCCATTGGAGGCATTTGTGTAAGGGAAGTTATTTTGGAAGTGCAAGGAACTGCACAATTCCAGCACAAACGTTTCCAGGAGGTGTTGCTCTTCCTGCATCTTTTCTGAAGGGGAGAAGGGGAAAGGTAGAAGTTTTCAGCCAGCCCCATTAGTTTTGCAAATGAATTTTCTAAGAAACGCAGCCTTCTCCACGCAGCATGAATTTGGCACACAGTGTGCACCAAGTTCACGGGCATGCCCCTGTTCATAGCTGCCAGGCAAGGAATTAGGGCAAAAAAAGAGAAACACATGAAAATGCCACCCCGGATTTGTCAATAAATAGGTTATTTGGAGTCTTTGCTAATCATTTTCTCTAATGGATCTGTCACCCAGCCTTAATGGCATTGTCTTTTTGTGTGGCCACCGTAGGAAAAAACTTGTTTTGTTCTATTTTTTCCTGTTCAGAAATTATCCACACACATTCCCTAAACATTTGATGGGTCTTAGAGTGTGAGGCTTTTCCAAATGGCTGCAGAAGCCTTTCTGAGGCTAATTTATCTGTGTGAATATTTATTTCCTAGGCATGACACCATTCCCCTGATGGACGCAATCACCTGTGGCAGTCAGGATGCTTTGCATGACAGGACCCTAAGCGATGACCAAGAGAAGAAGATACAGATGTATGGGTGGAACGGAGGAAGGAGGCCAGGCAGGGTGACTGCTGTGCTTTAAACACCCTCAGCTGTGAACAGGTCATGGCTTCTCCCGCTTGTCTCTCTTTTCCCTTCGCAGATAGGCTGGTGACTAGAACCCCCACTACCCCAACCTTGGTAAGTAAATAAGGTCCCTAACACCAGCAGAGGGAATCAGTAGTTTTTATTCACTAAAATATGCGTGTTTTTTTTTTTTTTAAAGCCGTAGTCACACAGCTGTAGTCTGGACTCCCACGTTTCAGCTGTTCACTCTGTCCACAGGCAGAAGTAATGCGTCACTTTCCGAATTGTTTCTTTAAAAAAAAAAAAAAATATCAGTTAATCAACAGCAATGGTAATGCCGAGTAGAAACGGTCAGCTCAGCTCCAGCCAGGAGAGACAGCATCGCCCCTGTGACTGATAGCAGGTGATAGCTGGGAGGCTCACCGTTGTTTACAGCATGAACTGTCCCCCCTCAGTGCCAGAGGAAGGATGCTGCCCCCCCCTCCCCCAGCACCCAGCACCTCCACAGCACACCAGGCCCCCAGCAGGTGCCTGGGCACCCAATAGAACCGACTTAAAATTTAAGGGAGGTTCAAAAGACAGCACATTGAAGCGGGCTGCCACGGGCCCCCTGAGCCGCAGCCCGGCTGCAGACAGGGCAGGAAAATGCTGCGTTCCCCGGCAAGACGCACAGGATTTCCTGCAGCGGGTCAAGAAAACATACCTTCCCATTGTCCCCGCCATGTCACGGGGAGTCCTTCGGGGACACTGTCAGCTCCTACCCTGGCAACCAAGGAAAACAAGGAAGGTTGTTCGGCATTTTACGCAAAGCTGCTGCCTGCCTCCCTCACCAGAAAGGCCTGGCACCGGAGAGGCGGCCTTCCTCATGGCCGCTAACGAACGTCCCCCGCCGGCAGTTGGTTGGCGGCCGAGGTGGAAAATCTGTGGCAGCCCAAGGGGGGAAAAAAAGCTGTATTTAAGACAAACAAATGTTTGTGGGGGAGGCAGGGAGGAGTGGACACCCGCCAGCTCTTCCAGGTCCAGCGCTGACTCCTGGCCTCAGCAGGGCCAAGGCCGGGTGGGCAGTGGGGGCTCGGGGCAGTGCGCTTCAGGCCAGGGCCAGGCCTGGCTGTGGCATGGGGGTGTCTGGTGATGGTGGTCTGCCCGAGGGGCCTGGGGACAGCCCAGCAGGCCATCTCGCCACCCTGCAGCATGCCCCAGGGCCGGGCTCGGTAGCCTCCTCCATTAGCCCATGGGTTAACTGTAGAGCAGGCTTCATATTGCCCTGGCCTGGTGTTCAGTGTATTCGCTGCTATTGTTATTTTTTTCCTCCTCTAGAGTTGCTTTAACATCAGAAGAACAGTCACCAAGAAGAAACTGCAGTCTTACATTCCTGCAAGGCCTAGGGACTGAGTCTTTTAATGGGTGTTCAACATCCAGAAACACTACATGCCATGCTGGACCTCGGAGACGTGGCACAGACCTCGCCAGCATCCATCTCCGAAGCACTCCCAGTCCAGGGCTGCTGGCGCAGGCTGGGAGCTGACCTGCCTTGGAGGCCCGTCATGGACATCAGGAGAGTCTCAGCTTTGACGCTTCTGGCATGGCACACCTCCAGGATTAAAGGCACTATTTGCTCCCTTTAATGCTTTCGTGACCTGTATTTGTTTTCTGTCATAACACCAGCCCAGCAAGTGCAGGATGAGACAGAGTGCCTGAAAGGCAGTGGCAAAGATTGTAAGAAACTGAGCATTTTACTATGGCATAAAGCAAAGAAATTCTCACTTGGTCCCTATGAAATCAGGACATCTCAAAATACACACAGAAAAAGTGTAAATCAACTTATTGTTAAAAGCAACACAGATGTGGTTTTGTTTTCATACTGATTGCAAGAAAATCTCTGAGAGGATTCTAACTAAAAAAATAAAATCAAATCAAACCATAAGAGCTGAAAAAACACACCCCCACTGCATAGGACGTAACCTCTGGGCTCAAGTAATGATGCTTCAGTTTCTGGCTAAAATACAGATTTTGTCTCCAGTCTTGAAAAGTCAGCCTGTCCTACATTTCAGTGCCCCCTAGAATACCAGAATTGGTTTTTTTTGAATGATACTGGTTATTTGCTTGATTAAGGATTGTTAATAAACCCCTGCATAACACAAAGGTGAAAATACTTAAAATACAGCTCTCGAGATAGAAGTGCATATAGGCCACGCTCCTCGGCTTCAGAAGTGCCCCTGCCACCAAACCGGGTGCAGACCCGCACTGCCACGAACCAGAGCTGTGTCCAGAGCCAGTGTTAGTGTTTGGCAGGGTCCACGGGCTGTGTCGTGTAGAAAGCTGCCCATTCCAAGAAAGGGAAAAAAGGACACATATAAAGAGATTTCAAACCTATTTTCCTGTTGGATCAAAAAAAAGAGCTGAAGAGTGTTTGTCTAGGAAGGGAGAACATGTGTCTTTAAATTTATCATAGATAAATGGGCAGAGGGAATAGCAGCCAAGATTTCCTTGTCTGAAAGGCTGAAGCTAATACTGTCATCTGTGGTTAAGACCCATTTGTCAAACAGAGTATGCTGAGAATAAAGAAAATCAAGTCTCCCTTCCCTTTTTAATTTGACTTAATTAGCCATAATTCCCCTTACTGAAATAAAGGCATTTCCGATTGCAGGACACGTTTCTGTGCCCTTACTTTCGCTAACGCAAATACATAGCTCCGCATGCAGCGAAAGCAAAAGCCGAACAAATGTGCTGCAAAAACAAGATGCTTCACTACACTCACCTCCTTCCTTGGGAGAGGAGGACAGAACAAACAACACGTGGCAGATGTTAGCCACACAGTTCAGTGCCCTACTGGGAGGCATGCAAATACTATCGTGATACGCGGGCTGGGAGAAGCTACATAGGAGAAAACAGCACACTTGTTGTATGTATGTCAGATTTGCCCCTCCATAGCTAGGAGGAGGCATGCACTCATAGCATGGCACGGAGTACATAACGCAATTATAATTGGGTGCAATATGTTCACAGCATTTAAAAAAACGTTGTCTTAAAAAACTGAGTGCCACGTTCAGATGGCTTAAATTCCCCATGAGCCCTTGTGCCTACTGCTTCCTACTGGCTGCTTCTGGTCCTTCAGCGGTGCCCAGCCAAGAGGAAACTTCAGGGCACAGATGGAGTTCAGGCTAGACAGTCCATAACCTTCACTGGATCCCGCTGGCATCCTGTGGTGCGAAACCTGCATCCCAGAATTACTTGGAGCAGTCGTCCTCCCGAACCCGATGAGCGCACTTGCCTAAAATAGTCACTTGCAAAGGTGTGGCGAGGCCAGCCTCGGGGCTCGCAGAATTGCTGAGGGGGACTGTGAGCCTCAGAATATCCTTGTAATTCATCTGTAATGTTAAACTTTAAATAACTGCCTTCCTCTTTCACTCCTTTCTACCTCGGCTAAGAAATGCGACACACACTGTGTAAAGGGACTGTCACCAGCTGTTAATAAGAAAGCAGCTTTAGCTTCTCTCCGCTTCTCTTGTTCACACGTAGACAGTGTTGGAAATCAGTGAAAACGGGTGTAGCCCCTCTGCTACCGCCACCGCCACCTCCCACAAAGAGAGCAAGTGAGAAAGGGAAGAGGAAAGGTTGAAGAAATGGGCTGACCTACTTAGGTACTGCGAAGGACGAGCATGCGGGCTCTGAGTGCTGGGATGGCTGCGCGCATTTGTTCTGGGCACCTACTGTTACCCTGGCATTCCTCCAAACAAATGGCTTTACACCCAATTCCAAAACAGCTCCTTCCTCCTCCTCTTCAAAATATGCCCTCCCCACCGTGCACGCTCTCCCTGTGATCCTTGCCGCCTTGGTTTTAAAACGGCCGCTTCCCTGAGCAGGCAGCCAGCCCCTGTCTTCTCACCCACCTGTTAATACCTGGCCTCCTGTTTGTCACATGGCAGCTCTGGGCTCTCGACCAGGATCCCCCCCCTGCTCCTGTGCCGCAGCCACTGCTTCCGGCATGGGCCACCTGTCCCTCCTGTCTCAGCTGAGAAAGGACAGGACCTAACTGCAGGGTAGGTGGCTGTCAGCGAGTGGACCCGGCTTGCAAGGAGTGGTTTCCAGAAGCAGGAAGGAGAGAGGAGGCAGGTCTCCTTGCTCTCAGGAGCCCTGACTCAGACCCCTTCCCGTGTGTTGCACGCCACCCCCTCCCCTCCGCTGGCTCCGAGCCCCCGAGTGGCATCACTCGAACCCTGTGAGTTAGCCAGCCTGAAAATTATACCCACTGGGATCTGGCCAGTTTGCAAAGCCTAATATCAGCGATTGCAAGGTGGGATCAACGCATTCAGGCGACACAAAGATTGCATTATAAACCCTTTTGGATTTAGATGGCAAATGATCCTTTTGCTCTTCAGACGGTATTTCTGGCAATTCAGAGCAGTTACAATTGCTCGTCAGAACAACCAAAAGTGCTTCCCTGGCAGCACGGCATATCTTACTGAGAGACTGGAAGAACCTTCTTTGGTTTCTATATAAAACCCACTGATGACTCATATAGGACTCAGAAATTATCTTAGTTAAGAGATAAATGGGAAGATACACTGCAGATCTAGAGAGTGAAGCTTGAGTCACAGAGCTGGAACTGGGATCAGAAGGCAAACTTCCCCCAAGTTTGGGGTCTTAGGGAGACAAAGAGGCATTTGTTGGCAGTTGTCATGCAAGCATCACGTTCGGCATTTGTCCTTTCTCTTTTCCTTCCCACTTGCTCACTGGATGTGTTCTGCAATACAAACGGTCTCATAGCTCCTTTTGTCTACTCCCTGTACCACCTTTTGTCTTGTTTCACACCAGTGATGTCTCGGAGGGAATTAAAAGAGGTTCCAATGAGTTCTGCAATGCTGCATAAGCTTTGGTCCCTTATCAAAGACTACGTAGTGACGGTACACACACAAACCGCAGTGAAAGGTCATTACTAAGGGTGCCAAAACCAAGTGCTGAGAAGCTACAAAGGGCCGCTGCTAAGTTGGCTTGCAGAGCTCCAGTTTGGCCCCTCTGTGCGTACACACGTTGCGGCAGTCTTTAATTACATGAGCATAATCCTGCACTGTTTGTCCCACAGAGTCCCTGCCTCATCCAGCTCATGGAGCAGGTGGTCTCACTTAATGAGCAGCTATTTATATTGGGTCTGTGCTCAGTGCAAGACCCTGTGCCTTGTTCACTGACCACTGTTCAGACCCCGATGTGAAGATGGAGCGATTCTGTTTCCTGCAGACTCTTCTAGTGTACTTATCCCTGTTGCACCGGTGAGGTTCATTTTCACAACACCTTTCAGAGATGAGGGTGCAGAATTATTCCTGTTTATAGATGGTGGATCACACAGGGAGGTGAGAAGGGTCCAGTTCTTCGAGGTGACACCTGTGGGGCTCCTGGGCTTTCTGTGCTTCACACATGGGCTCCCGCCTGCATGTGGGAGATCAGGACTTCCACACCAAAGACTGTAGTAGGTGATGTTAATATCCACTGTGGAAAATATGCTTTCTATGGTTTGCCTTATGTCATGTAGGATCTTCTGGAGCCTTCCAGGATTTCCTTCATATACAAATATTTGCCAGAAATAATAGTGGGAAAGAGATTTTCTCAGAAAAACTTTTTACAGCTCTTGCACACTACTTATCCAAAACAGCTAATATTAAAATATTCATCTCTCTAGCAGTCATTTAATATACTTTTCAGTTATTTGTAGATTGGAAAGGACTTTCACATCTTCATTTGATACTGATATGTTGCCCCACTTCTTCCCAAGTAGAACAAAAATACGCACTGAGTATTTCTGCATCATTAACAACGTTGGCATCACCCCCACCAATAATAGGCTGATGCCAGTTCCTTTTGATTTGACTATATTAAATAAATCGTTCTTGACCTTCTCAGTCTGCTGCTTCCCCTGCTCTTTGAACCTGCTTTGTTTTTGCAAAAATGTGTATGCCTCTGGTTTGGTCTCTCTTGCCCTTCCATTTGCATTTTTTTTCCCCCTAAGCTGTGGCTCCTCTTTGCCTTGCAAACAGGAGGAGCTGTCAGACTCAAATCTGCCCTTTTTCTTAATTGTGAAAGCTTGACCTCTTGACCTTATGACTTGAGTGTTCTTACACACCTTTCTTGGTGTCTTTGCAAATTTTTGCTCCCAGTTTCTTATCACCCTGAGGTATTAGCCCTTCTCAAGTGTCAAGTATGCGTACCACTGGGGTTACTGTCTTTGCTGTAGTAAGTGCAGTCAGGTCACGAAAAATGTCCCTAAGCAGCCACCAACTTCCGGTTCATCATACACACCGTAACGAAGTCCAAACTGGAATTTCCTCATGCTGGCTGCCATGTCTCTTGTGTCAAAGAGGTTTCATCTACAGTGCTCTCTTGTGAACACATTTCTCCAAATTGGAAATCCATTGGGATCCCCCATAACAGTACAGTTCTTCCCAGATGCTGTAGGAAAATGACTAAGAAATGCACTCTGCTGGTCATACTCGTTCTTCCTCATGCTTTGACCTATTCCATCTCCTGTCCTCTAAATGATTTATGCCCCAACCTCTCTGCTCCCTATTTTTGCCTTCTCATTTCTCTTGCCTTTTAGACTTCACACTTACTTAGCCCAGGCTCCTTACCTCACTACATCCAGTCTTTCCCTGACAGTTTGCACTCTGATTTATGGTCTGCATTTATTTCCTCATACTGTCCAACAGGCCTAGTTAAGATTTCCTGAGCTTTCTGTCCAGTCCTGGTGCTCCTCTGCATCTCTGTGTTGGCACTTTTCCTTCTTGTTCCCAGGCCATCCTCTACAACTGCTTCCTTACCACATTTGTCTTCCTTTCCCAGTTCGGTTCTTTGCCCCTCCCAGTCTAATCATCCCCCTGGGACCCAGCCTTCCTCCTGTCCTGGCTCCACAGATGATCCCGTTGTCTGCCCCCAACTCCGCGGGGGCTCATTTCAATGCTCTGTTGCTTCCAGCCACTGGCTCCCATTCCCAGCCTACTTGTCCAGATAATCCCAATCCCAGCTGATCTTGCTCTCCTAGTTGCGGTGTCAACAGACCCCTTGTTTAATTTTTTCCATCTCTTTTCCCATCCTCATTCCACTTGCTGTCTCCTCTGCATCTGAAGCCTCCAACTTAAACAGCCCCTCCCAGGAGTGTCACAGTGGCAGTAAGTTGACTGAGCAGAAAGTACTCAAGGTTCTGTGATCTGCAGTCCTGATTCCCTGGTCATCTGCATCAGAGACCTCAACAGAGCCTCTGTCTGCCCCTCTGGAAGCCAGTTGAGTGGCAACCTGATGAATACCCACCTACGAGAGTTTGGACATGCTTGCAGGTCCATCAGCATGAACATAACCCAAGGGTACCATGCAGATATAGCCTTGTACGTGGCAGATATGGCCCCTCTTCTCAGTGCTGGCTCTAACTCAGCCTGGAGCAGCTATTACAGGGAAAGGCTGGCTTCTCTCCCGTAACGCTGGCCTCAGGCATGCTCTGTTATTTCACGGAGAGGTACATGTTCGGTCCCTATTGTCTCTTGGAGATAATGATGAGATGGAGCATGCTTCATGACGGTGGTATTCTTGGGGGTTTTATCTGTTAACATCCATAGAGTCTCCACTGCGCAGCTATGAAGTGAGATTTTTTTTTTCCCCAAAAAAAGCATGCATTGGCCAAATTAGGTGGATTTTCAGAAAGATGGTACGAGGCATAGCCTTGAACTTGAGTCCAATCCCCTGCCAGATTTCAAGCCCTGCTTCGAAGCATGGGAATGCTACAATGGATCCAAGAAAAAGTTGCCAGAACATTTAAATTTGGGCAAAACAACATATTTTTCACAAACCTCATTCTTGGAAAGGCCAAAGCTGATGGATCAGAAATTAAAAAAAAAAAAAGAAAAAAAAAAAAAGGGAAAAAAATCAACCTGAACGATATGGTAAATTAAATTCAAATTGTTAATGTTAAGCAGAGGTGTATGCTGCCAAACCCATTGTCTCATAATACAAAGCTGTGGACAGTTTTTATCATAAACAGCAGCCCCAAATCACTTGTAATCATTATTATCTCCCCTTTAATTATTTTGTATGCTTCTGTCTTTCCCTGTTGTTTACAAGTTAAAGTGGATTTTCATGCATCCTAAAAGATCTTGTAAGGCCAACACTTAACATTAAAATATACGATAGAAATAGATACCGTGCTCTTACTTTCAAAAACCAAAATCAAAATTACAAAAATAAAAAATAAGACTGGGAATTTGCTGTTTTTCATTCCACCAGCACACCTCACAAATGTCAGATTTCTTAGCTGTACAATCAATAAGTGAGGTGTAGAAAATCACTAAATATTTTTCATCCCCTTCTGAGTAAACATACAAACAGTGACTTATTTTCATGGAAATGCACAGGAGTGTCTCCTTGGCTCCAAAATTAATTGCCACATCCAAGACAGCTAAAAATGAAAAATTTTGAATATGAAAAAGTTTTATGGGAACCAGTTTTGTGCAGACACCGGAGGGCCCATTATCACTCAGTAGTCACTAACTGAAAGCTCCCAGCTCTTAAAATAAGTGTCACCAGTGACAGCATTACAAACGTGTCACTGTATCTTTCCTATCACGATACAGGGTGTTATTGTTTGGTGCCTTGCTGTAGACATTGTACAGCCAGAACTTCTTTGACCTGAAAGTGGCTTTTCATGTGCAGAGAACTGAATTTTAATTTCTGATTTACTAGCTACAGCTTTTTGCTCTTGTTGGAGTGACTCTTCTTCCTCAACACAAAGCATGCATTCAGATATCTTTTTGAGAGTTGTCTCCTCTGGCTTCTTCAGGGCAGCAGAACCACTTATTTTCCTTCACAAGATGGCTGAGCTCCGTGGAAACCCTATTAAATGGTTTTAGAATCAACATGAAATAACGTAGAAATCATCTGTGGAAAATTGCAAAGGGTGGAAACGATGTTGTCATATATTAGCAATGCTCAAAAATAAAATAAAATAGCTCTACAGGGCTTTTCCAATATTTGTAGAGTGGCACATCTCCAAAGCACACTCAGTAAGGACAGGGTGCTTTTGGAAAGCTGATTTGCATGCACCCAGGCATGCAAGCACATACACACACACACAGGCTGCAGGCACAGAGCTATTTTGCTGGCTTGGAAGAAGTCAAGTGTTGGAGGACACTAGTCAATGAGCTGCTGCGTGCTGCCAGGCTGAATAGCGTTTCTCAATTTTTCTGTTCTGGAGGTGGGTCACAGCTGGGAAGAGCAGTCCTGGACTGCCCTCTGCTCCCCCAGTGCTCCCCAGCAGCGCAGGCAGGACGAGGATGGCCAGGACCAGCACCCACTGGGGGGACACGGCTCAAGAAGGTGCCAGCAACACACTTGGGGCTTGTGCTGGCTGCTGGGAGAGGACAGCAGTGGATGAAATGAGCCCTAGGCCAAAACTGGTTGGGAAGAGCTTTAATCAAAGGATAATATTCACGAAAATTCAGGAAACTGGATATCATACCTAGCAGAGCCATCCCAACATTTCCGAGGGTGGTGCTTGCTGATGGCAATCTCCATACATCGATGTGGTGTGCCCCGCTTGCCTCTCATTATGCTTATATCAGACTTTCAGTGAGGGAAATTACAGTCACAACCAGCTTAGTTACTCATTTTCTCCCTGGCCCCCTTAGCACAAGTAATGAGCATGCTGAGGCTCTGAAACGGGTAGACAAAAGATGACAGCATTTTCTGAGATTTATATGGCACATAAATATTTAGCATTTTGATTTATGCTGTGTTGATGCTATTTGTCAATTGCCTTATTAAAACCCAGAAACTTGGAGAGAACGTCGTAGATGGGAGACAGGAGAGGAAAGTCTTCCCTCTGATGTTGGAAATCAGGAAGAGTCAGAGGTCTGTGTGTTATGGGAAGAGAGAACCGGTCTGTTGTGCCTCTGATGGCTGTGGAAGCTGCTGTTCTGCTTTCTGTTCACAGCCCAAGGGATCGCAAAGAATCCGCTCCTTTTAATAGGCAGACAGAGCTGTACAAAACCCATCCACGTAGAACCTGGTGGATCAGGAGTTGTGCTTCTTTTTCCTCCCCCGTCCCCAACATAGCTGCAAGGAAGCCAAAGTGCCAGTGAAGGCAAGGGTGAGCTCAGCTGCACACCAGTTGCCAAGAGGGTGAGTGTGCCTGTGTGCACAGAGCTGAGTCAGGGTGAGGGCATCTTTCGCTGGGAAAGTGCAGCGAGATCGTAGCCCCAGAAAGTTTGCGGTGGTTTTGTACTCAGTAGCCACTGTCGCACTCATCTCTGCATATTTTAAAAATGACAGGCAGTTTGGGCATCTGCTTACATCAATATTCTGTAAATACAAGGATAAATTGGTAGCCCAAAACAGTGAGAAAGCTTTGCATAGGTTCTGTTTTGAATGCTATTTATTACACAGCATGATATACACAGAACTCTTATTCATGTCAGTGGGAGTTTTATGCAAACATGGAAAGCAGAATGTGGCTCAAAATTGTAACTTGATTTGCTGTAGACAGGCCTTTCTGCATGCAAGGCTGCGAAGGCAAGTTCTCCTCTTCACACAAAAAAAGGTGCAAACCTGTTACCTAAGCCCAGTGTAATAAGGAGGCTGTGGTAAAGTGCATAAAGGTCCTGCTGCCTGCCATGATTTTACACCGATTTGCCCATCACCAACAGGAACAAAGAGAAAGAGAGAAGGGAGCAATACTGGAAAATATGCATAGCTAAAATGTTTTCCTAAGGAATTTGGTTATATTCAAATTTGCAGCTGATTGCTTTTAAGGGATAAGTGTATTTCTAGAGATGGGATATTATTATGGGAAGATGGTAAATTCTCTGTAGATAACGATGTACTTGGATTGCTGGTAAAAAACCAATTTCTATCCCTCTGGCATCACCTAACCTAAAATCTGACCTGAATAAGCGTAGGTTTATGGGTTTATAGATTTACTCTTTTGCTAGGTGTTTTGCTTTGTTTCTCAAAATAGCGTTAAGAAGACCTGCCCTCCTGACAACATGAAATTGTAAAAAATAATGATTTCCCCCCCGTCCCTGCGGATATCTTATCTAAATGTCTTCTTGCCCTAAGAATTAGAAATCATCTTATTTATACTGGCCTTCTTGCCCACTAGCACTCTGACTTTTGGATGGTACCATAGTGACACTCAAGTCTGAAATTTCAGGAAAGCATATACCTTGGGTGTACCTTAGAGTAGCCAGATTTTATTACGTATTGAAACAAGTGACCACAGGATTTGTGTAACTTGGAGTCCACAGAGGAAGAAACACCATCCATGGGAAAACCCAGACGCTTTGACAATACGACATTAGTACCGTATAGCGTTCCAGCACTGATAAAGATCTGCCACTGAAGGCTTGGACGTATTTATCACCCAGAACTCCTTCTGTGATCATAACTGCTACAAATAAACTCCTGCAGAGCACACAGGCTTTGCACAGAACAGACTTTTTTCCCTTATTTTTTTGCTTAGAATAATGACGGTCTCCCTTCACAAGCAAGATTTACCCAAGACATTTTTGAAGAAAATGTAGAGGAAGGAATCCCTAAAAAATCGTATATCAAATGCTTAATTAACACACTTGGGCTGTAAATGCAGATATGTACTATAAGGAAAAAAATAGTCTCCTATGTTGAGTCTATTTCATATTCAATTCGGAAATTCTAAGCTAAGGCAAAGTTTTCAAGATATTTCAAAATATACTTGAAAGATTCAGCCTTCGAGCTCTGTGAACCTTAACTCTGCCCACTACTGATGGCAGTCTGCCCTATGTATCGCTAAAGAGAGAAGTATACCCTGTATACCTACTGCTGAGGACACCACCTATTCGAGGTATCACGGGACACCAGGGCTGACAAAACCTTTCTAATTACAGCAAACTGCCTCCTAGATTTGCACTTGGCAACATCATGTGTATCATACGTGGGACGACTGGCCAGCTGGTGGCTTTGCAGAAAAGGATCTGGGGGAGCTGGTGGACACCAAGCTGAACATGACCCAGCCATGTGCCCCTGCAGCAAAGGTGGTTGATGATACCCTGGACTGCATTAGGAGGAGTGTTGCCATCAGGTCAGGGGAGGTGGTCCTGCCTCTGCTCAGCACTTGGTGAGGCCACACCTGGAGTGCTGTGTCCAGGTCTGGGCTCCCCAGTGTAATAGAGGGATGGAGTTATTGGAGATGGTCAAGCAAATGGCCATAAAGATGATTAAGGGGCTGGAGTACCTCTCCTATCACAAAAGGCTGAAAGAGCTCGGACAGTTCAGCCTGGAGAAGAGAAGGCTCAGAGGGGGTCTCATCAACATATACAAATATATGAAGGGAGGGTGTGAAGAAGATGGAGCCAGGTTATTTCCAGTGGTGTCCAGTGACAGGACCAAAGGCAATGGACACAAACTGAAACATGGGTGGTTCTGTCTGAACATCAGGACGCACTTTTTCACTGTGAGGGTGATCACGCACCAGCACAGGTTGCCCAGAGATGTTGTGGAGTCTCCATCCAAGATACTGGATTGATATTTTGAGATACTCAAAAGCTGTCTGGACACAGTCCTGGGCAACCAGCTGCAGGTGATGCTGCTTGAGCAGGGAGGTCGGACAAGATGACATCCAGAGGTCCCTTCCAACCTCAACTGTTCTGTGATTCAGAGATACTATTAAATATCCTGAGTGGCAAATATAAGCCTACTGACTAGAGGTGTCCTTTCCACAGATCCCTTTCTTTCCAGATACCTCTAGGCATTGTGTACCATGCTGAAAGCAACTTCGCTTTGTCAAATACCTGACCTTGCAACTAAACCACTGTCCTGGTTTTACCTTTTAAACAAATACTGACCAAGCAGTCTAGCATTTATAAACCTCTAAACGAATTGGAAAGATTTTGATCTTTCATGTTGTAAAGAGAGTATATGCATGCTATAAGGACACCTATCGCAACTCCTGATGGAATTAGCTTTGATCCCAGAGATGTCTTTTATTATGGCAGAATATAGGCGAAAAGTTAGTGTGTGGGGTATCACTCATTTTTTAAAATGTCTACTGCTTGCTTTTTTAAAACCTTTGCTTTCCATTTCAAAATCTTGACTTGAAAAAAAAGTCTTAATTTAAAATGTCAGGGGTTTTTTGCAGTATTTGATCTGTTTTTGCTAATTCATCTTCATTTTCTGACCAGAAATAACTAATTTAACTAGTACTGCTATTTATTTTAGTAACTGATTTAGAACTGGTGCAACCTGGTGGGGCTGCTTGTGCCAACGGCATGACGGTTATGTCTGCAGCAGAAAACCTGGCATCATTGCTTGTCCTGAGGAGTAAGGAATCCAATTTGGAAAACAGTAGCTTTTCTAACCTCTACCCACAAATCCAGCCTCTTGCACATATTAAATCCCATTCGTTTTAGAGATGACCTGGAAATGAGCCAGTCCTGTCCCTGCAGCACCATGTGTACCAGCAGGTCTGACCCACAGAAGAATTTGCTGGGGAAGCATCACGTGGCTGCTGAGAAGGGGGAAATGGAGAAACCAGGGTGGGACAAGTATCCCAGGGATGGAGAAAAAGGGGCATGAGGGGGGCACCGTGAGGAGGGGAAGCTCTCCCCCTGCACCAACCAAGCTTTCACCTCTGTGTGCATGTGTCCTGTGAGTGATTTTCAGTGCACGTAGCATTCCTCATTCAAATCTCTCACTGAGGCAAGTCATTGCCAAAAAGACCCCCCCCCCACCCCACCCCCCAGGAGACTTCAGTCCTTCCTCACATCATATATTAGCACCTCAGATCTCCTGCATTACTGCTCAGACTAAATGTGCATTTAAAAAGAAAGAAAGAAAAAAAAAAAAAAGAAAAAAACAAAACCCACACATTGCAATCTTCCTGTGAAAAAGAATCACAAACATGAGGATAACACCCCAGCCCCGGCTGTCGGGAAGCAGTCTCCATTTGGGGGGGTTTGCAAACTCATCCTCTCCGTGGTGGCCGAGCCACCTCAGTGCACAGGCAGTGGAGCGTGTGGAGCCCACTGAGGAGCGCGGCCCTTCTCCTGGTGTCACCGCTACAATAGCCGGCTCGTTAAATAACTGCAGCACTTGGAGATACACCGAGTGCTCAGTGACCCTCATAATTTCTCATTTCTTCCCTCGGATGGAGTGGTCGACAAGTTGTGCTTATGGTAGTAGTCTGAAAGATGTAGGAGCGCTCGGATGATCTCTGCAAGATGTGCTTTCACTTACCCATGTGCATCTCTTTGTTTCTGAATTTAAAATGTGGTACATCTGAGTGAGGAGAACTAGGTTTCTATGCAGGCTGCTGCTTTTTCAGCTCAGAAGTAAAAGATGTCAAAATATGCTTTTTGAAGAAACCTGCTCAGAGGCAGGAGGTTTTCTCTAATGATCAGAAAAGCTCAGAATGACCAAATTGAAGTACAAATCCCAGAATGGTGGGGAGGAGGGTATCATTATTTTTTACAGATGGCATGTCTGAGCAGCGTTTGGCTTTGGTTCCTGGACCAACACAGCATGTTCTTGCTGCTGGTAGTGGCAAATCCAGCTTACTAGGGGATGTGGGTGCTGCAAGACACTCCTAAAGGCTCCCTGGGATTACTGCAGCCCTGCCTCACTTGGGGTCACGGGGCCCCTTCTCCAACCTCAAATCTGCAAGCGTCAGAGTTAATAGGAAACACTGAAGGGGGCATGGATAAAAACCTGAAAGGTTTTCTGTGGGAATGCTGAGCAGAAAGCCTAGAAGCACACGAAAGAGTTTTCAGTCTGAGCAGCTGTCTCACTTAGGCATCAAAGCTTTATCTGCAGCTTTCCTGCTTTAGGGCTGGTCCCTGGTGATGCAGTTTCTAACTGGAATTTTCTTTGCAAGGGTTTGTCTGCCTTCGTCTCCAAGGATTCCCATTGCAATTACTTAGAGGTGAGTGTAGCCCAGGACATGTGATGAGAAAGGACCCTGCATCTGTTGTGGTTTTGTGGAGCGGCACTGCAACCCAGGTGATGCAACAGTGCCTCTGATTTCTGACACTGATACTTCTTACGTGGAGAAATCACTAACCCTCTCGGTGCCGTGCTTTCTTGGTCTGCACGCTGAGAATGGTGGTACGTACTCATCCTCCCCTGGAAAGAAGATCAGATAAACTGACCCCAGCAGAGCTGGAGAAAATGTAAAGATTTTTGATTTTTTTCATTGTCTTTGAGCTGTACAAATAGGAGCAGAGAGTTTGTGGGTGCTGAAAAGGCTCAGTACATCTGTCACAGTTTGCTTGTCTCCCCAGATAGCAGCTATAGCACACTGGAAGCTCAAATGATGCAGAAGGGGAAAGGGGGAACCTGTGAAGGCAACGCTACCAAACCCACCAACGAAGTGGTGAGGGAGAGGCTTCCTCACCTTTGTGGCTGTGAGTAGGACAAAGCACTCCTGGTGTCAGCCTGTAGCCAAGGAGCCCATGGCAGGTTGCCCTGCGGGCAGCACCAGTGGCGAGCAAGAGAACTCATGGCAGCCAGGTAAACGGCCACGTACGCTCCTCTACACCCAGACTGCTCATTTGGTTGCTGTCTAGACGGCAGTGCTCCGGCACCTCCTACCGCGGTGCCTTCCTGCCCTTCTTGCACACGCTTGCTTGTGGACTTCCCCATCGCGCGGGGCTGCAGCACTGCTCGCTTCTCACCTGCTGCCCACGTAGGCAGCCAGGCTCCGTTTTCCCCTGAGGACACCAACTCAAGCATCAGCTGGAGGGAGGAACTTGATGGCAGGAGAGAAAACAAGCCATTTCTCCAGTCCCCTGCTTAAAGAGAGTTGCAGCAATTTTTATGCGCTGCCCAGTGAAACGCAAGTTAGCTGTGACATTGGGAAGGCAAACTTTTACGGACTGTTCATGCCCTTTGGGCACGACCCCGGCCACGTGTCTAACCTCCCTCACACGTGCAAAGCAGAAGTTCTTTGTGGCAGGTAGCGCGGTCACACACGCCTCAGTGAGATGAGAACCAGACTCGTCTTTTTAGTAGCCTCGAAATGCCGCTGTATCTAAATGAACCTTTTCATTAGACGGGAGCACAGCACAAGTCCGGGTGGCAAAAACGTGAGACTGGCTCGTAAGGCAGAGGTCTAGCCATCACAGGGAAGAAATGATAATATCGGTGCAGGCAGCAGGAGCCTAAATCTCCACTGGTAATATTCTCCAGAAAATGTAAGCGAAGCCTAAAATTCCAGGTCAGTGTCTTGTGGGAGTCCTCCTTCCCCGCCCAGCGGTTTCTATTTCATTTTTTGAATTATTAAAAGATCAAATGTTGGAATGCTGGATAGCCTGAATTCATTTGTCAGATCACGAAGTACTCATAACATTTCTCAGCCTTAATAACACATCTGCTCTTAAAATGTGGTCTCTTGATAATAGCTGGCTGAAAGTGTCTGAATTTAGGGATTATTTGAGACAACAGATTTCCTTCTATTTGGAATTGAATGAGGCATCTGCTCCCTCACCGTCAGCTTTGTGGGATATTCTCAAGGCAATCATAAAAGGGCAGATCATTTTGTACATTATGAGAAGGGAAAAAGACCTCTGTTGGCAATTATGAGACTTGGAAGGGTGAATTAGGGACCCACAAAGGTACCACTTCATGTCCAAAAAAACCTAGCTACTCCATCCGTTCTCCCCTCTGCGTAGGGTGGGGCACAGATTTATCCGATGAGCAGAGAGGGAGCGGGCAAATCTCCCATCAAAGCCAATGTTAGCAAAAGCAAAAGAGGAAGAAAATTAGTCTGGAAAGGATGTATGCACTCCATCTTGGATAACTGACCCAACAACATATTAGAGAGATTAGGACTCGGGATGGCGAGCAAGGCAAGGATCCCTGGGAGGATGAAAGGAAATTCTGCCAATATTTATGCCAGTTTGGTACGTTGGAAAACCAGGACAAGAAAATGAATGCTTGCAAATTATTTAACACATATTCATCATCAGAATCTCCTCCCACATATCAGTGAGAGATGATTAAGAAAGAAGTAACAACAAAAGCAGTCGGAGCTGAGAGGAGGCACTACTTTGCACGCTGCAGTTATATCATTCATTTCTAGCTGTGAACCGCTACCGGCGCTGCCCAGCTGATGACATTGGCCAAGGTAGGACAGGCTGCCTGCCCTGCCGAACACCCAGGTGAATGCGCACAGATACACGTATATGCAAATATACACTGATACATACATATAGATCTATATGCATCCATATACAGCATATGTATGTACTCACATACATGCACACATCTATACATATAGATGTATAGATATGTGCATATATATAGCTTCTTAGTCAAGTGACGCAAACTGCTGCAGCTGGAAATAACACTGTCTGCTCATGAAAAGACAGGCGTGTAGTTAGACTTATTTATGTGGTAGAAAATATGTTCAAGGGATGTGAGCTGCCTCAAAGCCTTTGTCAGTAGGAGAGGGGAACAACCTGCGAGACACCTTGGCTGCATTTGGGTTCTGGGAATAATTATTTACTGTAAGAACGATCCTGCAGTGAAATACCCGAAGGTGGACCTTCTGCTGCGGGATGGGATTCAGGCAGGTGGGAATGTGTGCCCCACAGCCTCCTCGTGCTCCGCGGGAGTCCCCAGTGTGTGCTGGGGAAGACTTTTTGGATTGGAAGGAGGTGAGCTGCCCTGTCTGTTTGACCTGGGATGGGCAGAAAGATGCCTGACATCGGACATGCAGATTTATGAAAATATGTAGCCTGAGTTTGGGACGGCTGCTGGACCTTAAGGGAGCTGCTGATTATTTTGTGCTTTCTGATACCTGTCTAGATACTCAAAGATTGGCTTGGGAGCCTTGTGTGAGGACCCTTTATGGAAAATCTTACCCTTTCATTTTGAATGCCTGAAATCCTAGACTAAAACATGAGGACCTCCCAGCTCCTTGCCCCAGCTGCAGCACCAGTGCCATAGGCATTACAACCACCTCTGCAAAATGGGGTAAGGCAGGAGGTAGATTGTGCTTTCCCACCACGGAGAGGGTTTGGCACCATTGCATGGTCTGACGTACACAGGACGCTCACAGAGACGGGGAGGTCACGGATGGGCTTTCTACCCTGGGCAGGTAGTGTCATCGTTGGGTCAGAGCAGACTTTCAGCTCACAGCTGGCTCGGGGAGAAGGAGCAAATGCAAATGCGCTGCATAATGCATAATATACCCACAGGTCAGTGAGCACTGCGCATCCTGCTCTACGGCTGCGCCGCAAAGTACGAGTCTGCTCTTGTTCTCAACCCGAGAGACATATGCTCCTTAGCGAAAGCTGTAGAGGCTTACGCTGTGAAGGTCTGTGGTGCAATCCCCAGCCTTGGTGGGGACACCTGGCAGCACCAATGCCACCCCCAGCTGCAGGCAGGAGCCTGGCCAAGCAGCCGGCAACACATCCCCGCGTGGTGCTGAGCGCGGCTCCCGCTGGAGCTGGACTTTAGCACACTGGTCCTCGGGGTGAGGGCAGGGTCTTCAGCTATGCGGTTTTCGTTTGGGGATGGCTGGATATCAAAGGCAGCTTTTTAGCACTTTGATTGAGGCCCACATCAATTCTTCATGTTTTATATTGAATATCGCAATTTATATTAAGAGAGGTGTTTGAAGTTTCTGATTTTCCCCTTGGCCACCTTTAAATCTCATTTCTAATCCCTTACCCCCTTTAATGAAGTTCTCAGTAGTTTACATTGTTATTAAACCTCTGTTTGGGGAGTATAATTTTAATTCTCATTATATGCCAAATATAGGTATCAAATATTCATTGTGTAATTGCAATTAAAAAATATAACCCCCCAAAGGATCTTTTATATTAATTTAAATTATCCCGCACTTATATTATGGTTGAAAATAACCTGTACTGCTGAAAATGTCTTCATTGAAGTAACGTCTGTAGTTATAGTAAGAACATGTCCTTGTTTTGCTTAAAACTGCTCTATGACACTGTAGTCATGCAGATATTGAATTACAGCAGTATTATATTTGAACCCTTTCCCCCGCCCCCCCTTTGTACTTTAAAGAAAGAGTAGAAATCACTGATTTTGCTTTCAATGTTAGCAAAAGTACAGTAATTAATCTAGGCAGCTTTTTCATGCATTTGACAAAGCTTCATGTCACATGAACTGTTTTCTCTTTATAGTCGGAGAGACAGACTCTTTACTCCTGAAAAGCCCTTGCAAATATCAAGAGAGTAATCAAGAAAAATCCCCATATAATGAGTTAAAGGACTTACAAATATGAAATTTACCATTTCCAACTTAAACATAAAAAAAAATCAATTTATAATCTTCTGCATATAGATACCATGGGTTGGAGCACATTTGCAGTGGATTTCAATAAAGTAAACTGCGAGCAGCTTACAAGATTAGTCATTTAAGCTAGTGTTTGTAGATAATAATACCAAGTTAGCTTTAATGTATCTCTTTTTATTCTTACACTGAACACTCTTCACAAGAAATAAAAAGGGTTTTTGAAGTCTCTAGATGACAAGTGTTATATTTGCAGATGATGATCTCTGTATTTGAAAGCTGCATTAACTGGCATCATCTCCGAGTGGAAATGTTTAGGCAGAGCCGAGCTTAGTGTTATGGAGCAGGTCAGTTACGAAGGAGGGACTCCAGCCCTGATTGCTGGAGTCAATGCTCCAAGCCGCCAGTACAACTGGGTGGATTAGCCACAGCGAGACCCATCGCTAGCTTGCAGTCTGCATTGACATGATTGGATATCTTTATTTAAACATTGTGGAAGAAAGCATAAAAGGTCCCACTGCTGTTGTCCATAGACCCTTTTTTATTACAGTCATGATAAGTATTAAATGAAGAAGCTGTCAGGCTAAAATAGAATTAGTATTAAAACAAATTCTGCAATCCCAATCCCGCTACTCTTGGTGGAAATTTGTATGCGATTTTTGCGGTCCGCCCTCTGTTTCTGCAAACCAACAAACCCCAATGGGAGGGTCAGCTGCAAGTTTTCAGACTCAGGCCTGTCCCTGTTTTAAGGATGATCCTCAGGTGTGATGGATGGGAGAGGGGACAGGAATGGGAAGGTGATTTGGCATGGTGGAGGAACTGAAGCATTCTTGCACCTTCTAACAGTCTGCTGCAGTCACTCAGGAGAGCAAGCTGCGCTGGCAGTGTCTGCAGGGAACAAAACCCCTCTGGCTACTTGGATGTTGTGAGCAAATGGCTTTTGGAGACTGAACACTCTTCCCAAGAAGATGTAACAAGGTACTCTTTGGAGTGGCAGCTGCTACCAAAACCATAGTGGGAGTGTTTGATCAACAGTGGGAGAGACTTCCTGCTGTTCCAGTAGAAGGACAAGGAAGGAAAGTTAAATGGAGTCCAGGCATGAAAGCCATGCCCATGACTCCTTGTGCCCTACAAAGACTGATGGCAGCAGTCCAACTAAAAAAGATTTTGAAGCCTCTTGTGATCCCTGGTGCCAATTTTGGTTGCTCCTCATTCTTCCAACTCTGAACTTCCTGAGCGTTGCCTGTGTTAGAACATGGCCTTCCCAGTCCTGTGGTTGGACCTGGCACAAGACATGGACAGCAGGGACTGCTCTCAGATGCTTCATGCCCGGGAAGTCTTATCTTCCTTCATGTGTCATCTTCCCCCTTTCTGTTGTGTGCAGTCCATGTGTCACCGGCCCTTAGCACATAGCTCGCTTCCCTGGCCGCTTGCAAGGCAGACTTGATTCTCCTCAAGTCTACCAGGTAAGAAAAACAACTTTAGTGTAGTGCTGGGTGGGTGCTCTTTGTCCAGCTCATTACTGCCAGACCATCTGAGGCAGCTTGCAGGTATCAGCAGAGCTACTAATGAAGGAAGAGGAGGAGGCTGGGGCCTCTCTACACTTCATGCGGATCAAGACCCTAAGTGGCAATTCACCCATTGCTGGGATCACCTGCAATGGTGTGAGTCAAAGGACTTGACAGTGTGGGACCTCACCTTGCCTGCTCCTCCCCTTCCTCCCACAGCCCTGGCTGAAGGCAGGACCACGATGGTTCTGGTGACAACGACCCCATTTGACTTGCAGTTTAGCAGTAAGGTGGCCCTTGGGTGTCCTCTTGGGCAGACCCATGCCAGGCTGGTTTCTGTGGGCTCTCTGCCTGCGGGAGTCACCCCATGGAGGTCAAGCAGAACTGGGTTTATGGAGATGGTCCTGGTGAGCATTTTTCTGGGGAGTTTAGGGGTGTGGGGACATTCCTTCAGCATCAAGACTTAACATCCCTTTCTCAGAGGGCTGGATCTCTGCTTTTAAATCAAGAGCACTGCAGGTTCACTGTCCAGAATTGCACCCACATTTCTTTTACCTGCAAGTATCTTGTCTCCATCCCCATCACTAATTCCATGCACAGGCAAGCATTGTTAGTACTTTAAGAATTAATCACATACTGTTCGGAAAAAAAAAAAAAGAAATTGACATTTGCATTTCAAAACTCTTACCAATTCTAAACATTTATTCTACAAAACTTGGAAAGATTGTAGTTCTGTTTCAAATTATTCCAGCACCGTGGGCATTGCCACAGAATGTAAAATTACAGAACATATGAGACTGAAACCTGACACCCGTTCTTCCCTGTTGTGAAGTGTCGTTGATGAAAAATATACTAGTTTGAAGAAAAAAAAGATAATTACGTAGAGGCATGACCTATTCCCAAAGCAGCTAGCCAAATTCATTCTTGTTTCGGGGGGGGAGCTGCGTATGTAAATAGAATAACAGACCCTTTCTTCAAATACAATTAAATTGATTTAAAATAGTAAGGAAATGTGAAACGGCTCCTACAGAATAATCTCCTGATGCTCCTGCAAGAAAGTTCAGAGTGTTAGCAGAAAATAAAAAAAGCAGGATACTTTCTGCAAGCGTATCTCTTCTGTAAGAGCAATTATGTATTCAGAATGACACAGAATTTAGTAAAATCGGTCGTTATTGCTATTCTGTAAACCTTCTTCCTTTAAGCATTTTCCAGCTAGGCATTTTTAAGTTTTATAATCAAAGAGGCAATGACTTTTGAATGTAATGAATAATCTCAGACATTTCAGTCCTTTAAAATTATCTAGAAAAGATGGTGAGATATAGGTAGAAAGGGGTATTTGTATGGGGATGATATGAGTAAAACCAGAATTGGAATAGAAATACAATTGTATTAAATATAAATATAAATATGAAGTAGGTAATGCATGTCATTCAGAGAAAAAATGTCATGTGCGTATTTGCACATATAGATGTGTGTGTATTTCAATGCACGCGCACTGATGTATCTCTACAACATTTTCATCTGAAGACTTGAAAACGTTTCGGAAAGCTGCGTATTGAGTTTTACTGCTCTTATTTTACAGATGGGGACGTTAAAGTGCAGAGAGGTTACATGTGCAAAGCACATTGCTTTCTTGAATGTAATAACCAGTAAATGAGTTTCCAGCTAGCCGAACTGCCTCTGCCACCTTCAGCAAACCACCTGTTGCTTTTGAATGAAGAATTAGCCATTTTGGTCCAGGCATTTCATCTTCCCACTCCAGCTGCTGGTTTTCACTCTACCTGAAGAAAGCATGCGAAGCCACAAAGAAGTTTTGACACGTTTCAAACAAAGCAGCTCGTTCTTTAAAAAACACCAGCCCAGCCACACGTGGTACGCGCCATTCATTTCCCAGATCGGGACCTAAGTCCTGCTTCTCACCCGTGCGGTATTTAATTCGCTTCCTTAGCCCCTTCTTTATCCACAAGTAAGTAGGAGTGTTGTCTGAGTAAGGAATGAGCAAGAGCTTTAGCCTTTGAGTTACAGAGACAGAATAGCTTGCGTTCACAATATGTTGTATTATTTGAAACCGGGAAATAATTTTTCTTTGTGAAAATTAAATTTAAAACATATGACTACAATTGGCCACATCTTTCACAAAACACTTGCACGTTCCCGAGGGCCCTGATTTCACAAACGTTGGACGATTTTAGTCTGATTCCCTGCACTGTTCATTTACTCTTCTCTCTCTGATCTGTTTTGCCTCTTACTCTGTTTTATCAAGTGACACGGCCAGATAAAAACGAGCTGTCCCACATAGATGGTCTGTTCTGGAGCATGTATGTAGCAAGAAGCCCTCCAAAATCCCAGGACTGCAGCGCTGGCATCCCCCCTGCCCCAAGCTTTTATACATTGAATCCATACATTTTCTTATGGCCCATCTGCCCAGTGGTCCGCTGAGGAGTCTGATTTTAAGACGCAAGGTCGCACATTCTCTGCCAGCAATGGCTGGGGAAGAGCGATAAAAGAAAATCTCTCCACTACCCATATGGGCTGCCTTCGCTGCAGAGTGTAAAACCCTGGCAGAGCCCCCTCTCTCCCTCTCCCTTCTTCCTCTTTCACACCAAAAATGCTCTTGGATAAATTTAATTTTAACTGTTTCTTCATCGCGTTGTGAAGCCCACACTGCTGCAGAGCTCAGAGCTGGACGAGCTACCACTCACAGCCCAGCAGGAGCCCAGCTCTGGGAGCTGGGTAGCCACTGCCTTGGGCTCCAGGGCCACGCTGAGCTTCACTTGTCTCCCAGCTGGGGTGGCTGGAGCAGGTCAGGGGTGCACACTAAGGTCTGTGGCGGACCTCATGGTCCACTAAGGACCAAGCTAAGGTCTTGGCTCCCCTGAGCTCATCCCCTTCAGCCCTCCAACCCATCCCTCTCTCTGCTATTTGGTCCCAGGGGCTTCAACCTGGGCTGCTCATCCCTGTAGCCTCCTGTTAACCTCAGTCCTCCACCACGTTTTCTTCACTGCTGCCCATTCTTGCTTTCCAGGCTCCGTCTCCCAGTTGGCTCTTCTTCCTTCTGTCTCCCAGCCCACCTTTCCCCAGTCAACTCCACATCTGGGATGAACATGGCTGGAGCCTTGGAAAGATGGAACAGCTAAAGGAGCCGGCAGGGCCTGCCCTGTGGGCACAGGGGAAGAAAGATCTTCCAAAGGCTGGGTGGTAGCATGGTCAGGGAGAGCAGAAAAGAGGCATGACCCTCACCTCAAGTCTCATGGTGATCAGAATCACCTTGGTACTAGAGGTCACAAGTCAAACTGTGGTGAGATTAAGTTTTTGATACGAGAAAACTAAAAAGTGTTGCTCGGTCTCAATATTTAAAATGGTGGATCTGCTGCAGACTGCTGGATTAGCTCCAGACACTTCCATGAGACACTTGGTTTCATC
The DNA here is from genome assembly GCF_023634085.1 of Falco cherrug. Taxonomy (NCBI): domain Eukaryota; kingdom Metazoa; phylum Chordata; class Aves; order Falconiformes; family Falconidae; genus Falco; species Falco cherrug. Next base: position 86,069,591 of record NC_073702.1, on the reverse strand, counting down.
CCCCTTGTAATAGTTACACTGCGATTTTGCTAAATGATACGCTCCTTGGAGGTGCGTGATTCAAAGCCAGATTTATAAAGACATTTAGGTGCTCCGTCCCACTGATTAAGGAAGTAAAAGCCTAATTTCATTTGAAAATTTGCTCTTGGGAGCTGCCATGTGTGTCTGGGCACCCGAAGCACTTGAAGATTTACTGCATCTAAAGACCCAGTGAAGATCAGAGAAACTCTTTGCCAAACACAAATGGCACTGAGATGTACTTCGAATCGTCAGAAGTCCTGCCTTTAATTTTCTTTTCTAAAGATCAGTGTCAGCGAAGGATATACTGAGTCTGGGTTTGGGGACCTGCTCTGCAAATTGGGACTGATGCTGCTGCCACAAGACCAATGGTTGTCTCCAGCGCAAGCCACAGGAGATCTAAATGACTTGGTGGCACTTCGCCATGACATTTCTCCCATTGAATCGGACCTTATCTGACACCTACCTTCTCCAGTTTCCACGGGGTCTGGGGATAAGTAAGACCCTGTGCCCACCGAGGAGTGGAGTGCTGTATCCCAGCTGGCCCCAGGGACTCTGTGGAAGGCGATGTGCACGCCAGCCCTTCTTCGGCTTTTGACTTCGTGAGCCTGGGCTTTTCATCATGCCCAGCTGGTAATGCCGGGGTCTCTGAGATACATCCGTTTGTTTCTAATGGGAAGCTGGAAACGGAAGATGCTTCAATATAGTTGTGTGATTGTTTCAGTTTTATCTAATTAAACTGATTAGAAGATGTCCCAGAATCAACATGCAAAAAATGATCTTTACCAACACATTCAATTTGTTTGAGTCCCTTAGGCTTACAAGAATAAATAAAACCTCTCTTAATGCTTCATAATATCAATAACACCCCAGAAATTATTCCACATGTAATGATCGATCTAAGAGCATTAAATGCTGTTAACAATCAAGTTACTAGGTATTATTGTGCTTCTCTTTATACATGTCTAATTATATAGGTCAGATTGCTTGTAGCGTGTACCCTTTGGTAGCCAGCTGCAGCCCTCTGACTCAACACAGTAAAAACCAATTGCTTTTTAAACATCTCCTAAAAAAAACCCCAACAAAAAACAAACAAATGCCAAAAAACAAACAGCAACACCAGTGTTCCCATACAGCTCTCAAGGTTTTTGCTTTGCCATCAGCATGTGGCCCCCATCCACATCACTCGTCGCCCCCCAGCCCCATCCCTGCACTTGGCTGCCCCTCCAAGAGCAGGTAACGAGGAGAGCAGGGCTGTGGCGGAACGGGGAACGCCACATGCCTTGGCAAAGGCTTCCCATAAAGTTCTGTCCTCTAGCTGCGGATACAAACTCAAGCTGGTCGGGCGCACAACTCCAGCATGCCGAGCCCACTACCCCTCGGCACAGCCAAATGTTTCGGCAGCTGCCCTTTTGTCCTGTTTCTTAAATAAACAAAGAACAGATACAAATTAATGACCTAAATTTATGGCAAAACACACTGCCTTCCCACAGCAAATAGCCTTAAAAGAACAGATGTTAAAATAGCATTTTGTACTCGGAGAGAGAAAACGGCTACTGTGCAAATGTAAAAGCTCGGGACGTATAGAAAAGAGTATCTAAAGCATCTAATTGTGCCACACCGCCTCCCGCTACACCACAAACCCCGTAACCTTCTGATGGTGCCTTGTACAGAATAATTATCCTCCCTGGGGCATTCCCCAGCCCTTCTTGCCTCCTCTTACAATCCCAGTAAACTTTCTCCTTTCATTCCTTTATATTCCTTTTGGAGATGAAAAGAGCAAAATGATCATTTTGCCAGCACGATAAATAGCGACTGGCAATCGGGTGCTGTAATCCTCGCTGTAATTTAGCCTGGAAGAATTGTGCTCCTGCAACGCACCATCTCAACAAACCATTCCTTTGAATTACCTCTTTGTCTTACCCCAAAGGGTGTATTCATTACACAGGAGAGATTATTTCTCTCTATTTTTTTTTTCCTGAGACTTATCTTGCTAACACCTATCTTTAAACGATTGTTAATTATACCCATGTGCAAAAAAAAAAAAAAAAAAAAAGATTAAAAAGATATAGTAATTAAGACGGACAGAAGCTTTGGGAGGGGGTATCTATTTATTTATTTATTTACTTATTTTTGTGCAAAAGCAGAGACAGGATCGTGCAAGGGAGGTGAACATGCCTTTCGGTCGGCGAGCCGTCCCTGCCATCCAGCGCCGGCAAAGGCAGGAGCGAGCGGCGCCGGGTCACGGCGAGAGGAATTAAAAGGCATCTCTGCTTTCCCGCCCAGCAAGTGCATTCTGTTTATACTACACCACATTGTATTTCCAGTCTTACTCAACGTTTTAATATACATTTTCTTGTCAGGCATCTTGGCAATCGGGTACACGACTTGCAAGATGGACTGAGAATTCCACAGGTGGACTGATTAGTGGGTGGCATTTCTGAGCTCCAGCAAGCTGTTAGCATTATGTCTGTTTGCTTTAGGTACAGATGTGAAATGATTTGACAGTCAATCTCAAAGTGTGTGTGAGTACTTGGGCTTTTTTTTTTCCTTTTTTTTTTTTCCTTTTTTTTTTTTTCCCTTCTTGGTATGTCAAACTCTTCTTATAATACAATCCTTACCCGTCTGGTTGTCCATTGAAAAAGCATCCCCCCCCCATCCCCCCCTCCTGTAGCCAATCTGGATGCATCATGCATTATTCAGGAGATATAATTTGTAAGTGTCAGAAGTGGCTTTGGTTTTTTTTCCTGTTCGCTCGTTTGAGGACCACAGCTGTCACGACCAGGAGTCCTTGCCGGGCATGGGGGTTATCCCGCTGCAAAGGCGAATTGTTTCCTTCGGGCAACTTGTCCGAACGCAAGTTTCCTTAACAAAGCCGTAGTCGTAAGCAAATGGTGTTTGACAAGTGGAATTTTCTGTTGACTTGCTCATTTCATTTCCTTCTTTTGGCAGAAACACTTGGAACTTGATTTTCTTGCAGTTACTATGAGCCCAGAATAATAACTCCTAAATCAACACTGAGGAGGTGGAAAGGTACAACAACACAAACACTCAGTAACAGTCAGGACAGCGACATGGAAATATGAGTTGACATGCAGAATAACCACAAGTGGTGCATAATTTATTGATTGCACCTTGTCATGGGAATGATGAGCTCTCAGCTAGAGGAATTATATTTTATATATTTCACAACTTTGGGGGAAAAATATAAATATTATATATACAAACTGCATATACAGTAACTAATGGATAGAGCAAGATTCCTATTTCCAGTTAGTGAAAAAGTTATGTGCATCACAAGGCAACGTTGTCTGGAGCCGGGTAAGCCCGGGAGAGGGGAGGTAGGAGGGCGGCGAGGGGGATGCGGTTCTGCGGCACCGCTCGGCTGTTCCGATGGACATGGTTAGGTCACAGCCACTCTGCTTCGGTGCAAAAATCTCCCAGATGTCAGAAGGCAGGTGTATTGTATCGTAAACACTCAGCTTTAAACTTGCCCTAAGTTGCGATATAGTGTTTCAGCTGTGAGGTATTATATATGTGAACCCACAGAAAACCGCAGCATGCAGCAGCACATGAAGAACAGCAAACTACCCTGGAAAAGCAAGGTAAAAGGTCTGAGAAGTGCCTGTTTCTTATCACCTTTAATGCTTTTGACCAGGCAGACTCTCGAGCCTCTCCACGGCTAGGCACAACCCAACAGCTCCTCTCTCCTCTCCTCATCCTATTTGTTTTCAAGTACCAGGAGAGCTGCTTGCTGCCGGGCTGGGGCTGCCCCCCTTTCCAAGCTGTTGCTGTTTCCTCCCTGTTTTAATCACTGGGTAAGCAGGTCACCGACTGAAGCAGACTGTTTCCTTACTCAGGCGATCAGACAGAAGAGGAGCCACAGCCACAGCATCGTTTGCTGAAGGACGGTGGCTAAGTCTCGGGGTGGGCAGCCGGCAGGAGAGGCATGAGCAGGAGGACCACCGGCTGCTCCGCCAGCAGTCCTGACTTGACTGGATGGTTGAAACCCATAAAATAAATGCTCAAGAAATTTACCCTACATAGGTTTCATTGTACAGAGGCTGGCTAAGAGGTTAGCCAACTGAAAAATCAGTTTCCGCTGCTTTACATAAATCGATCTGTCCTCCTTCTGCATTGGAAAAACATGTGAACTCTGATTTCTGCCGATTACCTACTATAGCACTCGATTTACCATCCCGGAGTCAAAGCTTTCTCCGAGCAGAAAAGCTGTTTCTCCAAAGAGCTGCCTCTTTTTCGGTGCTATGAAGAAACATGTCAGAGGAGACACAGCAATGCACTCCAAATGAGAAACAGGGGCTCGGCTCAGTGCTTGCTGGTATCAGCAACAGATTTGTCTATATCACCTTCTGCAGCTAGGAAAGTTACTGCCGTGCATTTGCCATTTAAGTTGTGAGATGGTCTCATGCTGCTTAAGGAACAGCTTAAGTTGGAATAAAAGCAGCTTCGGCGGAAGCAACCGGTAACAAAGGCTCGGGTACGAGGAAATGGCAGTAGCAAAAGGCCCCTCAGCATGGCTAAGAAGAAAGAGCCTTCAGCAGCAAGCCAGTGGTCCTCCTCTGGAGAACGGCAGCTGCCGCCTGGGCTGAAACGCCGTTTGGTTTAAATGTGCTCAGGGCCCACCCTGGCTATGATGCACACTTTGCTTTATTTTCTCCTTCCAGACCCAGAAATGCATTTACCACCCTGCTCCAGGCGATATATATCTCACCGTTTCCCGTGATTTACAATTAAATCTTATCTCAGAAGTGGAAATCATTTCTGAGCTGTTTATAATGTGAATGTGATGGAGACCTATGACTAAATATCTCATTTATTATTTTGCATTAGTCTTCTGACTTTTTATGAGGTTTCTCTAAGTTAAAAATAGAGGACGCTTCTGTTAAACACATATTTCGAGTGACCTTCTCAGAAAAAAGAAATTACCAGGCTGAGTACACCCAGATGTGAATCACAAGGAGCACGCGGAGGGCTGCGAGAAGAGGCGAAGGGCCCTGCGCGGATGCTGCTGAGGGATGAGGCGTGGGAGGATGCTGCACCTCCCCATCCCCAGCCGCCACAGTGGCACTGGCTGCAGCTGCACCCCTTCGGTGGCGGGTGCCAGGGATCTCTCTGACAGAGAGAAATTCCTCATGAAAAGGGCGTCTGCCTTCCTTAAAGCAGAATTCTTGACCTCGGCAGCCAGGGATTTGCTGGGTAGGGAGGTGCGTTTAGTGGGTCCTCAGGAAGGAGGGGAGCTGAGGGTGGCAGCGCTTTGCCAAGCACCCAGGCTTCACCCCGCTCAGCCCGTGGCGTCCCTGGCGCGTGGCTGCAGCCCAGCTTCCTCCGCTCGGCGCAGTCGTCTCTTGCTGTGCTGCTTATTCACACATCCCAGCTCGCTCCGTCTAGCTGCCTGGGTACCGATGCCAGGGAAGCTGAAACACCGCAGGCTCTGCAAGCCCACCCAGACCATAGGCTCCAAAGTGCATACTGCTGCCTCTTCCTCCGAAATTAATATCTCAGCTAGCTAAATTAAAGCAAGCAGGGTTTCACCCAGGCATGTTGTGATCACACCTCCAACTTGCAATATAGACTTACCATGTAAACTGCTAAGCAAGGTACAGTGCTCTCCCAGCAGGAGAAGACAATGTCTGCCTGCAAGGAAAAGAGGCTCGGGGTGGGGGAGCGGGGATGCGGAGCCCTAATCCCAGTGGCTCCCAGCACCTGTCCACACAGGCACTGGAGACCTGGCACACAGAGTGAGGGCTGCATCAAGAAAAATGGCGGTCACCCAGAGAATGCTAAAGTCAGAGGCACAAAACTCATTTATAAAGGAAGGAGAAACCCTGCAGCTGGGCAAGGTGAGGCAGGGGGGTGCCCTGGAGAGCCCTGACTCGTGAGCCCACCGCTGCCGAGGAGGCTGGCCCTGCGAATCCCAGCAAAATGTCATATTTTCGGATTTTTGCGCATCTGTGCAGAGCTTGGTGTTTGCAGGTGGGTCGTTTCTTCTGCCCAGCCGCCTGCTACACCTCTGCCAAGCACTTTTCAACGCAGCTTTGTCTGCACCCGACGTGCTGGTGAGGCTGTTGGGTTTTTATTCTTTGCTTCTAAATCAGAAGACGTGTTACCATTTTTTAAAAGTGTGAATAGCTGCAACAGAAGCCATCAATTAGCACAAGCAAACAGGGCCAAAGTCCTTCCTTCCTCCTCCCCCACAGCATATTGTGAGGAGAGCTGTGCTCTTCTGCTTCAGAGGCTGCTGGAGAGGCTCTGAAGTTGAGCGGTCCCACTGCCGCCTTTGCATCTGCTCTAGGACGGACAGTACGCGCCGCGCGAGGGAAGCAGGATGGGCTTTCAGCGCTGGCACCAGGACAACGGGAGCGAGACCAGCTCAACAGCAGCAGCAAAGGAAGGCAATTTTTGTTTTTCCCCCCCTTTCTGTTCCAGAGAGCCTTCCAGGGCTAAGAGAGGTTGCCAGAGGTTGCCTGGGTGTTTTTTTCAAGCACCATTCCCCCTTCCCAGTATTCAAGAAGCTGCAGAGGGAAGCCCCTCCAGCAGCTTTGCTTAATTACCCTGATCTGTGGAGAGGCTAGAAAAGCCTCTCTGTTGAATAGTTTGCAAACTGGACTGTGCATGCCAGAAGATTTCTGTTGATTAGACGATGCAGAGTATTAATTAGAATATAGATTATATGCAGGGGCTTTACCATAAGTTTGCTGCCATTTGGTCCGGGCACATACGAGTCTCGTGGAGCCAGCCCAGCAACTAACACGGTTCCCACCCAGCAAGGAGGGGACCGATCGCGTTCCCACTTGGGAGTGAGAGCGCTGGTCCTTACCAGCCTTGCGAAGGATGCAAAGAATTAGAGCAGCATTGACCAAAACCCACCAAAACACACAGCTTGTGGGTGAGACCCAGCCCCTTGGCCGGTGCCACCAGGCAGTCAGACACTGGTCACCAGCCAAACCAGGAATGGGAGGCGCAGTCAGGTGGCCACCGATTGAAGTGCCACCATAGACTTGGCACAGGCTGTCCCTCGTCCCTTTGCAAGCCACACCGGACACAACCTCCAAGGCAGGAGGGTTGTTCCAGCCGCTGGTCACTCCGTGTTTGCTGGGGCCCTGGGAGCTGTGTGTCCAGTACCCTTGGGCCACGCTCTGAGTGCGTGCAGAAGAACATCTGGGATGCAGTTACTACTGAAAAAAAAAAATCATAATTTTTCAGACAGCAGGGCAGATCAATAATCTGTTTCACCTGCTACTCTTGCTGACAGCCACAGGTCCTTGAGAGCAAGGAACAAAAATCCCATATTGGGCACTTTGGGAAACATGTGGCCCACGGGGAACATTTCTTTCCAGTTTACTTCCTAAAGCATGATTTATAGCTTATTAACCATGTCAATACTTTTTTTTTTTTTTCTTTCCGTAACCTTTTTATGCTCTTCCAAGGATGGGTACCTTGTGGCACAGAGTTCCAGTGGTATATTACCTGTGGCTGGAGAAAATTTTCTAGTGCTGATCACGTGTAAGTAAATAGAAATTACAGTCTCATACAGAGCGAACAGAAGCACAGGCTTATCTCTGCTGTGCTATTCACTGCCTTATATACCTCTAATGTGCCCCTCTTCCTTATCCTATTTCTAAATTAAACAGTCATCCTGTTTTTCACATCTCTCATTATACAGAGGTCTTTCCATATGCCTAACATTTGTTTGAGGCTCAATACATCAGACCATGGAACATGCTGATTCACAGAAATCTCACATTCTGTAATGACCCAGACTTTGAAATCTGCCTGCATTTTTTAAAACCTGGCTCAGGTTTTGACTTGTCAAATGTTACCCGACCACCTCTCTTAATCAGGGGTTGCTAGTACTGCTTTCGTCAGATTTGACTTCAAGCTTTCACGTTTGGTCTGAACCAGCAACTTTGTTCAGCTCTTTAAAAGGCAGATAAACATTCCCCTGCCGTGTTTGCAACTCAGAAACATCTTGCCATTACCTTGAATCACAGCTCATTTGAACGCAGGCAAACCGGCCACTGCCCCTCCTGAAATACCACCTTTGTAGCCACGAGCCTTCAGATGTTTCCAAAACCACTTCAGCCCCGCAGACATCACACTTCTGCTGTGCAAAGTTGTTGTCTTGTGGCATCAGAAGAGCTATCGACAGCCCCTGGCTAGGCGGCGCGGGAGATACCGCGGTGCAGAGGTGGGGAGCGGGGCGTCCTCGCTGGGGCTGGGCTTCCATTGCCTCTGCATTCCGAGCAGGTGGAGGTCAGTCATTTCCAGCCCTATTGCAAAAACTCAACTCTGTAGAAAACTGGCCAAGCAAAATGGGATCTATCTTGCTGAATGTTTGCGATTGGAGCTGTTTAAAAGCTGTCTGGGCAGGGTCCTGCGCAGCCTGCTCTAGGTGACCCTGCCTGAACAGGGGGCTGGACCAGATGACCTCCAGAGGTCCCTTCCAACCTCAACCCTTCTGTGATCTGCAGCTCTGTGATAACACATCTGCCTCTGCGACTCGGCTGGTCACAGCAGCTTAATTAACGAGTGACACTGTAGAGCTGTGTGCGCTGCAGGGCTGGCGTGGGTCTGCAGCCCAGGCTCGCCGCAGGGAGGAGAGCTGTGGCTTGGGTCCCGCCGTGGGTGGGCTCAGGCTCTGCCCCCAGTTGCACCCCAGCAGGGTTGCTGGGACAGCAGGTCCCCCGCGGGGCCGGGGAGGGCACCTCCTGCCCCGCAGGATTTACAGCAGGTCAGCAAGCCAGGGCTGGGCTGGAACAGCTCATCTGTCACATCCTCCGCTGAAAAACAACTTTTGCTGAACCTGCTGCGCTTCAGCGTTATGCACAGGTGAAAAAGCAGAGCCGTCATGAGCGTGGCTTTGCCTGGGTCCCCACATCCCCTGGCACTGTGGTCAGACACCGATCAAACCGGGTCTGCAGTGGCATCTCACTGACCCATCCCTGCTCATGGTGCTGAGCCTCCACGGCTCACTCTGGATGTTGGAGATGCAGAGGCTCTTGGCCCAGAGCCCCCCTTTTATCTTTTCCACCCTGCAATTCCCTGAAAATGTCCCATCTCACCTGCTTTACTTCTAATGTTAACGGCGAGGGGTTGTGCCTTCGCTGCACCAAGGGTGCAGGCTCATCACCCTCTGGTGGTTCCTTGTGACCCCGATGCTCAGATGGGCATCTGACCAAATCCATCCAGACCCGGCCAAATCCATCCAGACCCGGGAGGTTTCCTATGTGCCAGTCCTCCAGCCACTCTGCAGTGTAACCCACCCTGCCTTTCATGCAGCTTTGATATAAAATGTCCCTGGTATCATGTCATCCCCTTGAGACTCTCTACCTGCTGGCTCTTTTTACATTTCACACACCAGTGGGTTTATTTCCCACTTGTCTTAGCCCTGTGCCCTACTCACACTGAGCATCTCCACCTTCCTCCCACACCAGTCCTCCAGTTCCATCTGAGAAACCCATTTGCTCTTTTAGAAAAAAAAGACTTCTCTATTAGTTAAAATAAATTGCATTCGTTTCTACTGGCCACAGCTTGCCACAGTCCCTGGTCTAGGGTCATCTGCATGATCAGGCAACTGATTTGTATTGTATTAAAAGGTTTTGATCTCTCTTCTGGCGGGCTGGTCATTGAGCTCTAATACAAAGTTGTGGTTGAACGCCATCCCTTTGCTGCTTTTAAACAGAGTTAGGACTAGAGAGGAGATGGTTCAGTGCTCGGGACACTGAGCGGCAACACAAGGGACCATGCTGCGATTTCTGTCCTGGCAGCAGCTTCCCGCAAGGCTTGGAATGGTCACTTGGTCTCTTTGGCTCCGAGTGCCCCAGGAAGGGCTCGCCAGCACAGCTCCACCACCCAAACACCATCACAGCCCACTGCAGCAGGCAACAGCTTTTCCTCGGACATCCTTAAAAAACCCCGCTCCCTGAGCACCCTGATCTAAGCCAGGAGAAGAAGGTTTTACCCCTCTAAAGGCAATTAGGCTGTGATTAGCCCAGGTACGGCGGCACAGTACACCAGCTACTGCAATCCTTTTTTACCACCGCCGCTTGCCAGGTTTGCGTGGAGAAGTTTTGCTGGCGTAGCCTGGGCCAATGCATCTCCGAACCTTATGTACAAGGGACAATAGGCAATCCAGGCCTCACAGACTATTTAAGAATAAACTCCAGACTGTGAGCTGCTCAGACATCTTGGTTGTCGACTGCATATAGGTGCCATCCTAAAACTGTGAAACTGAATACCCTTAATTTAAAAATTCATGCCCAGATCTGTGCTTTGCCCTTCATCCTTGCATTTACAGAAGGCTAAATCGAGATCCCAGATTTTACATCCAAACGCTGAAATGTTCACAATTCAGACTCCTGCGAAGGCTTACAGACAAGCACATTTTAAAATCACATCGTGTAAACTGTTTATGTGCTGAAGGAAAGCCAGGGATTTTGCTAATGACAAAGAAATTGTTCTCTCCTCTGATAGCGGAAAGAATTCCTCTAATGACAATAAACCCCCTCTTTTGCAAATTCGCTTTGGGTGGATGGCAAGATTAAAGAACAGCCAGCCCAGCTACGATTTTTCAGATTGCATAAGTACCTTAAAAAGATGCTCATTATCTAAAGTGACGCCTCTTCCCTAATTGCAGTGCCACTATTATGTGAGATTAATTTTTTTCCCCTCATAGATGGTAAAATCCCCATGTTTTGGGCTCAGGAGCGAGCCCCACTCGGAGAGGTCGTGTTTGATACTGGAGATGGGGGCAGGTGTGGGTCCCCCCCAACGGCTGCCTGTGCCGTGCTGTGAGGACCGCTCTGCTCCTGTCCTCGCATCACCCCGCCACATCCAATCTGCTGCCCCAGATCACGAACGGCAATAAAAAGGAGCTCAAAACCCTCAACTGGGAGGCGGCTGCAAAGAAACAAAAACCAAACCACCACAAACCTGAGGCTGACACTGAAAACTGCGACAGCCCGGACCGATATCTCCGACAACTTGCATGGAGAAATGTTTGTTTGTTTGCTTCGCCTCCTGCTCCCTCGCCTTCATTCAGCCCTTGGTGCTGTGCCAGGGCCTGGCCACACATCCCGGCGGGACAAGGCACTGCGCCGGAGGGGGAGCGCCCGCAGCCCCCACTTGCCGGCAGCCAGCCGACACAATAATTCAACGGCTGGGGAAAACCAGGAGGTTTGCCATCGCCACGAGAAGTTCGGTGCAACGGAGGCTGCAAGCATCCCTGCCCAGGCACCGCAGCAGGCAGGGGAGCAGCGTGCCTGTGCCGGAGGCTTTCCTTCCCATAGGGATAAAGGTGGAAACAAAGCATCTTTCTTGCCTGGGTGTGCCAGGCGTTATTAGTCCCAGGGGCCAAAAGGGCACCCACCAAATTGCCGTGAGCAGGGTGGCTGCAGCACCCCCAGGCCCTGCTCCCGTCATCTCGGGGCAATAGGTGGCAAAGTTTGCACCGAGCCCCCAAAAAGTGTTTGTATCTCCCACTTTTATCCTGGCTCCCGACTCCCACCGGCACCAGCAATGCGGCTATCGGCGCCCCACAGCTCACCCCCATTTGCAGGCAGCTGGGGAGAGACTGTAACCCCCTTCTATTAGCCCTTCACAGCATTGGTGTTATTAGGGCAATAATTTACTGAGGTTTCCTATTTCTCTTTGAAACACCAACATATAACGTATGCATCCATACGTACGCTTGAAATTTCTGGGAACTCCATAAACCTTGTAATTTTAATCCTATTACGTGGTTTATATTTAATTGATTGCTAGTCAAGAGATGAAAATTTCACAGATCTTCTAAAAGAATGAATATTTTTAATCAGCTCATTTAGCTAAGGGGAAGGATAGGCGTCCTCTCTCTAAAGCAGCATTTCACAGGCCGCACAGGTTCCAGTTACTGCAGGAGTCAGCTACCCCTATAAAAAAAAAAAAAAAAAGTTGAAAATTAATCCAAAGCTAAATAAGTGACACGATTGTATTCCCATTACATTCCACTGAAATGCATATGTTTACAATATCCTTTAATAATAATAATTATTAAACATAGTAAAATACTTCCAAACTTGGCTCATGGCATCATTGTACTTCTAGTGGAAAAAAAATTATCTGAAGCCCTGTCAATATGCCACTTCCTCCTCCCCCATCTTTTAACAGAAGCAGCCTCCAGTGAAATAATCCAAGCTGTGTTCAAGAAGTTGGCAAGTGGGTCCAATTAAATGTGGTTTTAGTGTATTCTGGCATTTGCATATCTAGTTTGCCAAGAAGTAATGTTTTAGAAAAGAAAAAAAAAAACCACCACCATAAAAAAAAAAAAACAAAAACCACACCACAAAAAACCCCTGCGTCGGTCCAGACAGAGAATGGATGGTGTGATGCATCGCTGAACTTTGTCCCACGAATCACAGATATTTAAATAAATAAATAAATAAGTGAATCATTTTCATCTCAGCTATCGCCCCTTTTTGGTTGACAGGCTTTACAATAATCTGTAGGTCCTCTAAAAGAAAACATAGAGGGGATATTAGAAAATTAACACAGCAAAAGAAAAATCAGCTTTAATATTTAGTGAATCATTGAAAAACTTAAATCACAATGACCTTTATTTGATGGAAATATTTAATGCCTTAGCCGAGCCGTTCTCCAGCTAAACAGTGACTAAATAAAGCAGTCCATCAAAACAGCGCCTGTTCTCCAGGACGCAGAAGTGGGAAGTCAATCGGCGCCCGCGAACGCTTCCCGCTGCCGAGCGGTGCCTGGGCTGTGGTGGCTGCTCCCCCTCCCCATGCCGTGAGGACCGTGGCCGCCTCGCTGCTGCCCTGGCCCCCATCTCACATCTCATCCTCTGCCCGTGGGTTCCCTGCTGGCCCCCCGCGCTCTGCCCTCCCAGCACCCAGGCCACGCCGTCACCACCACTTGTGGGACCATCCCTCACCCCGTGCCCCCTCCAGCCCAGGGAAAAACCCTGGCAGAGGAAGGATGTCTGGGAAAAAAGAAAACCAACACAACAACCCACCCCAAAACCTCCGTAAGCCCAAATCCTCCGCAAGGCTGACCGTAAAATGATGTTTAACGTATACTGGCCAGCCCTTTCACTCATTTATTCCATAGCTGGAACAACCTTGCTACAAAGCAAGGAGAGTTAATTAATAAAACGAGGCAGCGTGGGGTTATATGGAATCTTTAAAGCCTTTATCAGTTTGCCAGTCCATTAGTGGGGCTGCATTCTCCGCAAACTCCCTGCTCCAATATGTGCAGCAGAGCAGTTAATTTCTTTTGGACTCGGTCTATGGCACCAAGCTGGTTTTTTTTTTTCCATCTTTATCCAAACAAACTATTAAATAATCAACAAATAAGAATATTTAACCCAAAATAATGAGAGGAACGATCGCTCGCCTAAAAACTATAAATTAAAGCTATCCAGTCACAAAAGAAAGTTGAGTCATCCATTAAGCAACAAAGCAGAAGGAAAAAATAGATCGCACTCGGATGTTTTTGTGGCATTGGTTGCCTCGCAAATGTGCCTGAGCCGAGGCCCCAGGAGGATGGACGGCTGGAGCCCAGGATCGCTTCGGGACCTTTGTCAGGCAAGAGCTTCCAAAATATTCGAACACACCCCAAAACCCAGGAAAACAAAAAGACGAAGGCCGCCGAGTCTCTCTCCCTGACCAAGGTGTAGGTTAGGACCCGGCATGCGGAGCTGGATGTGGAGTGGGAGCCTTCACCCCACAGCGGGACGTGGCCTGGAGAAATGTAAATATTTTATTTAGGTATTTGCTATGGTACATCAAAGCCCAACAGCACCACATCCCCATCAGCATCCCCATCCTTCACCAAAGGGCTGGGCAAGAGGGTGGCAAAGGGACCTCCCTGCCCGTGGGGAGAGCGATTGGGCCATGAAGATGCCACCAGCCTGTGCCCTGCCTGACCACACCGACCCTTGGGCAGTGGCAGGGCTTTCCACAGGTCTGTAACGGGAAGCAAACCCCAATCTTAGGAGGCTCCGCTCCCCTCTCTGTTCCCTCCTTCTCACCCCCGCCCCCAGCCACCCAGAAAAGCTGTGCTTAAAATCTGGGAGGGGAGTTTGCAGTGATTTCCAGCCCCGTGTTGTACTTTTCAGGGTAGTTGCCTTGCGGATGCTGCGCTAAGAAGATGCTGGAAGAGGTACCAGGCTGTGCGCTCGAGCCATGGGCCGCCTGCCGAAACCCACAGCCCACTTCCGAGCAGCACAACGGGCAAACGCCTTGTTCATGGGCTGTGCCCGGGGTGGGAAAAGAGTTTCCCTGGGAAAAGGGGGCTGGGCAGGTGGGAACAAAATGGGGCAGCCGCAGGAGTATCCATTTAACCTGGAAAAGTGCTGTGGCTGAAGTCATTTGCCTCTTCTTTTTTCTCTACATAAATAGTGTGGACATAAACCAGGGATTCCAGCAAGTGCCCGCTGGAGACCAGTAAGTATCTCAGGAGGTTTTGTGATAGAATGAACACTTCCATAATTAGCTTAATATCTGCCCAGAACCCAAGGATGAACTTTTATTTAACCATACACCTCCGGTGTTCTCCAGAGGCCTGGAAAATGATTTTCTCTCACCAACAAATAACTCTGGGAGAACACGTTCAGCTGGGCTCTGCCCACAGCAGAAAGACGCGGAGCCAAGCCCAACATCAGGCATCCAACATGGTGCACAAAGGTAGCTGGAGAGGAGATGGGGGGAAAACACTCCAAAATATCAAACCCTGTATCCAGCCCCAGGATAAACATGGTTTTCATTTCCATTTTTTTTTTTTCATCCTTCTTCAATAAGTTCAGTGGCTTTGAATGAGCCCCTGAACTTCCCCAAGAGACGTTGGCTGCCAGCTCCCCATTCCCAACGCCTGGTTCAGCAGGAGGGCAGGAGACAGCCAGGGACCTCTGCTCCACGGAGCAGGACTTGCGCTCAGCCAACAATGAGACTTCAAGTGTGGGCTTCAAAACCGGCGTTCTACTATCTGTAAAGTCATGAGGAGAAGATTTTCCTTTTGTTCAAAAAAAAAAAAAGAAAAAAAAAGAAAAAAAAAAGGAAGCCGCTCTTGAGATGAATTAAAAATGCTTCATCCTCCAGGACTGCACCAGGAGTGAGGCTCACAACCTTGCTGTGGTATATTGCTTCCTTCCTAAAAGCCAGCAAAAAAAAAAGGAAAAAAAAAACCCCTCATAATGCTTTTTGTCCTAAATAAGAATCCAAGTGGTGTAGAAAAGAGGCTTTATACCTCCCATTCCCCTAGCCTGATTAATGTGCTCTGTCTTTCAACATGTGCTTTCCCTTAAACCTCATTTTTCTGTAATTTCCTTCATTCTTTTAACAATGTGCTTATCCCTCTCCTAAAAAAAAAAAGAAGCCATTATTTACAGATGTTCCCTCTCTTCTCACCACAGTCCAAAGCGCAGGCTCCTCCTCCTGCTAAATGAAAGGAGATAAGACCGGAGATAAGATAATTTCAAAAGGTGAGCACTGATATTAAATTTTAGCAGTATATGCTAAGCTGATGTCTTTGTAAATCATTTTTTTTCTGATCCGGACATACTCCTCTCCTGTTCTGGAAGCAGCAACAGCTACCCAAAGGAGCTGGGTACTGCCAAAAGCAAACTCTTGCCTGCCGTTAATACGAGCTGTTCCCGAGCAAAGGAATCAGGCTTTGTACAGCCATGAACACTGTAAGACCTATCAAAGGCTCTTGTTAAAAAAAAAAAAAAAAAGAAACCCAAACTACAAACCACCAAGACACTAAATGGTTGTGCTTTCATGTGGGGGAGCCCTGAATCTGAAGAGCATCCACCTAAAATAGAAGGTTAACATTAGGATGAGCGCTAGTCATCTACTGGCTGTCTTGAGAGTGACTCACATGTAGTTCACGTCAGGTGGGTCCCAAATCTTCCCATCTCTGCTCACCCTGGGGCTCGTATTCCCCGAAGAAGGGTTGAGAGATCAGACCTTTACATTTATGATGCATATTTTTAAAATAGCGTTGCAATCCAGCACCCAGACACCCAGCTCCAGGCAATCCAGCAGCATCGTTCGTCTAGAGCGTAACACTTTAAAATCAGTTTATACCCAGGTGCTCCTGCGACTGCCCATCCCTCAGCCCGAGGCACACATCCAGCCCTCCTGTCTCCATTCCTTGCTGAGAAAGGGCGAGCACAGTTATTTTAACGCCTGGTTTCAATCACCCCATGTTACCCAACGTCTTTCCAGAAGCAGCGCTTCAGTCGTTTCCAATCCCTCCAGCAGAAGCCTGCCTACAAACCTGCTGGCGTTTGGGGGTGAGAGGAGAGCTGGCTGCAAGATGCTCACCTCCAGCATCCGATGGGAGTGGGGAACCCTCCAGCTTGGCCCTGCGGACACCGGGGTGTCCGCAGCACCCTCACCCCCACCCAGCACCCTGGGGCTGGCAGGTGGATGTGGCTCTGCTGTGGTTTTTCTGCTCGGCAGGAATGCCACCTTTTCCTCCCAGCTGCAAATTTATGTTATAAATTAGAGAGAAGAAAAGAGCACATTAACATTAGCAGTCTGTTAAAAAAAATTAAAAGAAAGAAAAGAAATAAGCTTGATCTAAGCTCATTTTTTTAACTACTGGTTATGGGCTTTAAAAGGTCTCCTCGCTGGGATTTTAAAATGCATGGGTTTCTCGATGCAAATTTAGGCTAAGAATAACAAATTTCTGAAGTGAAATACTGCTTGATGCTGTTGTTTGTCCTCACTATTTTGGACATTTTCTCTCAGTGAGACTTTTCTGATCATTAACGAATAAGAAATACATTTATCCTTCTCACACTGAACTGGGCACTGCACCACTTTGCCCTCACCTTGTGCCTCGGGAGGCTTTTCTTTTAAGCACAGAGCAGCAGTCTTGGGAGTTCCTTGGAAGTAAGTCGCAACGAGTTATCTGGCACTTGCAGAGGTACATTGGTCTGCCTGTCAACAGGGAGCCCAGCATTCGTGTGTTCACTCAATTACATCCTTGTAATTAATACAGAGATGTACAACTCTCCGTTTCCCCCCAAATTAAGAATTGCCTAGTTAATCTCAGCTCGTTAAGACACAGATCTTTCTTAGAAGTCACTCAGTCATTTGAAAATAATGGAATATTGGTATTTATAGTGGTTTCAAGCTGTCACATCTAGGAGCCTGAAAATCATCTACGAAGAGAAATCAGATTGTGGATAGACGGTGCCAGTCAAACTCCTTTAAAAAGAGAGAATAAGCTACAGAAAACTAAGACCTGGTAGCTACAGGCTATGAAGACAGGATATGTTTCATTAAGATTTTAACTATATTTTATCTCGGTATGAATTTCCAAAATTATCTCGACATGAATCCTTACTAAGTGCGAATACGTGGCAAATGCAGTTGAAAATAAATCGTATCTTGTATGATAAACCTCTATCAGTTTCAAGGGGTTTTATTTATAGATAAAGTACATTTTTAAAATTGTAAAATGTATATTGGGAACACATCCAAAAGTTTATAAAAAGTAGCTTTAATGCTAAAATTGAAGACAATTTGACAAAAGCCTAAAATGTAGCATTGAGGCTAGTTTTTATTTTCTTAATAGCTGTAAATAAGACTTAAGCAAAATGTATTTCGGGGAAGGTTGTGAAAGAAATATTTAAATCTCTCTCTAGATTTACATCGAGATACAGCGTACACCATGCCATAGAGCTGTTTTGAGACAGTTAAGCCTTTTAATATCCATCCTGTAGTACTGAGGCAGTAACATATTGCTTTACCAGTTAAATCCTTTCGGAAGTCATGATGTACATGTAACTTGCTCTCTAAATATTTTCCGAATTTCAAGCTGGGTTTCACGCACTGGGTTGTAATAGCTGGGGATGTGCTGTGTAAATCCCTATCTGGCATGTTCCAGGCGTGGCATAAAAATAATAATAATAATTCTTCTTGGTGCTCAGATTAGCGCTGATAACTGCAGGAATCACAAGCAATAGGTTGCACAAGCCCACATCACGTTGGCTGCTACGTACAAACGCGAAACGCATCTTCTTAAAGATGTGTAAGGGATAACTGGGGCTGTGGCGTGGATGCACACCTAAATAAAAATTAACAAGTTATTTTAAACTGCTTCCTCACATGCACACACACACGTTCATACGCAACATGCATGTTAAAGCTCAACGCTGAGTTTAAGAAACACCAAAACGCTGCACGTGAAAATGTCCTAAAAAAACAATCACCAGCTGTATTTTGCAATTAATCATTTATTTGTTCCCTGCGATCCCCCAAATCCCCAGTCACATGGAAATTTCAGCTCCAAGGCTAGGCTGCATACGTTCTCCCCTGTCGCCCCAAGCACCAGCTTGTCAGAGCCAGGCTGTAAAATCTCAGAAAGGAAAGAAAATTTGGCCCCAGGGTGACAGGGGTGGCACAAGGGCTGCCCCGGCCAGGGCAGTGGCTTCACACAGGGGCGCGCGCTCGTGGCCCCCCCACTCCAAACGGTTAATGGTGAGGAGTTATTGAGAGTGACAACTGTGTATGTTCCAGGCAAAGAGGCTGGTGAGACTGTCTTCTAAGGAAAAAGAGGGAAAGAAAACTAAATTAGAGCAAAATGGACCCAGAGGTTAATGAGCAGACAGCCCAGGCAAGTTCTTTTCACCTGAAATAGGAACCAACGCAAGGAATTCCAATGTAAGAGAAATACTCAGGGTCAAACGTGGATTCTTTTTGGGAAAAAAAAAAAAGCAAACCCAACTTTTTTTTTTTTTTTTTGGCTAACATCTCTGCCACTGGAACCCTCTGTGGAGTTTGCTGTCGCTGCTACAGCGAAGCCCGTAGCCCCGCTGGCTGCGGTGTGCCTGGCTGCGCAGGAGGCTCACCCCTCTCCTGCTCCGGCAGAGTAGGGTAAGCAGCATGCTATTTGCACCGAGAGCATCTCGATGTGACAATCGGTTCAAATTAATGCTGCTTTTTGAGCCTATGAGACTAAAATGGATAATCTTTCCGAAAAGGACATAATCTCTCATGGGTAAGATACATTAAAAGGTTTAGCTGAATTTTATCACACTAGCAGGAACTGCTGACTGTGGGTTTTAATAAGCAGGGCTCTCCTTGCTGTGACTGTCTTCGTTCACCAGCAAAAGGGAACATTTCCACCTTCTGCCCAAAAGCATTCACACAAATAGGAAATTCACACCATCTAGGAAATATTTTTTATTACCAAACTCACTGTATTTAACGACATGATTAAAATAAGAGCAAAGTGCAGCAAAAATTAAGCAAGGGCTCCTGAACTGGAATATGTTGAAAGACCCCAGAAGATTTTTGCATCACTTTTTCCTCCCTTTAAAAATACCAGATTGTTCTGTTAAAATTCACGTTTACCCTCCCACTAAAAAAACCCCACAAAACAACACCTTAATGCTTTGGTTGGATTTGTTTAATAAAAGATCATACTCCCTGGAAGTATTTCAGTTTGGAAATCACACGGACAAATAGCGTTAATAATGTATAAGTTTGAGAACCCTGCTACAGATGACTACATGACAATATTTTAGAATCAGTTTTCTAATTTTAGGGGATTTTTTCAGACTCGAAACATATTTCGCCTTTGTCCTGAAGGAATTTGCATTGTTTCAAAGTGAGGGAGGGAGCAGGTAAAAATTTCCCCCCCTTGTAAGTTTTTCCCCAGCTACAAATGGCTGCAGCATCATTGACCATAAAAAGGGGAGTGCAGGGTTTCAATTTTGAAAGTAGGGTGGGAAAACAGATTTTCAAAGTTGTATGTTAGGAGCCCATTAAAAAGTTAGAACACTTCCATTTTTTGTAGAATTAATTAGGAGGGGAGGGAGTCAGTCCGCCGCTGACAAATCCCTTGATCCGTTATCCGCAGAAGGACAGCAGAGGGTATGCGGCGGCGGGGAGGGTGATGTCCTGATGTCCTTCCCGAGCAGGTGAGCCAGCACGGCCACTGGGGTGAGGTGGCACGGGGAATCTGTCCCTTCACAAATTAATTTTAAAATTTTATTTAGACTTCTGACAAGGCGACGCAGGTTTTCAAGGGATATGCGGGTTTCGCTTAGGCTCAGCAGAAGTGTCTGGGACTGTTTGGTACCCGCTTTTACCCTCACGCAGAAGAGCCAGGAGGAGTGATGAGGATCCCTTCCCTTCCTTAGCCAGAAATTTTTGTTTTAAACTCCTACCAAGTTCTTCTTCAAATTGCACCTAAAACACGCGCAGGTCTCAGTGAGTAGGTGTCTATAGAATGCTACACCTGACTCAAAAGCCTCTGTCACACCAAACCCCTAAGCTTGAGTTTAGAGAAATAATTCGTAAATAAGGAATATTAAGCTACCACAGTGGTTAAAAAACCAGCCGAATGACAGTATTTAGCATGTTCCCTGTGAGCCCTGGCCTAGAAGTACTCACAGTTAAAAAGCGATGGCTATCAGTGGTCAGGGAAACCCTCCCGAACCTGTGAAGTTCAGAGCACAGTTCCCATCCCTGCAATTTGCCTTTGACCATCATGGCAACACGAACGGTGAGGATTGTGTCACCACGTACCCTCGAGGCAAAGAAAATTTTCTCTCGTGCTTTGTTATCTAGGGACGGTTTTAAGAAAATAAAAATAAAAACTAAAAAAAGGAAAGATCAAAACGTTACGACTACTCAGGTAAGTCAGTACGTTAAAGCTTGTGGAGAGAAGCAACACAGGAGCACGTTTCGTCTTTCCATTGCAGAAACACTCCGACAGCCACAAGCGTGTGCTGCACATGTATAAACCATCCGGATTAAAGTATAAAGGCTATTTTGTACTATTTTGTCGTTAATGGCTAAGTTGTGTTCCCTGTTACCCTTCTGAAGAAGGGGCTTCTTCTAAGTCTAGCTTCATTCGGGAAGCTACAATTCTTGGAAATCTTAACGCTGGGGAACAAATGGTGAATGTGCCTAGAGCCACATCCACAGCTCATCAGCTGCATGGATTTTGGAACTGCAGTATTAGCCATTTTCCAGTCTTGACGATACTTTAAAGTGCCTTAACTACACATAACACTCCACCGTATGAAAGCCTAGAGGAAAGGGCTGCTGCTAGAAAAAGAGAAACCTATGCGGCCGAAGACGCTAACATTGACAAAAGGAAATGTTTTCAAAATAGCTGTAGTAACTCAAAAAAATACCCCCAAACACAGCAAGTGATGGTTGAAAATAGTTATAAAAACAGTGAAAAAGATAATTTTGGCTAGGTACAAATTACCGTAGATGCAGGAAGACAAGCAGAATAGCATTAGGCGTCGAGATTCACTTGGTCAAGGCACAACTTCAGCTGTACCTAGGCAGATGACAAATGTAATGAAATGTTTAAATTCAGGTATTTTTTTCCCCTTCAAATTGGTCCTGCTGTCTCCGTTCCAGACATCTAATTTAGTTCTACTTTCGTATTCCCATCGGGCTCTGCAGTGCTGGTCTCGTTCCTAGGATGGAGCGGCCTCAAACAAGAATGCTGGGTATATCCTGCAACAAGCATCTAAAGCAGGTCTTTTTCAAAGGTCTCGCTAAGCTTCATTTTTGTTTTTTTTTTTTTTAAGAAACGTTTAGTCCGTAAGAGAAATCCCCAAACGGACTCAGGATTATTTCCATTTTCCTCTGTAGTCCAGACAGTTTGGATGTATTACCGGTCTTTTGGACATTTTGACTGCCTACCTTAACGTTGACGGGCAGTCTGTACCCAGCCAGCGCTTCAGATTAAGTTGTTGCCTTCTGCCCTACTGTTCTGATAAGAGACTGAATACAAAAGAGCGAGCCTGGGAGAGCTCCTTGGGGTGAAATTAGAAAAGGAACTGGGCGTCTGCACAGATATTTGCATGGCAGCAACATTTCAGGAATTTAATAGACCGCTTCTGCAAAAGTCTTTGGGGAAGAAAAAAAATAATAATAAAAAAATACCTCTACAGAATGATCGAGAGCTACACACAGAGAAATGCTTTCAAAACACAAGCATTTAATTTTTTTAAATGTTAAGTGAGATGTAAATATGTACGTTAGCAACAAAGTGCTCAAAAGCATACTGAAAACATATTCCATACACAGTTAGCAATAGAAGTCTGTACAAAAGTAATAAAGTTACACATTATAAAAAATACTCCGTAACTATAATTTAAAAGAGGGAAAAAAGACAAGGGAATTGATTTCTCAGTTCATATAATTTATTGCAGTTAGCACACAGTTTAAAAATTCACCAACACACCAATAGTACAAAACTAAACAGCATTATAAGTTATTCCCCCCTCAGGAAAATAAAACATACTATGATTGTCAAAGCTAGATGTCAGTCTAAGTTTTAGAACAAAAGAAGAATGTGAAACTAAGGAAAGGAAAAAAGCAATCACTCACGAGGACCACAAAAAAATCCAAGAGAAAGTCCATTTTCCTCAGACACTGATTGTCTTCTCTAACTTAAGAAAAGAATGTAGTTTTAAAACCTAGAAACTATTCAAGTAACTAAAGATAACGCTCCAAGGCCATTTTCACAGCTTTTTTTTTTTTTTGTTTTAAATGCCATTACAGCCAAATTAACACACATTTGACCAAATATTTCCAAAACAGTCCAGCAATACACAATGGAGTTTTCCATTCAGTATCTTAAGCACAAAAATAGGCTATGTTTACAGTAGTTAAGGCGATCAAATTTTAAACAAAAGCAGAGAGAAAAAAAAAAAAAAGGGAAAAAAAAAAAAAAGGAAAAAACAGCAAACGTTTTCCATGCTACTCCCATAGACCTTATTTGTAAGTGCAAGACAGGAAAACAAACACTGTGCAAAATGCTTTTGACCTGCGTGTTGGTCATTAAAACCACACGTCAGGCTGCAGTCTCTGCTGCTTGGATACGCATAGTCCTCCCCCTGCCCTCCCCCGGCCCCCCTGCCACTCAGGCCTTCCCAGGCCTTTCAGCCCCGGGCTTTTTTTTCCTTTTTTTTTTTCAGTCCACAGCCTCTTTTCAACGGGGGGGAAAAAAAAGAACGACCTATTGTGGTGGAGTGGTGCAGCAGGAATCCTACAAATGCTCATCTGGGGAAATGGACGCACCTCAGTTGGAGCTGGCGTGGGGTCTGTGCAATTAGAAGGGGTCTGGGGTTAGTAAATGCACACCGCACATGCAAATCTCGAAGCCTGGTTGTAAACATTCTTTTTTTTTTTTTTTTTCCTTGTTAACGTAGCTAAATCGGCGACTCGTAGCTTAAGTTCTTCTCAACTTAAAGACAGTGGGAAAGTAAATTTAAATTAGATAAAATAAAAACAGTGCATTTCTCTTCTTCGTAACACTGGCATTTTCAACGGTGTCAGTTTTTTTTCCTAAGGAAATTAAATAATTTTCAACTCACTCGTTAAAGTTATACAATGCAAACAAAGACAAAAATATACTGAAAATCATGCATTTCTGTAGCGTTAATATTTACTTTTCAAGACTCAACTAAGAGCATCAACACAACCTGCCAAGTTCTTTGATACCTCCCCCCGGCCCATGTAATCAATTACAGTATACAATAACAGTAATTCACATTTTTTAAACACACAGTTCATCACTGCTGAAGCTGCAATATCCTTTTTCATCCCAAGCAAACCTTCACGTAAGACAGAGTCCCAGTGATCCCAGTGTACTCTCAGGGTTTTTGTTTTATGTTTTTGTGTTGTTTTTTGTTTTGTGTTTTTTTGTGTTTTTTTTCCAGTGGGAACTGTCAGAAATCCAGAAGTTGCCATAATAAGTTTTAAGTCAAACGCTTGTTTAAAAATAGATAATCCAGCATTTCAGAAATTTTCCATTTGGGTCTAAAAGCATTCAGGTTTCCAACAGCTAGAAAGGACTCATGCAATTATAGAAATGTAAAGGAACTGACAAAATTGGGAGAGGATTTCTACATTCAGATTTTAAGAGGAAACAGATCGAGAGCTTAAAAGAACGCAGTGTTTTGGGGAAAATCAAGCCACGTCCAAATTTTTTGAATTGGAGATTCCTTAGAAGTAAAGTATCCGCTGGCTTCTATTCCAAAAAGGGGGAAAAAAAACGCTCCGTAATTTGTTACTTTGTCGGATTACCTCTACAGTTCATTTTTTATCGGAGTGCTAAATTAGTGAAATATTCATGCTGCCTTAAAGTGCAAAAACAAGCTAATAGCCAAACTTTCAGTTCAAGGAAACAAGATTGCTTTTAGACTGTACCACAACTATATAGATTTATATATATATTATTTATATATATAAAAATTTTATTTCCAAAGTTCTTGTGAGCTATCTTCTAAGGTCCAGTCTCTGACAGTAGGTAAGCTCAGTGCTTCGCTTTTGACAGACAATGAGTTCACCAACTCACAGTGAAACTTCCGAATGTGTCTGTAAAGGTCTCCGGACTGCGTGAACCTGCGTTCACACCACTTACAAGCATGAGGCTTCTCCCGCGTGTGAACCACCGCGTGGCGGCTCAGGTTGTGGGAGTACTGGAAGCTCTTCCCACACTGGGTGCAAGTGTAGGGCTTTTCACCTGAATGAGTCCTCTCATGACGTTTCAAGGTGTACATGCAAGAAAAAGTCTTACCACACAATGAGCAGGTCGGGACATTGACATCGGTAGCAGGCTTGCTGCGGATCCCGTCCTGCTCTCGAAAGTGCGTGCTTAAATGGATCTGCAGGATGTGGGGGCTAGGAAAGACCTTGTTGCAGAGAGGACACATGAAAATTTGGCCAGCAGGGCTAAGTATGTTTGACACGTAAGGGAGCAAGCTGCTGTCCATGTTTCCTTCCACCTGGACTCGCTCGTTCTCTGGAGTTATCATTTCATCATCGCTTGCCTTGTCCTCTCTATCTAGCTCCCTCAAGACCGAATCTTCCCTCATCGGAGCCAGGTGGGCCGGCTCGTACTGTACCCTGTTATTAGTGCTCACACTTTCTTTCACAGTGCTATGTTCCATATCATAGTCATTAGTGCCAACATCACTCTCATCACAGGAAGCCTCTTTCTCCACCTTCACCTGAACCAGGCTGCTTCTAAGCATGTCCTGCGAAGAGAAATAAGAACTGTTCAAATTTTCAACTCCTGAAAGGCTGGACTTGACAGACAGGTCCAGCACGCAGTCAACATCTGCTGAATCCCTCACGGAGGTGACAGACCTCTGGGACAAAGACTCTGTTGAGCTGCAGGGGCTGGCTACTGTTTTTCCAGCTGCTGCTGTGTGCGTCTCTGCCTCTCCGCCAGTCTGGGGAATGCCTGCTGAGTCTGAGGGCAATCTCATCCACATGTTCCCAGGCTCAGCCGCCAAGTCCCTTTTGCTAGGCAGGATGTTCAATTTTTCATCTTCTCCATCGTCTTCATCGCTGGGCAAGTCTCCTGGCATGTGGCTGCTGCCGTCGGAGAGGCTCTCCACTTTGTCTGAACAACTTGAGGCGTCTTCCTCCTTTTTTGTACTGTCTGCCTCCGTGGTTGCTTTTTCTTTCAGCTTCTTTTTGCAGACTTTGACAATGTCATACATGTGGAGATAACTGGCAGCTGCTAGCACGTCTTCAATGGGCAAGTCTTTGAACTGGAGCTTTCCTTCGTACATGAATTCAAGCAGGAGAGCGAAAGCTGGGGCTGTAACAATGTCGCTGTTCAGATGAACAATGTCCCTTTTGTCCAGCTGGTCCTTGTAAAAGAGGTGGAAATACATGCTGCATGAAGCCAGTACAGCTCTGTGCGCTCGGAACTGGGCATCTCCTACCAGAACAGTGCAATCACAAAGAAAACCCTGATGTCTCTGCTCACTCAGACACTGTAGCAAATGTCTGCTGTGGTCAGGAAACTCCATACTGTCTTCATAACCTATAAGCAACGAGATTTTAAAAAATTAAACGTAGGTCGGAATCACAGAACTTACGAATCCAAGTTATTCCACTCTAAAAGCCTCGTACTTACAGTGCCAGAATGCTGGTACTGGCACCACGCAAAGATTATTTAACACGCATGTAGGATGGCAACTCTTTCCCCCATCAATCACTGATGTTACGATTTCCTTTCCGTGGTAAATAAGCCGTTCTAATAAGTGCATAGGTACACTTGTAATTTTTTTCAAGTATCACTGCTGTTCATAAAATCTGTTCAACAGTTTTTTTGTTGTTTTTTTTTTTTTTTTAAGGGAACTTCCTCCAGATTGCGTCCCTAGGAGGGCAGACGCCCCCCCCCCCAAAAAATTTTTTTTTTTTTAAACAGTGAGTTTGAGTGATCACTGAGGAGAAAGAAAAAAAAATAAATCACATCATCAACCTTCTTTTCAAAGTAAAATTGTAGTAAGAGGAGAGGTTTGCGCACGAAGAAATGCTAATATAGCCAAATCTGAGGGTCTAACATTCATAAAGTATAAAAATTATTTACGGGTGTCAATTTATATCAACAGCAAAATCAAGATTTCCAGAAATTTAGTTTGCGTGGTTTTCTTCTTGTAGTAAGTACAGTTGCAGGTTCTAAACCTTCCCCATACTGTACAATAGAACATGAGCATTTTTTGCCAACATGCAGAATTTACAAGAGAAAACTAACAACCAAAACGCCAACAAGCACTGCTTCCCCTGTGCAGAAGGACAGAAATTTCCCTCCCCTCCCACACCAGGCAGAGTTTGCAGTACCAAACTTAAAAAAAAAAAAAAAAAAAAAAAAAAAAGTCATTCAACGTGAGCGTGTGTGCATGTGTGCATATTTAAAATCAGTATCCTGAGTACTGTTCTTACCCAAGTATTTTTCTATTCACCTTCCTTGTTGACAAAGAAAAAAAAAACCTTAAAAAAGAAGTAGAGAAGAAAAAACTCAAATGGAAAGTAAAATCTCTCAAAAACCTATCTTAATCTATTCTTCTGTGATTGATAGCAATGGTCTCCCAAACCATTTAAGCAGATCGTGGCTCTCCAGGCTGGCACATATTATCGTAAAATCCTCATCCCTTGCAAACCAAGATGTACTAAAACTTACAACACAACCCCTACTATATTCTGTAAAATACCATTGCTAGAGTAAAGCACGAAGATTTACAATACAATCACTTTAAGTGCCCCACAGCCAACATCAATCCTAATCCTTAAGAGGGCTAAAAATAAAGATTGGAGGGCAGCTCACAAGGTAGCTGTGATCAAATTAGGAGGCTGAAAGGACAGAGAGGGACGAAGAAGGAAGCTTATAAACATCTGATCCAGCTGACTGTGGCCATATGGCAGCTGCTGCCCAGATAAAGAGATTAAGAATAGAGGAGTGCGATTACAGCTGTCTGGCCAATTCAGGCAGCTCAAATCTACAAGTTCTAAATTAGTCGCAAATACAAAAACTCCTTCAAATAATTATTGTTATGCTGAAATAAAAGATTTCAAATGCTGCACACGAGAAAGAAAAGAGGAAACCAGTCAAGCCATTCTCCCGGGTACAAAAGTTTTTAAACACATAACTGATTTCTATCTTTCAGAAGCACTACAGCTGTATGCTACTATGGTTCTGAGCTGCTGGATATTTAACCGTGAAGTTTAATGAAAGACTTCCCCACAAACACATTTCAGCCAGAACGGTCCTTTCTTGAAAAAAAGGACACTTTTGCATATTTCACTAAAAACCCCCGTAAAGTCATTTAAAAGATGCAGTACAAGAACACAAAGCAGAATTCTCTTTAGGCTTGCCACTAAATCCATTGCAGTTTTGGTGTCAGAAATGAAGAATGAACTTGCTTTCTCCTCCTTCCAAACCAAGACATTCTCACGATATGCATTAAAGTTAACGCTAACAATGTGCCCAAGAACTGATACTCTCCAACTGCAGCCCAAGCCTTTTGACCAAGTCCACTTATCTCTTTAATACTCAATTTCATATATTACCTCTAAACTTGGTTAGAAAAGTAATGTGATTTTTTTTCCCCTGAAATTCAATAAACAACACACCAAAACAGAAATATGCTGTATCTAATCTATTGCTACTCCTACCTTTAGTACACATAAACCTGATTAAGTCCTTTCCTCTGAGTCTTGCTGGCTCCAGGTCTGTTAGATCGGTGGAAAAAAAGCAGACTAGGAGAGACAGATGCAAAGTGGAGATGATGTTAGAGAGGAATGAGATACCTTCTCCACACACAGATCTGCACACACTAACTCCCTGTCTGTGTGTTAGAATAAAAGGCTGAGGGATGGCAGGCTGTCAGCTGCTCTGACATCATGTTCAGATGGAAATGCTACCTCCAGCTGTGCTCCTTTTAATGCCATATGCTACTCCTCTACACTCCTGCCACCAGCTTTTTCTTAGGAGAACTTTTCTCTTCTGTTAGTATAAACAAAATACTTCAAAGTCTCTTTTTTTTTTTTTTTTTGCAAACTTTCTAACGGGGAGGGAGGAAAAAAAAAAAAAAAAAAAAAGAAAATCCTAAACATATGGGGCTCTACCGTAGCCGCAGCAACACTCCTGCTTTTAAGTTGGAGGAGCGCTTTCTGCACCGGCAGCACAGCCCAGCCGGGGGGACCCCTCCAGCCGCCCCCAGCCCGGCGGCCCCAGCCCCGGGGGGCCCGACCTGGCGCCCGGTGGCGGTGCGGGCCGGGCACTGCCGCAGCCGCGCCGCTCCGCTCACACCGCGCTCCGCCAGCGGGGGCTCGGGCTGGCAGCTACCGCGCTCCCCGGTCCCCGGGCCGCCGGCCCCGCCGCTGGGCGGGCGGGCAGCGGGCACCGAACCGGGATCCGACCCCCCCCCCCCTCCCCCCCAGGGGGACACTCACACCCCGCCCGCCCCTACCGAGCCGCCCGGGGCCGGGCCGTGCCGGGGGGAGGCGGCGGCGCGTAGCAACTTCCCGGCGGGCCCGGCCACCCCCATCCCCACCGGGCGGCGGCAACTTTTCGCCGCCCCCCTCCTCCGT
Source organism: Falco cherrug (assembly GCF_023634085.1). Taxonomy (NCBI): domain Eukaryota; kingdom Metazoa; phylum Chordata; class Aves; order Falconiformes; family Falconidae; genus Falco; species Falco cherrug. Next base: position 86,040,681 of record NC_073702.1, on the reverse strand, counting down.
CCTCCGGCACCTCAGGCCGGGCTCGGCCGCCCGGGGGCCTGCTCCCGCCCGGCTGCGGCTCCCCCCGCCGCGGCCGCCCCGCGGGGAAGGAAGCGGCGGCTCGGCCCGCAGGAAAAGCCGCCCCACGGGTCACGGCGGCAACAAAAGAAAAGTAACCGTGAGCGGCGCCGGGCCGGCCTGTCCCGCCGCCCGGGAGCGCTGCCCCCGCCCCCCCGCCCGGCTGCGCCCACCCCCCGCCGGACCCGCCGCCAACTCCGCCCGCCCCGCGGCCCCGGCCCCGGCCCCGGCGCGGCGGGTGTGTGGGGATGGGGGCAGCGGGACTCACACTCCGCGGCGGCCCGAAGTCTCCGCGCTCCCGCCGCCGCCGCCCGCCGGCTCCTCTCTTCGCTCACTTGCCGCTCCGGGATCGCGCCTAGCCCCCCCCCCCCGCCCGCCCGCTGGCCGCCGCCCCCCCCCCGGCCTCCCCCCTGCCGGCAGCTGAGGAGCGAGCGGGGCAGCCGGCGGAGCGAAGCGGGCCCCGCGCTCAGCGGCTCCCCATGGCACCGACGGCCGGAGACGGCGCGGAGCCCGGGGCCGGGCGGCCGGGCGCGGGGGAGGGGCGGGGGCCGGGGGAGCGGCGGGGCGGGGGCGCCGGGCGGGCGCGGCGCGGGCGCACGCACGGCGGCGGCGGCGGCACAGCCGGGCCCGGGCTGCGGCAGACAGATGTTCGCCCCCTCCCCGCTCCCCACTTCGGACTCCGCTCCCTGAGTGACAGCCCGGCCCGCCTCCGCCGCCGCCGCCGCCAACCGCCGCGACGCCTGGCCGATGAGTGACGGGTCGCGCCGGGCGCTGAGTGGAGGAGGGAGGCCCGGGAAGGCCGGCAGCGCCGCCAATCGCGGCTGCGTGGCGAGGCAGGGGGCGTGACCCAGCGGGGAGCCGTGGCGGAAGGGGGCGGGGCCCCGCCAAGCCCGGGGAGGGGGCGGGGCCGGCGGGTGGGGCGAGTGCTGGGGCGGGGCCGACGGGGGCGGGGCCTCGCTCCTGAGGGCGCGCGCGGGCCGCAGCCTTTCGCCGGTTGCTGAGGCGCGGGGGGGGGGGGGGCGGGGGAGGGCTAGCGCGGTGCATGGCGGGACGGCAGGTGCGGCCGAGGGCGGGGTCTGGCCCTGAGGCTATGTCCTGGCCCTGAGGTCAGGGTCCCAGCTCCGAGGCTGAGGTCCCAGCCCCGAGGTCAGGGTCCCAGCTCCGGGGCCAGGGTCCTAGCCCTGAGGCCAAGGTCCCGGCTCCAAGGCCAGAGTCCCAGCCCTGTGGCCAAGGTCCCCGCTCTGAGATCGAGGTCCCAGCTGCGAAGCCAGGGTCCTGGCTCCAAGGCTGAGGTCCTGGTTTCGAGGCTGAGGTCCCGGCCCTGAGGCCGTGTCCTGGTGTGGCAGGCCAGGCTGGGCTGCTGTCCCTGAGGGGGTGAGGCCAGCCACCTCTGGTGTGTTCCTGCACCCTTGACTGGCCACCCTGGCGGTGGGGCTGCCTTTGCCTGGAGGCCATGCACAGCGGGTTTGCGTGGTTTGTGCCCAGCCGGGCTGGGGGGGCCTTGGTGGCCAGGCTGGCATGCCTACCCTCAGGAAGCTGCCTAGCCCTGTCCTGTCCTGCTTTGCGAAGGGTTTCCCTGCAGCTGCCACCCACATGTGTTGGGCAGCAGGCAGGCCCGCCACCTGGCCATCACGCTCCCTGTGCTATCACAGGGCTGTTGAGGATGGAGAGGGTGATGTAATTACTGAGATAGTGCAGTCATTAAGAGCCAAGAATATTATTAGCGTATAATTGCTGTGTTACTATCTCAAGACCCAAGATCCATCGCCTGCCCCTTCTAAGAAGAACAAGGGATTGTCTGAGGTAAGGAAACTTTTCACAAAATGCACTGAGGGATCCATATCTAAGAGAAACAAGTTGCTGATGCCTGATAACTTTTCAGAAGTTGGTGACAGAAATATCTGGATCAATAGATAAACCACAAGGATGCTGATGGATGATGCTGCTGCAAGACATACAAAACTATAGTTGCTTTGCCCTACAGTGTTCGTGATTGGATAGTTAGAAGTATGCATTAGTAGGTAATTAGGTGATACATATCATGCTCTTGTACAAAACCCCTAAAGAAAAATCCCTGGGGTATACTCAGTTTGGCTGGGGCACTTCATGGGCATGAATAAATATTTGCCTTTTTAATGCCTTGGTTTATATCCTAGCTTCTCCGTGGCTGGCACAGGCCAGTTAGGAATTCATAACAAGAGTGCAATGGGAGTGTGCTTTGGCTCCTCTCTTAATGAATTGCTCTGCCCTGGGCTAAAGTTTCTACCTCTAGCGTTGGGTTTCTCTCAGTAATCATTGTTCTTCCCACCGTGGCAGGGCAGGTTGCGAGGAGCAGTGCCAGCAGGTTGCTGCCGTTTGGGATGTGCCCATGCCTGCCCGCTCCTTGGGCAGTGGTAGGAAGAATGGTGCCTGGGGAGAAAAGGAGCTCTGGAGGACCTTGTGGTGGTTCATGGGCAGATTGAGGACAGAAGAGCCGCTTTGGGGAATACCACAGCTTAATGGTGCGTTAGGATAGGGCAGTGGAGGCTGGCTTTGAAGAGCTGAGTTCTTCCTCAGGAAAAGACTAATCCGAGGAGTTGGGTATTTCCCCATCTCCCCTTCAGTTTCAGGTAAACAGTTAACACGGGGAAGTATTTCAAAGAAAACAAGGCTCACTAACAGAGTCTCAGAGTTTAAAGAAAAAGAACTCTGTTGCGCATTAATAACCAAAATTGGCTGAGTAGATAGAAAAGATGAAGACACGTACTTAGTCTCCTTCAGCAGTATGAAACCGTTACAAAGAAGCATACTGAATTCTAGCTGTGCCTAATTTATTTGACAGCACTGCTATGTATATCACACAGCAGCTAGCATCTAGGTGTCCATATGCTTCAAGTGTTACATCCATATATATATAAAAAAATAAATATATATATATATGTACAGAAGAAACTACTTTTCTCTCTCTCCTTTGGTGAACTGATTGCTTATGTGGACCCAGTGTGGGATTTTTTAATTATTAGCATCACAGTGTTTCAATCCGTCTTAGGTACTGACACAATTCCATCTTTAAGGTTTGGTGGTTTGGTTGTTGGGTTTTTTTTTTTTCCATTGGCACCATGTTCCATATTCCATTATACCTGGAACTCGATGGGGTTTTGTCCTTGTCTTCAAGATACAGCAGCTAAGATGCTGACTCTTCATATTTCCTGATTGTCTTCTCAGGGCTAATAATCACTTCATCTAAGAAAAATCAGTACTCTGTTCCCTGTTGCCCATCATTTCTTGAACGTCTTCCCTATAACTATTGCACGGCTTTTTCTTTGAATTGTAAAAATAAATGTTGAAAGTATTTTAATAGGAAGTACTGTTGATAGTAATTCTAAAGTTTTTTTTAATCTAAAAACATACAAATAACTTACGCAGACATATATATTTGAACTGTCAGTGAGCATGCCTGAAATGATTACATTAACTGTGTTTTCCAAGATCTTTAAACTGCATCCTGCCTCATGCTTCCTAGTATAAGCCATCTCACCAACTGCTCAGGGTCGGTTAGTAAGACCTCACTTTGTGAATACTTAACTTAGGCAAGTGCAGCTTTACTGAGGGAGGCAGTTTAGTCATTCTCATGGTACAGAACTCTGGGGAAACTGAGGCTGCTTAATGTGAAAAAATTCAAAGAATTTATTTGAGAAAGAACATTTTGCAAATGGACTTTCTCAGATCCTTACAGACTTTTACAGGACCCACAATTTAAAAATAATCCTAAAATAAAATTTCACTCTTTATACATTCTGTTCACTTCTAATTCTTCCTCATACATGCGAACTTACCTCCTAATATTTTAAGATATATTGAGAAAAATCTTACTGCCCCTCACCTAGTATTTACAGTGCTGGCTCCTACTTAGATCAGGTTGTATTTTCTTTTCCGTTCTATTGTTTGACTATATGACCTTGGGTGAATCACTTTGTCCTTTTTGCCTCTTCAGACTGCTTCGCCCTCGGGGCTACAGGTTATTCCTTACTACCGTGATATTTAAGAGAATGATCCGCAATTACCATTTATACAGCTATTATAATAAAACAACTTTTTACTGTTTCTAAATAGGAGATGGAGTGAAGCAGGGGAAAAAAAAAAGTGAGTGTAGGTAACACTTTAAGATTAAAAATCTTTTTTGGCAGTGAGTCAGACTTCATTGATTTAAACCTGGAACTGTTGACGTTTGTCTGCGATTTTCTCTATGTGAAAGGAACTCTAATTTTTTTAAGGAGTACTTAGAGAGGTTTAAAGACTTAGCATTATTTTAAATATGGAAACAAGATGATAGAAAAGTGAATTAGGAAGAAACCCTATAGAGGGAAAACTCACAAATACCCTGTGGTCCAGTTGATCCTCTATTAGAAAAAATAATATGAGACGGGTGTTCCGTTGGAAGGGATGGTGAAGGCTTGTTGTAAAGGGACAGAAACATCTGGCAACACACCTGGTCTCGCCACATATTTATAAATCACCTCAGGCATCCCAAGGTACCGTAGAGAACACACACGCAAGTTGAACTAAGACGTCCATAAGCCAAAGAAAATAAAAATGTTCTTGATATAGTGTGGAAAGAAATGAGTCTCATTTACTGCACAAACACGGTTTAGAAAGACATGATGCAATTTGCACTTCTTGCACCTTTGCACCTGCTGACTTTCATTTATATCCTCCAGGCAACAAGCAAGCCTGAAGGCCTTTGGCTCATAACCAGTGCTGACGTTGCAATGTGGTGCTACAGGAGTGCCTGCAGCTCTGGTAGAGCCCCGCCCCCCGCCCCTGCTCGCCTCTGATCTGAGAACATTGAGGTTTCCTGGCGTTTTTTCTAAAATGGTTTGTGTGGTGAATTTCCCAGTATTGTTTGTTGCTGCTCAAGATTGATTAATAAGTGGCAAGCTGCTTTGCAGATGCCAGCTTTGCCTGCAAGCCTCAAAATGTCTTCGTTGCATTTGTTTCTGGAGCTTGAGTGATGCTATGGGCTCTTGGAAACTCTTCTTGGGGATGGTCCAGCAGAAGAACCTGCGCCGACAAAGGTCAAAGGTGCCTGCATGATGTTCGGGTCCAGAGCCATAGATTTAGATGTTAACACAACACAGCTGCAAATTTGGCCCTTAATATTTCTTTTTTACACCTGCTATAACACAATTTTCTACATTCCCTTCAAATTGTAGAGCTGTGCTGTGCTAATTACCGTACATACCATCCATTTTGTTCTCCATGGAAAAAAAAGAAACAGACCGCAAAAACTGCTCATCTGTAGTCAATTATCCCAGGTTTATGCTCTACAGGTTCTTTTGGACCAGATACCGTCACCCATATGCGTGACTGCTGTTTTCATCGCTAGGATAATGGGAAGTGGGTACCCCTCCTTGGTAAATTAAAACTCTCCCAGAATGCTTTGACTGACAGGACTGGAGGTGTAGCAGCAAGTATCTCCAGGGTTATGAATCCCAGAAAAGTGAAAATTAAGACTTGTGATCGTGGCGTTCTTGATTTATTATTTTTTTTAAATATATGTATCCTTTGTAATTGTAGTGAAACTTAATTAATAGCAGTCTGGTTTTCAGAAAAATTAAAAGTTAAGTAGTTTTGGAGCTGCCATCACACTTAAAGTTCAGCTGATGTCACCGTGGAACTGAGTTTTCTCTCTGGAGAACCAGTGCTGAGGAAGTGCCAAGGTAATATAATACAGTCTTTGCATGAATTGGCTAAATGTGCATCTTCTTGTGCCAGCGCCTGACTGGATCAGTAATTCTTACCGGCCCTAGCTATGCTGGGTGAGCCACCGGGATGTGCTCAGCTAAGAGTTTTTCTTAGCACGTGGGCCAAAATTGTCTCGCTCCCCTCAAATACTGTCACGCAAAGAAGGAGCACCGGGCACTGAGATTTATCACCGAGGTGGCCGCTAGCTTTCACGCCGCAAGCTGAGGACGGGCACCACTGATGGTACACTTTCTTTAGGTCCAGCTGTCCTTTTCTGGAGTGTAGATTTACTTAGCTTTAAGCTACAGCTTCTGCTTCACATGGGGGTAATTACCGAGATCAGTGGCTTCTTTGTGATGTCCCAAAACAATTTCAAGGCTCTGCGTAAAAATTTGATCAGAATGGAATTAGCCTCGTGGGTGGAGACGTGAACTGGAATTGTGTTGGAGTTGTTTGTTAGGTACTAATGATATGCACACCATCACTGGAACCAGAATAAGAATGTTCTCCCTCAAAAGGCAGCTTGTTTCGGATACAAAGGAGTTGGCTTCAGATTTCCAGCCTAGGAGCACCTGGCTGCTGGAGTGCAGTCTCCCACAACCCTGGCCAACCACAAGCAGATGCTTGGTCCAGGACAGACCTACACCATGCGCCACCGCACACTCCTGAGAACACACAAGTATTTCCCCAAACAGATATAACAAATGCAAAACCTAGAGTTCGAAAAGACCAGAGACACAAATGATGACGCCCTGGATGGAAGGGAGCAGGAGTGGTTGCTGATTTGTGCCCCGAGCCCCTGCAGTGGCAGAGGTGCACTGGGTGGGATGTCCAGGAGGTATCTAGGTATCTTCCACAAAACCTTCTGCGATTCCTGCTGAGGTTGCGTAGCTGTGACTGGGTGTTGTTGTCAGAGTTGTTCTGAGAAAACTCGAAGGTGTGAAGCTTTTTCAACTGGCATGGTGGCCAACACCACGTTCTATAGGATTGCCTTGTTCAGAAGTTAATAAATAAAATGCCAACTTAGTTTTACAAAATCGTTTGCTGAATTTTTCTCTCTTTATATGCTTGTGTGGGTGTACGCATCTGTGTACATTTGAGGGGTGCCCCTTCCACAAGGACATGCTGCAGAAGCAAAATAAGTAATAGCCGCTATACTATTAATTCACTATACTTAAAGCAGACCTGAAAAATACAATATTTACCAAAACCCAATTAAATTGTCTTATGCTTTTTCTGTAATTTCTTTCCTATCATTACAGATTACAAAGACATTTATGCCTAAACAGAAGCTGTCTTCTTCCAATCAGCCTGCTTTTTCTGCTCAGTTCATTCACTAAATCATTTAATCACCCAAGGCCATATGTTACCATCTTGTGTAAAACGGGTGGAAGAGAGAAAAAAAATATGCAAAAATCTCTGCACAAGAGTGGGTGTCAGCATCCAGCATAGCTCCCACTAGGAAGCACAAAATATAAAATGTTATCACCAGTGAATGTGACTATGAAAATAAACTGAGACAGACAAAAGAAAGAGACAAGATGTTGCAAAGGTGAAGGAGACAATCTTTGAATCTCAGTTCTGGGTAGAAAAGTTATGGACTAGATGTGACATGTTCGTCCATTGCTCATATTTCCAGTGTTCTGTTGTTGACGTAGTTGCTATGCTCTGCTGTAATTAGCTTGAAAGTGCATTAACTCATGCTAACAGCCTTGGTTTTTACACTGCATGAATAAGACTCCGTCCGTGACTTGGTTCCCTCTTGCTCTTCTTTTTCCCCCTCTCTGAGTGCACATTTTGTCCCAGGTATTTCTTGTGCGCAGTCATGCGCTTTTACCACTTGGCTTCGGCGATTCCCTGCCATGATTACTTCGTGTGGCTTTCTCTCTTGGCGTGTTTTCTGCGTGACAGACCCTCAAGAAACACGTGGCTCAGAGCAAATTGGTGGGGTGTGTGTTCCCATCAGGGAATGAGGGGGCTTGGGAGAAGTTAGAGTTGAAAAAAACCTGATTATTTTTAAAGCAAGGGGACTTTCCAGTGTTGTGAAAGGACCTGTAATCCACCCTTTCTTCGTACCGTCAGGAAGCTGGCGTGTGTTCCCTTGCCTGTGACCTTGTGGTGGTGCTGCGGTTGGAGACAGAAGAGCAGCTGACCGAGGAGTCTCCACCGAGGAGCCGCTGCTGCTCTCCGCTCGTAGGGGCTCCCAGGGCAGGGGCGTAACACTACAGACTGCAAAAAAAAAAAAAAAACCACCCCACCACCCTTGTCTAAAACTGCACATGCTGGTTTATCCTGACTATGAAAGCATAAAATATTATATTTTCATTTGCATGGTTTGCTGGTTTTTATTTGGCAGCTACAATAACAACAGGCTACAGTAAGCCCATAAAACAAAGTGAGAACAGCAGCTCATTTTTGTGGCAGAATATAATGGCTATGGCTAAAGGGCTTACATAATTCATCTTAAACCTTTATGCCTCTATTTATTGATGTTTAAATGAAAATTAAACTCTTAGACCCATAAGGAGTTTTCTGGTATCTGAAATGGGATTTTGATGCCGATAACTTTTGATCCGGAGCTACCAGCTGAAGGCTCCCATTGGGAAGCATCTCGGCTGGGCAGGGCTGGGTGTCCCCTTGGGGTGCACCCTCTGGGTGCTGCCTGGGTGTCACCAGAGCCCCTGCAGACCCCAAACTGGTGGAGCGATGGACTGGCCCTAGCTGGGAGTCTGACCTCGGAACCTCGGAGAGGTTGAAGCCATGAGCTGTGTTTCCATGATGGGAGGATGGTCGCTGGGGTGACTGGCGAGGTGTTATTTACCACTTTGGCAAACTGAAAAAGGTGAAATAAAACCAGGCACCTGGTTTCCTCAGAGGCAGCTGGTGGTAAGAACAGCACCTCCTTGATTGCTCTTCCTAATGCACAAGAAGACAAAAGATTCAGCTACGCAAACTGTTAGGGTAGAGAAAGGATTGTTATTTCCCAGAGGCTTTTAGAAGGTTATTTTGTTTTTTGTTTCTCAGATTTTTCTGTGATGTATCATCCCCCCCCACCCCACCCCCCCCCTCCCCCCGCCCCATTCTCCAGAAGATAGAGCAGACTCAGGAAGTGAATTGCTGCTTAGGGAAGTGTCCTGCCTCCAAGCTGACTTATATAGTAGGACATATGGCAGAAGTTATATTTGGACAGATGTGAACAAGTAGTCAGTGGATTTGATAAGATTCTTTATTTAAACTAACTTGCACAGTGTCACTGTTCTACCATCTTTCTCTCCTTCCTCAATCTGATCTTTTGCTGGTTTCAAGAATTTAAAATATACATTATGTCTAACTAGTCTGTAAAGCTTTAAATGCATTTAAGAGCATTCAGTCATGACAATATCTGATTTCCTCCACACTGTGATTGGCAAATATCTGCTTTTGGTGATAAAGCAGGCACAGATGATAAATTGTATGAGTTGCAAACCCCAAGTGATTAACTAGTTTGAGACAGCCAAGCTCAATGCAAGTCATTTTCATTGATTTGTTTAATTTGGCCCTTGATACTTCTGTTTCAGTGGTCTGGAGCTGAGACACAAAGTAGTTCTGTACCTCCCATGGGTAACATAGAAATTTAAAAAAAAAAATAAAATAAAATTGAATGAATTTCAAGCGATCACTTAGTTCATCTCCCTGCCTGGATCACTGTCAGGATCATCTGTATCTGGGCTGTTTCTGAGAAATGCTGGTCCATCCTGTTCTGGGAAATCTCCAGTAAAGGAGACCCCACCGTCCACCCAGGCAATCCTTCCCACTGCTCCATCAGCCTTCCCAGAGATATGGCTTTTCCTGGTATTGTCTTGCAAGTACTATAAGAAGCCCGTTACTTATTGTCCTACCTGGAGTGGCCACGCAGAAGAGTTTGGTTCTTCTGTACCTGCATAGCTCATGCGCTGGCAGTCAGCCATCATACCTCATCCAGCCTGGTCTTCTTTAAATTAAGCAGCCCTACATGTGCCTTGTAGGTCATGTTTCTCACATTTTGTTTCATTGTTTTCTTCTTCTAGTTGGTCCATATCCTTCTTGGCCATGCCCTGGCTATGGATCCTGCCCTTGCACATTTTCTTATCCCTACCAAAGCAGAAAACTTTGCTTTCATCCTCTCTGACTTGCACCCAGCTCTTTCAGGCCATTTTCCAATCTGCCAGAACCATTTCGAATTATAATCTTTCCTCTGGTATGCTTGCAGCTCATTCCAAGCTGGTGTCATCTGCAGATTTAAGAGTTATACTTTTAATCTGTTTATCTGTATTGTTAACAAAAAAAAATAAAATTGAGTTGTATCAAATCTAGGACAGCTACCTAGAGAACTGGACTCAGCGTCACCCTTCAGTTTGGCAGGGAATTTTTTGGTAATGATCCCCTGTGTGGTGGCTTTTTAGCCCGTCCTGCTACAACTGGTTAGTTTTGGCTTAGCCATGTTCCCTGGTTTAGTGACAAGAGCATCAGGTAGGGCAAGGTAAACAGCCTGGCTAAGGCAAGGTGTGGCTAGATTACCTCCCCTTCTCTCCAGGCTTTTTGACCTGTCTCAGAGAGGATCTGGATTTGTTTAACATGCTCCATTCGTGATAAATCAGCCTGGACCGATGCTCGTGGCCTTCCAGGTGGTTTTTAAATGTTTAGTTGTTTGCTCCTGTATTTGTGTGAGAAATAAAGTTTGGTAGATGGCCCGTAATTCTCTTTTCATCCTCTTTAAAGTATAAAATACCCTGCCTTGTCCTCCAGGCGTTCTCAGGAATGACTTGTTCCTGATCAGGAGATAGCTTCAGCCAGCCCTCTGCTATGCAGATGCTGAAGGATAAATCCCATACGGGTTAGGAAATACTGAGCATCTTATCAATGAAACCCTTTGGTGGTGCAAAGGAGGGGTCGAGGTGCAGCCTTTCATCCCAGCACACCGCTTTCTTCCCAGCCCCAAGGGAGCCCTTTCCTTCACGTTAGCTCCTAAACCACAAATCTGCAAAATTAAACTTTTCTAGCACGTTATAACTCTCAAAAGATAGCGTGGGTGGGTGAAAAAAATACATCCCTCAAGGCTTGAAAATAGATGTAAGTGGATATTTGGCATAAAGCTAACAAAAAGAAAAGCCATGGAAATGTATTAACTGCCACAAAGATGGGTTTAAGTGCCAGTGGAGGATGAGCACACAGGTCCGTAACTGGACCTAACACTCACGTTTTTGGTACAGACATGTGCCGCATAAGCATATGTGCCATTTTCATTTCCAGCCCCATTTTTTAATGGTTAAAAGCTAATTAAGACATACAGTGGCATTTTGAATCAATATAGCGTATGGACTGCTGCAAATTCTCTCCTCAAGCGCGTTGCCCTCAGGAAGCAACATTAACTTCAACAGCAAAATAGGGCTGCGAGCTCATTAATCATCACGCTCGGAGACAGCCTGGGTGGCAGTGGCAGCAGCTCCGCCTGTTCCTGGTGGTGGAGATGGGATACAATGGTTAGACATGTGAAGTGTTGCACAAACATTAACTATTACAGCCAACTGTCTTTGCAGTTGGCATTTATCATCTCAACTCTGCAGATGAGAAAGCGGAGATGGATGGGGAGGTGGATTTTTTTTTTTTTTTTCAGGTGGTAAATAGGTGTCAGGCTGCTATTAGAACTCCACATCCTGGCTTCCTAACTCAGAAGTCCCCTTGTTTCCCTGTAACAAAGAAAGAAAAAAACCCCCAAATGACACCCCCACCCACCTGGGGATGTATGGGGAAGAAGGAAAAGTAAAAGAGGGAGTAAAAGGTAAGGGAGGGATGTGGAAAGAAGAGCTGAGGAGAAAGAAAAGGAGAATGGGAGGCAGAGGTGAAGCTAAGGTTAGAAGTTCAGCAGTATAGGGAAAGAAAATGGTTGATGTGTATAAGCATAGCCTTCGGTGCCTGCAAGAGATGGTGAGAGCATCTTTTGAGCTCCCTGCTTTGGTGCAGGGCGCTCGCGGACACGGAGAGCGTGCCCCCTCGCAGCCCTTCTGCCCCCGCTCCCCAGGCACGGCAGCTTGCCAGAAAAGGCTCCTCACAGGCTCCTCTCTCCTAACCTTGCTGGGCACCCAGTTTAGCACAGTGGCCTCTGAAACAAAAGTTCACAGACTCACTTTGGTACTAGAACCTCCTAAGCGGTGGCTTCGCCAAGAGCCCTGCCTACCTTTTGTGTGGACTCTGAGGAGCGACCTCCAGGATGCAACACTGGTAGTACTGGTAGTGGGACCCTGCAGTTGATTTGTACCTGTTTTTCCTGGGGCACATAGAAGAGCAGAAAGAAAACCTGAATGCTGGCTCTTCGCTTTGTGTAGGACTCGGCTGCCCACGTTCCAGCGCGGACTCTTTTTGGAGGGACTTTGTGTTTAGAAAAATTCAAATTTTCCTTCCCGTCAAGTCTGTGTGAACCTTCAGAGCTTTTAGCTCTGCACATGCACTCTAGAAGAAGCTAGACCCACCTCCTGAGTCTGTGTGAATGGTCAAGTTGGGGTCACAGTGTTGCTCTTCATCTTCTTCCTCCTGTGCTTGCCTTCCCTAGCCCCCATGACCACCGCCAGCCGTGCTGGCTCTGTGTGGGCTCACCCCTGCGGATGGCTGCAGCTGGGGGCACAGTGGGGGGATTGTGGACCCATCTTCGTAAAATCCGGAGACGGCATGCAGAAGCGTTAGTGATTGATGATGACTGAAAAAGTGCCAGGGCAGAGAGAAGCTTCCAAAGCAAATGAAATGCCATGGGAGCGCAGGCTGTGCGTGAATGACTGCTGCTGCCTGACAGGGTGGCGGCTGGACATCCCCCTGGTCATCCAGGAGGAAATGTCTGCACAAGCCCCACCACGGTACAACTTCTGCTCAGCTGTCGGCATCACATCGACTGCGTACCCCTTCATCTCTGCCCCGTATAGATCCATCAGTCCCACTTCCCTGCACAGTGAAGCTGATTTTTGTGCCAGGCAGTGGGTTTCATACCTCCTGCTTTCACCTCTGGAGCCATACAGCTTCTGAGAGCCCCTGCCAGGTTTCTCCTCCTTGAGGTGCTAAGGCACTGGCTTTTGTTGTCTTTATTATTTTTTTTTTAGCAGTTTTTGAGTGAAGATGGAAGGAAGATCTAGGGGGGAATGTGGGCGCAGCGCTAGGAGAGGGGGATGCCTGTAGGACCCGGCGTGGTGAACCCAAGGCACTTTCCTCCACCTCTTTCAACAGGTTTTTTGGCTTCATGCTGGGGCCAGGTATGACACCAGGGCAACTGCTCAGAGAGGTACGTTCTGCAACAGGGAGGCTCCAACGTTAACCCTAAATTAAACGGGGCCGGCGTACACAGTGCCTTCCAGGCAGAAGAAGAAAATAAGATAGCGTAGCATAAGAGGGCACAGGAGAAAGATTTTGCTCTGTAATGGCAAATTACCCACTCAAAAATAACATAAAGAAGAGAGGAAAAAATTAACGAATAAAGTCTGCACATTATTTTAAATCACAGAAGTGTCAAAAATGGTAATGCCTATATCAAGGCTGCCCTAATGTAGCTTTAATTTGCATGCCATTGGCATTGATTTGATGTGAATATTTACTCTCCTATTCAATTAAGAAAATCCATAACTGCCACCATATTTTAATGTTAATGTATTTTTACACAGCTCTCTGTTTACCTTATTTTCTCTTCTATAACATTAACACTTTTTTTTTGTTAAAAAATGTGTGAAAGATTAATTTGTAGAATGACGGGATATGTGGGTGTGTAGCACAGGCCAGATGGAAGGGGTGTAACATGACAGTTTTCTTCTGTGGCTTCGTTTTGTTTTTATTGTTGCAAGCGAGCAAAGTATAACTAAAATTATCATTTCTTCCCTGGGCAAAAAAGAACGAAGCGGTAAGTTCCTCTTCTACTCCCCATGGCTTACTCTGCTCGCCGTGCAGCTGCAACGCCGTTCGGCACAGCTGACACGTCGATAAACATTTGTTTAAACTTCAGCTTTTGTATTTGAAGACCACTGTTATTTAAAGAAGGGATTTGGTACCCCGTGCTCCATAATTCTATATCGTGGAATAGATCTGAATGCAGATTTATTAATAAACAAGAGCAATTTGGTGAGACTTAGTCTTCTCTTGGCTGTTAAGGGTATGCAAGCGTGGAAACAGCCACTAATGCTGAAAAAAGAAAGAAAAAAGGAAAAAAAGATCTATCCAAGACAAAGCCTTTTAAATCTAGAAAGCTATCCATTCAAGAAAGCCTTTTAATTGTTGAAAGAGGGCTGTTCCAAGGCCAAATTCTAATTTACACATAAGTATTGTAGGAGTTTGGTATAGTAAATGTCCTTATTGAAGAATAAAGCAATTAGCACAGTAACTCGCTGTCATCTGGCATGTAAAGGCATTCCAAGAAAAAGTTAAGTGTTGAGGAAAGGAGAGAAATTCAGGACAGCACGTGGGAGAGGAATATAGAGGCTCCTTTTTATGCCACTCAGGAGAAAAAGAGGGGAGAGAAAACCCACTGCAAACTTAATCTGTTCCCTTACCTCACCACAAATCGACCCAAGTTTCTTCCGTTCTTTTAAGGGGTGGTGGGGGGGGAACCCTACCTAAGTTCTGACTTAAAGGCTAAAATCCTGAAAGCATGATACTGTAAGCAATAGCTGTACATTTTGCATCCTCACCCCCAAATGCTTATTCTGCTCCGTGAACGTGCCCGTGGCACCGACTTCATCAGATATGTGAGTCTGCTGTGTCAGTGCTACCCCCTCCCCTGTATATGGGAAATCACCCCGTAACAATGGTTACCCTTTTTTCCACATCACGTCCACACAGGTTTTAATGCCCTGCAAATATACCTGCTGCATCACCTGGGGTCTTTCAACAGGCACACAGCACTTTCTTCTGGCTACAGACACAAACACACAAAAACACTCTGAAGTTTGCACATCAGGAGACCTTTTTACCTGCCATTGCAACCACTGTTGCTATGGGTGCAGGTATATGTGTACCAGCAAAAGGGTCGGTTTTACTCCAGTCTCCTCGCTGAAAAAACAGAGGGTTTGCTCAAATTTTTAAACAAATTAGTTCGTTTTAATACTCAGCGCAAACAAAGAGTTTCAATCTGGAGAGGAAATTCCTGAAAAGCCACAAGTAGAGGAAACAATATTGTAATTCAAATAACTACTTTAGCAATAAAAATAATAATAAAAAATACTAAAAATATAAAAAATATATAAAAATAATTATATATTCTACTGTTCAAGTAATAAAATGGAGCTAGAAAGAGGTATTAAATCCTCCCATCCCTGTCCATCCATCCTGCTGCAGAGGGAGGATTATTCCACGTTGAGTGGTTTGGCCAGTCTGAGTTGATGGGTCTTTGCTGGGTGATTCCTTAAGTAAAAATAACAAGGGTTTGACCAGCTTCCCTGGGAAAACACCGCTTTCTGTTAGTGTCATGTCATTAGTCAGGGGCTTGCTGAGTCAAGAATCCCTTTTCCTTTTTCTCTTACCCATATATTTTTCAAACATTAGCAGGTTTATGCCTGAAATTTAATTGGCACATAGCACTTTTCCACTTTCCCCATTCATGTTTCCCTCAAAACTCCCAAGCCTGTGAGCAGTTGTAGATTCTCCTCTGGTTTATCACTTCTTTGATGTTTAGCCTGTTACATACCTGGTGTTCCTGGAGCCTACTCCGGAGCCACCAGCGGTTTATCTGGTCTGTCCTGGCCAAGGACCACAAGGAAGGAGGAGAACCCTTCTGACCGCCGCTGTTTTACATCCTTTTACACAGCCCCACTGCAGGGTGGGTTGGTAGGTGTGCAGAGGTTTTTGGGTGCCACCTTGCCACCTTGACAGCTCCTTCCCGGAGCTCAGGGTGTGCAGTGCAAGGGTGCCTGGTGCCATAGTCACCAGAGCCCCACCGGGCACACCAGTTCCCCCCAGTGTGGTTTATATGGGTGCCAGCCTTGTGGCCTCGTGAGCCCGCTCTGTGCCTGGGTAGGTTTTATTTTCAAATCCAGTGAGAAGCAATGGAAGGAGTGAGCTTAGCAAATGCCGTCAGAGAGAGGCAAGTGAAGCCTCCCCTTAGAGGTCGGGACAAAACCGGGCAATGAAAATGGGTGCTAACTCGTTACGCTTGTGCTTCCGCTACAAATACACCGCGTTGCTTTGGGGGACTCGGGAGCTAGCATCGCTACTGCAATGAGCAGGAGCAAACCCAACTATCAGGAAGCAAGGGCTGCCCATTTCCGGGTAGCTGTTTGTGTCCCAGCTTCTAAGAGGGTACCAGGGCGGCCTCCTCCATGCCCAGCATCTTCCACCCACTCCTGGGCATATGGCAGGTCTCGGATGGGGAGATAACTGAGCAGGAGCAAGCTACATCAGCAGGCAGGAGATGTGTTTGCCTGGGGACACCCTTTGCAAATCAAACTAACAAGCAACAAGAATAACAAACAAAAGCTTCCTCAGCCCAGGGGGTCCACGTCGTTCCTGTGTCTGGGCAGGGAGCCGAGCTGTCCCACAGATGCTCTTCCCCCATCTCCCCAGTTGCCTTCACTATGCCCTGCCTCTCCTCCCTTCAAGGAGGGAGGAAAGCTGGAGTAACTCCCTGCTTAGTAAAGCCATCTTACACCACATTATGCACTGCAGCTCGGCGGGGACACCTTGCTCTTTCTGCAGCACTTGGCTGTTTTGGGGTAATATTTCTTCTCCCCTTCCATCACAGCCCCAGCCCCCACTTCTTTGGGGATACTATAGTTCGGTTCCTGTTAAAAAGGGAGTGAGAGCTAGCTGGTGGGCTACGGGTTGAAAATCTGGGCCTTGTCAACATTACATACGTCAGTCACTGCCTGTATATTTGCCTGTCTTGATATGGGTAAGTAGGTTTTAGTTTCCCACTAGTAAGACCAACAAAAAGGACCTTTCTTAAAAAATCCCAAGAAACCCCAAGTTTTCATTGTTAAAAACTCATTGCCAGTACCTTTGTCAAAAAAAAAGATAACAACGAAAACTGAGAAATCTGTCTTCAGAGCTGTGAAGACAATCACAGTGAGGCTTTGAGGATAAACAGGTACAAGTGGGCTTCAGGAACAAAAAAAAAAGTATGCATTCCATCACTGTAAAAAAAATAAACAAACTCTGCCAAAAATCAGAGTACTGGGGGAAAACAAGCAGTCTGTCAAGCTGCAAAACCTTGTCCACTGCCACCTTCATATCTGATGGACAGGATTCAAACCAGTACTAGAAATATTGATTACAAACCACGTTTTCTCCCCACTTTTCAGAAATTCTTCCCCCTCCCCTCCCCCCCCCCCCCCCCCCCCCCCCTTTTTGCCTTGTATATTTACCACACTGCCGCAGGGCTCTGCTTACTCCGTAGGTGTAGGTGAGGATGCAGAGGGGTGGCTGCATGCCAGCCTGCTCCAAGTCCTGGGCATCTTGGAAATGGGAAGATGCCTGATGAGCTCCCAGTCTAACTTGGGACACCCTCAGCCCCTGGGTGCGGGGGTCCCCAGCAGCCCAGGTGGGAGATGCCTCTGGAGATGGGCCATTTTCTCCCTCTGCTTACGCTCCTCAGGACTCCAGCACTGTTCTGGACTGACGCACCTGCCACCAGCGCACGTTGGGAAAACCTTCCAGGTCTCCCATACGACCCAGGGAGCTCACATCCATCGAGGCAGCTCTTAGTGGAGAGTCTGGACTGTGGCTTGGAGCCAGGACAAAATGTTTGACTTTAGTTTTTCATGCAGATTTGCAGTGGATTTTCATTGTTAAGTTGCATTTTCTTGCTAACAAAAATGATTTCCAGGCTTTTTTTCCACTGGTAGGTCTTATTTTGTCTCTAGTCATCATAAAGTGCTAGAAGTACCACGATGCAAAAGTTTCTTCTGCGTCAGTCCCTACTAGTAGCCAGCTTGACACAGAGTCACATGCTTTTTCCAAGTGCAAAACTCAATTTGACCAATTTTAGCAAGACGCTGAAAACACATTATGCACATCTCTAGAAAATATTCCTTGCCCCAGCCAAATGAACAAACATTTCGCAAGGCTGAGCAATAGTGTTGTGCTTTCAAGATATTCTCTGCCAAGGATTTTGTTCTCCTGATGATACTTAAGCTCTCTGCTGATGGGACAAAGACCTCTGGGAACTGTCAGCAGCCAGAGCTTTCCCACTTCACCGAGAGCTTGGGGCTAGCAATAATTTCAGGGAAGGGAATGAACCGAGAGACTCCACCGAAATCAGCTTTAAAGAAATACACTACTTGCCTCTGATCCTTTATTTTGTTAGGTGCTGGAGCATTGCTGTTTCTTGCTTTGAGACCTCACTCAAGCTTGGGGTGGGTTGGGGCAGGTGGTTGCACCCTTGCCCTACCACCTACCACCCACCAGTGGAGTGGGAGCCAGGAAGCAAGATCTAACCCAGCCACCTATTTTCTGGAGAAGCACTGACTCCTGTCCTGCTGGATGGAGCTCGTGTGGAGCACGCTTCTTTGTTTGATGTGCTCCCTAAAAAATGGACACTCTCTGACAGCATCCGCTGCGTTCAGGCTGGGTTTTGTAGGAACGGCGAGATGAGCGGCAGGGAAGTCATCTGGAAGGTGCACGGTTCCAAATGGTACCCAGGGGAAGGGCACAGTGCAAAGCACTGAACCTGTGTTACCTACCACCCGCCCACCAGCAAACCAAGGTTTTCTTCAGTGACGTGGGAGTTTCTCCGTAGGAACCTTGAGAAGAGAGATCAAGTGGGTTGGGTCACCGGGCTAGGACTGGGGTGGTGGGCTCAGCCCTGCAGCAGGCTCCCTGTAGCATCCCCTACCTCAGGACAGGAGGTGGGACCTCCCAGTGCTGTGCTCTCAGAGCTACTTGGGAGGTTCTCAGCTCAGACGGCAATGAGCTCCACAGAAAAGCTTATAAATATATTAAATTTATGAACATTTACTGTACGCTGTACACTGAAATCTGCCAACACTAATCCAAAAGAATTACACATTTTAGGCCTGAACATAACATACTGTATGCAGTAACTCACATCAGAGCAACCCATATGCTACTGTTAATGTGCCAACTGACACATGTTAAGCCACAAACATAAGAAAGGATTTCAACTCCATTTTTTGGTATTCCAGTTATTCCTTGGGTCCATCCTTTTTATTCACCATCATCTTCTCTCCTCTCTCTGGGCAACCTGCTCTCCCTTATACATCTTCCACTCCCCCTACCAGATTTCCTGCTGGGTAGAGGCTGCCCTGGAGACAAAGCGACTAACATAAGCACATAGGCCAAGAAACACAGAAATAGAAGCCCCCCCCCCCCCCCCCCCCCAGCCCGCAATAATCTAGGTCACTTAATAGCCTACTTTCAGGGTTCTCTGTGAACCCTGTACCCACTCCTGCTAGGCAAAGAGAAACCCTGAGAAGAAGTGGGTGGATGAGTAGACAGCCAGCCATCCCAAGTGTCAGATCTGACTCCTCGGGAGAGATGCGTCGAGGATGCTCTGACAGAATGTGTCTGAGCTGGAGGCAAATGTTTCTGTATTACATTCATGACACAAGAGTTCTGCCACCTCGCAATATGTGCGCGCTGTCGCTGCTTGATGGTAATAACTGGATTTTTCCAGGGAGCCAGTGAAAGCACCCTGATGCCGTTACAGTAATTAGGTCTCAGGAAGATTTATTGAGCTAGGATAATCCTCCAGAAATCAGTACGTTTTACCTAAAGCAGGAGTCAGGAGCAACAGCAGGAGATGTTGAGCATAGGTGTGCCCCACAATGCGGGAAGGCACCTGCTTCTCCCCTTCCAGGTTCGTCAAGGTGTGACGCCAGCAATCGAACCATGGGATGAAGGAACTGCAACCGGCTTTGGTTCTCCTCCCAAACTAGCCAAACTCATAGGTTTGCGGGGGGTTAGTGGCAAAAAATTTGTGAAGGATGCTATTTTGTTGTGTAAGCGGGAGGGTTTAAAAAAGGAAAACCGCAAAGAAGGCAGGAGCACGGATCATCATGCAGATTTAAACCATAAACTTCCAGTTACCTTATCAGATAAATACTACTTAGGGAAGCAACGAATGTATTTTATGTTAGCCAGCTATTGAAGAGGAGCTGACAGAAAATTAAGTGATAGATTCCGCAAGTATTTGGCAATGCATCAATAACGTACTGGAGAACCAGACTCCCGAGTCTCTTCTTGATTAAAGGAAAGCAGCTGCTGGAGTCTCAGAGCTAGAAAAAGTGGCTAAATGTGCCAAGTGAGAAACCAGGATTCGGCTCCCACTTCTGCTAGGGCTGACCTGGTGTAAATTGTGAAATGAAGGAGAGAATAGCTGGCTTGTGTTTAAGGTAGGAGGTGAGACCGCACAGTAAAAACCTCCTCCAGTGCATGGGCAGAGAGGGACCAGGGTGCACACCCATACCCCAGCCTTTACTTCAGCGTGTTCCTGCGGGTGACTTGGATCCTCTCTCTTTCTCCATCCTTTTGGCCTGTGTGGGCAATGCAGTGTAAGCCATAGCAGCACGTGCTCCAAAAGCTAATAATGCCCTGGAGATGATGGAAATAGCATCCTTGAGGTAAGAGCTTGCACTTTAATTTCAGCACAGAGAAATCTTGTGGGATTCCCTTATGCAGAGTTATATACCTCACTCTTTTCTAGAAACTTCAAAGACTTTTATGCTAAAGAACCCTTTCATCGTGTCCTCAGACTGGCTTAATTAAATTTAGGAGACTACTGCGCTTTTATAAACTAAGCAGAAAAGTGTCTGCCATTTAAGCATACTACAATATTTAATTCTATTTTTAGTATTGTTCCAACTTCCTTCTTTATTTCAAGCATACGTACAAGATTTGCACGTGAGTGACTGCATAGCCTAAACCCAAAATGATTAGGCATGTCGATACCCCTGCTCATGAAAGTCTGCAGGATTTAGGCATTGAAGACAGTTCTGAATATCAGACAGAGAGCTACTCATGAATATTAACTTCAATTTGATAAGGATAGGCTGCCCGGACTCTCTTTCTAATCAGTGAAGAGGGAGGTAATCCCCTGAGGTCTCTTCATCCAACCTGGGCTCCAGAGCCCTGCCCAGCTCGGGGTCCAGGACAGGACCTGCCCTCTCTCCGTTGCCCTAAGGAAAATGCAGAGCAGAGAACAGCTGCTGAGCAACATCTCTAACGCAGGTATTTGGAACAGGCTAGCACGAGCCCTCTCCATAGTGTGTTCAAAACAACACCTGCTTGTGGTGCCTAGAGCATCTGTCCGTAGAGGTGAGTCAGGAGTCCCGACGAGCAGTAAATGGAGTAGCTGAAGTTCGGGAGTGCAGGTTCAGTGGCTGGCAGAGGGTATGAAGGACATGAGAAGAGCCATGCTGTGTCAGATCAAGTGTCCATCTAGTCAAATATTCTGCACTGAGCAGTGCCGAAAATATATTGTGGGAAGACTGTAAGAGCAAGAGAAGCATCTGAGAAACATCCCCCCATATCAATCGCAGCTCAGTGGCCTGAGCCAGAGGTGGTATCTTGGTGTTTAACTGTCCTCGTGGATTTTCTTCTGTGAGTTTGTCCAGTTGCTTATTAAGCCTATATCAACTTTCAGCCTCTTGCGGCAGAGCATCTCTAGCTAAACCCCATGCTCTGTCTCAAGGTGGCAAATCTTTCATCTACTTTGGACCTGCCATCTGACAGTTTAGTTTGGGTATCCAAAGAGAAAATAACTGATCCATGCCTAGTCACCCTTTTTACACCACTCATTTTTTCAGACTCTTGTCATCTCCCCTTCTTTACCAGGCAGAAGAATCATGGTGTACGTTGTCATTCATGTAGCTGAACTGGAAAATTTCTTGAAGATAACCCTGCCCCTCCCCAAAGGCTTCAGTTGACCAGGGAAGAATGGTTGCTGTCCCTGAAAATGATGCTTAAGAGGGTGAGCGTGAGTATGGTGCCCTTACATTCTCACCCATGCACTGACTGGTAGCACTGCTTCCACGCATGAGGAAGGCTGGGGGAGACACGTACCGGGACACTGCCGGCATGTCCGTGTGCGTGGTTAGTATCCCGAGTGAAGGTGTGGCTGGCTGGGAGGCAAGAAGGTCTTTACGGATGACGCCTCCTGAAAGTGAACGTGGGCTGACAGTATCATTCATTGCAGATGTGCATGTCGTCCTGACATCTTGGACCCCATCCTATCATCCTGCTTGTCCATCTCGCACTAGAATTAATAAGGAGAGCAGCACAATGACAGAATTTAAAACTTTGTCTTTAAAGTGGCTTTAAAGCTTAGCACTGCCTTATCACACCGGGGGGGCTGATGGACCCCACAGATGAAGTGGGGACCAAGATACCAAAGCGCTAGTGTTTCCTTCAAAATAGATTGCATTCCTAGAGACCTCCCACTGCCACGTGTTATCTGGAACTGAAGCTGAATAAGGGAGTCAATGATTTCATTTCCATGGTTTGAAGCAATAGATTCGAGATGTTCGCTCTCCTCCTTCTCCCATTCAAGCGAGAATGCAATCTTTGCAAAGTGCTGCTTTCATTTAGCTATACCCAGTTGGTACTTGTTGCCAAATGGAACGTGGATGTGCCTCGGAGAAGATCACTCTTGACTAATGAAATGGCAATTAGTTTATGCAACTTATTAGCATTAGTATTTATTTTACTTTACAATATTACCTAAAAGCAGCTCTTGAGAAATTTAAACTGCAGCTTTGTCTGTTCGATGCTATCTTTTAAATAAATCATCCTACTAAATGTGAAAAGCTGGCATTTGTACTGCATGCACCTATGTTATCATCGTCGCAAAGCAGATGCAGAATGTAAGGCGACTTGAACAATCAGCACTGTAATTTGCACAGTAACATTGTTTTAGATCTAATTAGTGCTTATGCAGATCCCTTACAAAAATGTGAAAACCACACCAGGATGTAATTGTTAATGAATTTAGTGCAAAGCACATCTGCATAAATTCCATTTCAGCAGGAAAAAAACCCAACCTCTAAGTTCAACTGCTATTTGCTCAAGAGCCAAAACACTGTGAATTGTGCCCACTATGTTTTAGCCTTGCTCTGCTGGCTTTGATATTTCAAATAAATACTACAAAGTTAAAGCCTCCAGCTGCAGACCAACCCATCTGTAGATGTTTGTTATATTTGGCAGTATTCAAAGAAGATTTGCCTTCCTGCTGAAAAATAAAATAAAAAAAGAGGTTCTCTCAGCAAAAAACCAAAATTGAAATACTTATCAGCCAAAAAATAAAGTTTAAAAATATTCTGCGTGGGTCAAGTGGCAGAACTTTTGGAACAGCAGGCATGCATGTATGCCGCGCCTATAGCTTGAACTCTGTACCTTGCTCCGTGTGTGTACATAAGTCCGTTGGCAGTCATCTCCCTCCGGTTTGCAGAACATAACCATGGCTAACAAGGGGTGTCACTAATGGATGCAGTTAATTGATCTTAAAGTGCGTGCAACAGCTACCTTCGGAACTACTCCACTGCCCATGAAGAACAGCATCAAGGTCTACTCCACATACCTTTGTTTCTTCTGAGTTGTTTTCTGGGTTTTAGGCAGGGGTCTGGAGTTCTTCCAGCAAAGAACTGGGCTCAGAGGTTTTTGTACCAGCATCAGAAATCTCACTTAAGAGTTTGAATTTCTTCATGAGTGAGTTTCAAGACGAGAGCATCCATTTGTGGGGCTTGGCTTTGTTTTGGCCTTTATATGTGAATGTAACTCAGGTGGACCTTGCAGCTACCAAGCCTTTAGTAAACTCTTTTGTAGGCTTCTTTATGGAAATCTTGGATCCATAGTTTTTCTCCATGAACAGAGTGAAGATGGTTTTCACAAGACCAGGTAATATTGTGATTGTTTTGACTGGCATTAGCCCATGACAGGGCTAGGGGAACATCAGAGCAGGAGTCAGGAACATCCAAACCAGTGACTGTTCCCATCCACTTACCCTGGTCTTCCTCAGCAACATCTTCTGACTAACTCCGGTCACTCAGCACAAGGGAGTGACCCAAAATCAGAAGTTACATAGTGTGTGATATTGGAGAGGGCTTACATGCCAGCACATTGATACACAAGAGACATATATTTGAAATCGATTATCAGTCTTGGTCTTATTTTTTTTATTTCTGTCAATTTATCTCCTAAATCTGGCATTGACAGTCAGGCTCAGACCCTTTCCTTTGCTTACCATTATCTAAAGTATTTTTCCTCTCTGTAGTTTTTTAAAAAGCGTCATTTTAGTTTTGCATCCACAAGGTCTATCTATGCCTTTTGTCTGACAAATCAGAATGGACACATGGAAGAGGTGGGGATGCTGAGGCAGTTTGGGAGCTGTCTCTTACTTCAGGCTCTGTCACAGGCCTTTTTGGGGATGTGGGTGGGAGGTATTAAACCAGGTGAGCAATTTAACCTTCCATACCTTCATTCCCTGCTTCTGAAAATGAGCAATGGTAGCACCGCTTTACCTCGCTGAGACACTGGTGCTGAATGACTACGCTGAAGATGATGCGACATTCAGATATCATCTGATGGACCTACATAAAATTCTTAATATAATGCGGATCCTTGGATTGAAAGGGGTAGCTTCACATGTTCATAGGTTAGGCTAGGGAAAACCTTCATGAGATTGCTATCCATACATGCGTTAATAGCAGATACACCCTGGCCACCAGGCTTCATGTTTCCTTTGGCCAGTAAAAACACGGGCTAAATGCCCAAGGCCCACAGCACTTTACACTTCAGGTGATGCCATGCCAGTGACACCGCTGTGCCAGCCCCACGGGGGCTGCTGGCGGTGGCTGGTCATGCTGCAACCTCACAGCCTGAGGGAGTAACGGCAGAGTAACAGGAGGGAAGTCTAGCAGACCCATATGTGATGGAGCTAGAGGGGAGCTAGCTTAACACCCAGTGAGACCACAGCACTGTGGTGCCTTGGTTGCACACATGGATTTCTTCATAGAGGTCTGCACCTATTTCAGCCAGAAAACTCCCCTGCTGTGCTGAGTTCTGCGCACAGGGCTCCAAAGACCTCCTGGCCTGTGTTTTTCAGCTCGAACCAACAAGCAACCGATTTAAACCAGGCTTTTCATCTCCCCCTCTTCTTCCCTGTTCTTCAGAAGAACCCATGGTTTCTGGGACCAGAAGATCCCTTTCTATCAAGAGGTTACTACTGAGGTTTTAAAAATTACAAGTCAGGTTGCATGGGTGGTGTTTTCTTTATCGTGATATTCCAGATGTGGAAGACTTAAGGGACTGAAGGAAAGAGAAGGACCCTGGTAGGCAGTAGAATGGTAGGACATGATGGCAGAAGTGGGGCTGAGAAGATCGAAGGAACGGTAGGAGGTGAGAGGAAGGTGAGGACAGAGAGAAGCGGGTGTCATTGAAAGGAAATGAGGAGACAAAGAACAGAGTAGATGCGTGTCTACTCCCACATCACCCTTGGATGAGCCACCAGAGAGATTTTCCCACTTGAGTAGCAGTTAATGCTTCTATCTTTTTTTTCTTTCCTTTCCTTTTTTTTTTCCAGTTTTTTTTTTTTGTTTGTTTGTTTGGTTTGGTTTGGTTTTTGTTTGGTTTTTTCAGTTTGGATTTTTTTTTTTCTTACATTTCAGGCATTTCTGTGTGCTTTTATTCTGTTGCAGGAGATGAACACGTGTATCTGCATCTTTGGAGAACTAGTTCCTCCAAGCAGTTGCTGGTGCCACTTGAGCAGGCATGGGAGGTGAGGTGCACCGCTGGCCTGGACCGAGGAGGAACCAAAATCAGAATCCTGAGGAATTCCAGGACGGGAAAGCCTCTCCTCCATCAGCACATTTGCTGAAACCTGCCATACGGGGAGGACCAGCAGACACTTTCTTCCTTGCTGAGAGCCCTTTTCACATCAACTGTGCAGCAGAGAAAATTCAGCTGTTCCCCGTTCCTGCAGGTTAGCATGGATAATAAAGGCGCTTCACTCTTTGCTTTCAGATATTTTTCTAAACAGTTTTGATCCTTGAAACATTTATACTAACAAAGAAATTCCACTGCTGCTGTGTCTCCCTCCCTCCCACCCCCACCCCAATAACTTGCTCTGTCTTGTATCTCTGACTTGATTTTTGGCATATATTTGCATACATTAGAAACGGAGAGAGGATTAAAGTTTAAGAGGAAATTGTGGCTAGTGTGAAAGGGGAACAAAAGGACATCTGTGAAGTAGCCCACAACTGGCAAGGAAAGCTATTCCACCTCCAGCACCAGCTGCAGGGGAAGTGGTGCCCACTACCCCAACAAGACCTTCTTTGTTTTGCTGCAAAAACTGGGAGTGGCGGCTTTTAAAGCGACACAATTTGAGGTGAGGAGCTTCCCTTTTTGCTGCTGTATTCCAATATTATATTGCAACAGATGTTTCCTAAGGAATTCATTCCTTCCCACTGTTCCCCCCCCTAAAAAATCTTCCAGATGTAAAGGGAGTACAGATCAATGGCCTGGGTCTCTCTGCACTGCAGGCAGGTGCGCAGGAGTCGCTGCTGCAAATCCCTGCAGGGACCAACAGCCCTCTGAAACCTTCCACCTCCTCCCATGGCAGAGGAGGACATTTTCCAGCACCGCCTGGTCCCGCAGAAGCAGAAGGAGCTGGGGTCTGCATAGAGGATGGGGAGATGGGGGAAGGCGATGCAGGACAGAAAGCAACCTGGGGCTGAAGGGGAAGCTTGACAGTAGAAGGAGGGCAAAAAGATGCAAGTTGGGAGAATAAATATTGTGTGCAAAGCTGGCTGTGAGTGAGATAAGGAGGAACTAAGCCTGCTCCAAGGAGGAATGGCAGAGAGGAAAAAGAGGGAGAAACACAGGAACGCGAACCTTATCCCATCCCGTTGCGGGACCCGCTTTTTAATTCTGAAATAGTGAAAGCTCTCCAACTGCATTATAAATGTCCTCCTAATACTCAGTGGAAACAGCACTCCAAAGCCTTGCTTCCCTTCTGCTTGCAGATTCCCTAGAAGGTGTAAAGGTGTAACACGTTCATCTTCTTACTGGGGACCCTAAAGAGAGTGGTGTCTGGAGGCAGGCTGGTCAAATCTCTCTCCTAACATTGGCTTTTCTCAAGAGCTCAAAGTGCTGCAGCCAGTCCCCCATCATATTCCCTGAAAATATGAGTTTGTGCCGTGAGTCTGTAAGGCATGAGGTCTGGAGTTTAGGACTGGTTTCCTTCCTGGGTGTAAGAAGAACCTGGGCTGTTCGTCTCCATTCCCCACTCTGCCTTGGCCACTTTGCTCTTCTCTTCTGCCCTGGTTGAATTCCTACTTGGAGACCATTGGAGACCCCATGTCGAAATTAGTCCTGGGGGTTTTCCCTATAGGATGTTTATGGCAACGTACCGGTGGCAACTCCCCAGCACGTGCTGCAGGCTGCCCGGTGCACGCAGCTTGCAGGTTGTGGTGAGTATCTTCCAGGCAGCCTCAGCCATACCACTTTTATCAGGCTGGCAGAGTTCTCCCTGCCTTCTACTATCATTAAGCTTTAATTAGAAAATAAAAGTGGCTCCAACCATCAGCTTTAAATGACTTTCATAGAAAAAACAACCAGCCAAACAAAACAGCAACAAAAAAAACCAAACCCAAACACCAACCCTGCACAGGCTTTCGTTTGAACATATGTAACTAAATCTTTTTAAAAGTCTCTGGGAACTCTCAAGTGTGGATTTGATTTTCTGTAAATGGCTCGGTGACTGCCAGGCTGCCTTCTTTCCTTGTGTGTGCTTGGAAGAGGAGGAGAGGGCGACATCTAAGCTTGGAGCATACCTAGGAAGGACAGAGCTGAGCTTTTTCAAGGTGTTTTTTTTGTTTCGCAGTTTTTCAATTTGTTCCCATTAAAACAGGGTGGGATTTCTTCTTAAAGAGGACAATTAGAAGTACCGACTAGAGCAAGTACCAACTGCTCAGCTCAAGGTCATGTAGATTTAAGGACATGTGCTGCAAGGACACATGGAGAAGTTTTAGAAAGAAACTTCTATGCATGATTTCATAGGAAAATTATTTTAATTCTTGAAATTGTAACTTAATTTTTGCTGTGGCTGGCAAACCCATGTTTAAGCTGATATTTTTCTAGTTGAGAAAGTCCCAAATCCTGGTCTGTGAGGGGAGTATTAAGGGCTGGGTGACACCAGAAGGTTTATATTTCTACTTGCCGGTGTCCTCATAAGCTGCTATGTGGAATCTTCTGATGAAAACTTAATAAGATGGCTATGAAAAAAATATATTGTATTTATCCATAATGATAAAATACAGCTCACAAGATAAAAAAAGGCCATTGTTAATGGTCAAGCCTGGAAAACAGCCTAGAATATGAAAGAAGACATCCTTTTTTTTTTTTTTTCCTGGCTTTCGTTGGCTGAAATAAGTTGCCTTTCCATCTCAGCCTCTGCTGGCTCCCATTTTGCTGTGGCTACTACCGACCAAGTAGACCGAGCCTCCTTACTTCTCCCTGTGCTGGCTCCCCGTCACTGTGGGACAGGCTGTGTGCATTTGATGGAGAGAATTAGGCGCTGTGCACGGAGTTTGAAGGTCAATGCTGATATGGCTGGTGCACCCAAAGGAAAACAGCCCAGGTGCCTGTTACATGAAAGCTGTGCTCTTCAAAACTTACTCCCACAAAAAAACAACCAAACAAACAAAACAAAAACAAAAACAAAAACCAGGAAAAATTGATGTTCATCGCTAAAATGGTAACATGACTGTAGTGACAAAAGTCACGGATCTCAAGTATAAGAGGGTGACATTTTTTCTGAGCAGTTTCAAGGAAAAACTTGAAGATGGAGCAGGGAAAAACAAGATGGAGCAGGGAGCAGCCAAATAAATAGTGCCGGACCGAGGAACCCATGCAGAAGTGGAGTATGGAGGGAGACAGGCACTTTGTGTGAGTGGTGGTTCATCTCGGATTGACTCAGAGAACCAAGTGGCTTGTAACAGACTAGACTAGACTAGACTAGACTAGACTAGACTAGACTGGAATAGAATAGAATAGAATAGAATAGAATAGAATAGAATAGAATAGAATAGAATAGAATAGAATAGAATAGAATAGAATAGAATAGAATAGAATAGAATAGAATAGAATAGAATAGAATAGAATAGAATAGAATAGAATAGAATAGAATAGAATAGAATAGAATAGAATAAACAGAACAGAACTAGACTGGTTCAGCTGGAAGGGGCCTCCAATGAGCATCTAGTCCAACTGCCTGACAGCTTCAGGGCAAGTGGACTAGATGTTAATCTATTTTTAATGTGTTGGGGGTTTTTTTTGCCACATACTATGTAGCTGTTGGATATTAGCATGTATTCTTCATGATGGTGCACAAAGATTTTGCCTGTACGCTTACTGGCTGATTGAAAAAGGAAATAATAAAGAAAACAAATTGATATATTTCGAAGTATTGTAAATATTGTAAGTTCTCCTCTGTTTTCACAAGAGTGAGCTCTACAGTAAGCACATTTCCAAGTGGCTGTTCACTGTTCCAGCACTATTCTGTGACCTTTTTTGAAAGTACACAATTTAGTGCTGATTCAGGACAATGTTTCGTGCCATGTCAGCCCATCGTTGGCAGGAGAAAGCAAAGAAAGGATTCAACCCAGATGTTTCTCAGAATGTTCCGACAAACTCAAGATTTTACTGGCATTTTCTACAATAGAAAAGTAATGAAAAAAGGGGGAGAGAAAGGCGAGTGGGAATGCTGGGCAGTCATGCAGAGGTGATAACTAAATGTCCTTTATGTACCCAATTTGTTCTTGATACTTAAGGACACTGTGGTGCTTGTACATGAACTGGAGCCACTTGTCGCTAGAAAGGCTGCCAGGATTAAATCAGTAAGAAATTGTTTATTCAGCCTGTTCAAACAAAAAATGAATTGTTTTGATGAATGAGATTTTTTTTTAATGAATTAGCACATGTCATGCCAGTAGTTTTTAAATGTAAAGCACTGAGAAGGTTGGGTTTGTTGGTTGTTTTTTTTTTCCTTTCATTCTGGCACAACTGCCCTAAAATAACTGAAGTATCAGGGCTTCTGCAGCAACACATTACATTATGTATTCCAAAGGACATAATTGCTACTGTAGGTTCAAACACCACTTAAAAACCAACCAACCAAACAACAAAACACCCCCCCCAAAAGAAAACAACAACCCAAAAAGCAAAGGAAAAAAAACCCCACAGCTCATATGTTGTATGTATTGTTTAGTAGCTTTGATAACATCATCCTTATTTTCTGCAACAAAAAAACAGTGTTTCAATTAAACATACTTTCAGTGATGATAGATATTTTTAAGTCTCTCTGTTGGGATTATTACCTAGGAGCAAAACTCTGTAGATTCTTTTGAGAGAGGTCTTAATAATGGTGCTAAGTCACATATATCAAACTAAGCCTTAATCTTGCCTGCTTTTTTCAGTAGGGAGCGATGTGGGAAGCTGTGTGCCTGCTAACACTGAGGTTACCACCAGCGGGGAGACCACAGCCACCCATTTACCTTGCAAAACGTCACAAGTATCACCAGTCCTTGCTGGTTTCTTCTGCCTGTCTTCTGCGAGGGGTGGGAAAGCTGGTGCTCCTCCCCCGGCAGTAGGTGAGCACAAAGCAACGCTGAAGGTGATTTCGGCTGATGTGACCCAACTCTGCATTGAAGCAATGCGGGGTAATCCCAAAGCCATGAGCGGTGGCAAGTGTCCAAGAGGTACTAATGGCTTTAGGTGCCCAATGCTTGCAAAATTGAGGTCTGTGGCTTTGTGTTTGCTTGTAGGCTGCCTCTTCAAAATGCCACCCGGATCCAGAAGAACCTATCAGTCCCTGTATTCCTGCGAGCCTAAGCCTGGCTTGTGCGGAGCACAGGATAGTTGTGCAGAAGAACTGGCAGCTTGAGTTCAGTAGAGACCTGGGACTGGGCAGAGGTCTTGTGAGTATGGATGGCAGGGTTTGGGCTGTGGGAGAGTGTAGTAGGTACATTCATGAGGGCTAAGTTAAATTACATTCTAGATATGAAAAAAACCCCACCCAAAGCCAACAACCTAAAATCATACATAGTTTCACCTGGTCTGTGTGAGTACTTTCAATATTTCAACTTCACTTATTATTATTATTAAGAATGAGTTGACTCATACTTATTAAATCTGATACATTTCCCCTGTTTTTAGGGCATGGCATTGTTGTTGGAGCACACATCCATGGCATTGGCATAAACCAGTTCACACGCTACTCTCATCCAGGATCGTGAAGATTGGTTCACTTTGGGAGAAGCGGGTGGCATCAGGCAAGATGAGGTTCATGCCCGTTGAAACTCTGACATCGTACCCATTCTGACAGGAAGGGCCATGGTGTCTAGAAAAGCCCTCAGTTATAGTTATTGCTCCACACTCAAGGCAGGAATCTGGCATGGAAAACCTCCAAAGGCTTTTCCATCCCATTCCAAATTGCCCACCACAGTAACATAATTAAGACAATAGGGATATTACATTTGGAATCATGTTGCTAATAATAGGTAACCTTATTTAAAGAGTATCTGTTCCCCCAGTAAGTTTTGGAGATGCCTCTAGCTGAAGGAAGGGGGAGCGAAGAGAGAATTCACTGATATACTCAGAAAACAAGTAGCCAAAATTTAAATTACGGTTCAGAAACCACACCATCAAGTCCATTTTATATTAAAGGCTTTCTCAGCTCCTTGCTCTCAAAAATAAACATGAAAGAGATAACAAATATATAAGAAAAGAAATAACAAATACAGAAATCTATACTGGTTGTCTCTCCTGCTGTGCTGATTGCTTTCAGTTGAAGCTATCACTTGATGAAGCAGAACATTTACAACCTGCTTTGATCAAATGCCATGACACGCAGGAGTGCTTCCAGGGCACCCAACTTCCTCATCTGATTCCCTAAAGTAACATGCCCTTTGGTAACTGCTGGTTGCTCCTGGCAAGAACTTTGTGCCTTTTACTGCTCAATAGACTAGTTAATTAAGACAGCAAACTGGTAACAAAACTCTATATTGTAGCCATATTTAGAAAAATCTTAGGAAACTCCAGCATCTCCATGTCTAGATAGATTTATCCCTGTTAGCACCTGGATTACATTTCTTTGGTTAATCTTTTTAGACAGTAATAGCTAATGTTTACAGAGCTTTGCATGAGGACTTGGATTTATGTCACAGTTTTCATGTTTTTACTGAGTTTTGTGCCTATTGGTAGAGCCCGTGGGTGAGTACCAGTGGTTTCACTTTACCGGTGGTGGAATGAGCATGGAAAAGACTTAGGAAATGTAACCAACCTCATGGTGCAAATAAGTGACAACACTGGTATAAGAACAATTTTCCAACCAGGAGCCCTGAGAAATGAACACTACTCTTGTAAAGCTCACACTTTCTTAAAACGTTGAGGGCAAGAAAGCTTTCTGGCAGAGGCACGAGTAAGTGGTCACGCTGACCTCCTGATGGGATGGTTTCTGGTGCCCTGAATCATTTGGAGTAACAGCTTGGTCAGTGAGCTGGTCTCAGTGGAGATGCTCGCAGGAGGAGCACTAACTAGAGTGAGGGAGGGGGTCTGGAGGTCGCTGTGCGGAGCAGTGGGGCTTTGCCACCCAGATACACAGGCTTGGCAGTTCTCCTGAATCTGTCCCCACCCCATCCCCATCTCTCTGAGTTTCTAACTGCTCTCAAGTGTGGCTCATGGATCTTGCAAGGGATTAAGGCTGCTTTCTAGCACCTTGGTGACCACCATCTTCATCCCTTGCCTTGGGGCAAGCCTGAGAAGGGGCAGGCAGGAGAAAACTGCAAGGTCCTTTACAAACCAATGTCCACTTTTTCTATTTTCCATCATACAACAACTAAACGTTCTCACCTTGCTAATGTTATATTGATAGTGAATAGTCTGTGCTGTTCTCATGTTGGTGGGCATTGCTCTCTTGAACCTTTAACGTATGTACACACACATGCACATGCTCACACACATACCCAAGGCTATTACCAAATCTCCTGCTGGGATTCCCTACTGGTGAGAAAATGTTAGAGCCGCCACCGATTGCACTGGTACAACAAGGTACGAAACGGGGTTTCTGTGGGAGTTTGGTGCACTCTTTTACAAGTGATGTGAATGAACAGCTGAAAGCATTAGGGGAAGGGTAGGAATAATTAAAAAAAAAATCTTTTCAAAGGTCAGGGGAAGATGAAAGATTCATGTATGTCTGGAGATAGATGAGTAACTAGGGGAAATTTTAAGGATAAAGGAAAATAATTAAGCAAAGCTGAAGAGCGGCTGGGGTAGGGGAAAGAGGAAGAAGAGGGGTATAATGCTGGATCACCCTCTGCACCGTGATTCAGTCTTTCTTCCCCAGAGGAGCACATCTGGCATCCTCTCTGTGAGCTGAACTGCTTGAGCTTCACCTAAAGAGCTTCACCCTTCTCCCACCCCTCCGCTGTGACAGAGAATCTTTAAATCTTTTAAAAACCCAAGCTAAAATCTCTCCACTAACAGTTCTACTTGTGTTTGACCTTAAAAGTCTACGTTACTCCAAGGACAATCCCCGGAGGAGTATTTAAAGCTGGCAGCAGCTTGGGGCAGTCTCCAAGGAGGACAGAAGGAAGCTCAGCATTCCCAACAAGCAGCTTTCTTGCCTCCTCACCGTTGTCCGTCGTGGCCCTTTCTGGGTTTCCTGCAGTGAAGGCTGGCTTTCAGAACATTTCCCTCCCTGGATAACCGCTGTCAACTTAATTTTACATACAACTTAATTTTACAAGCTCATATAAACTGACCGATCTGCTACTTTGGGCAGTTTTACTTCATTTGATCCCTGACTTTAAGGTCCCCCTAATGACCTTGGCTAGGATGGTTTAATAGGAAGGCTGGTAACATGCTGTGCTGATGTGGCATCGGGCAACAATTCTGCTCTCACAGCTTTATTGGAGCAAGGCGGTAATGCCCGTCGTCTTACACCAGGGATGAGCCCCTGTTCAAGGCGATGAGATTCAGCTCCCACGAGCATTACCTCATTTCTTCCCATCTGTCCCACCACAGGCATAAAACCTAAAATATATAATAGCTAAGCCACAAACCTCCACGTAGAGAGGGACATCCCTACAGGCAGAAAAGGTCAGGGTGAAACAGAGAGGATGCCCACTTCTCCTCTCCTCCTTCAGCCCTGTATGCTGAAGCCAGTGAGATTCCTCCAGCTTTGAACCAGTACATCTAAGAACCAAATCTGGTTCTGCACTTGGCAGAAGCACAGATACAGAAACATGATGCACAGCCAGATCTGCAAATAAAGATCTGCTAGATTAAAGGGCAGATATACAGTACATGTTTTGCTTTCCTGGTAGCCTGGAGAGAACCACCCAGACTTCTAACTTGTGTACGTATACTTTCAAAAGGGCAAAAATGTTGCTTTCATAAATTAATTTCACACACTTTACAGAGATAAAAATAATCACTGCGACATTTTGTTTGTCTTCCTTTTTTCCTGTGTGCAAGCAGCCAACTTTCAATTACTTACAGCCCTAAATTTGTTCCGCTCAATTGTGAAAAGCCCCCGCAATATTCAACAGGAGGGGAAGGATTCTGATTTGTGGAAAGTCATCGTGTTTGCAAAGAAAGCAAATTTCCTCCTCTCCCAATATGCTGTATATATCAGCCAAAACAAGACTTTTATACCGAGTGCCAACTGGTATGAATTCCAACCATTTTATGTATTATATATTAATGTTATAAAAATATGCACCCCGATTTTTTGTAACAAGAGAATTTGTTGTGGCAATATCTGACACCACTTCTGAACTGACGTAGACGTGACAGCCTAACAAAAATGTGCCTGCCAGCATGATGGCATTGGTTATGGATACAGAATTGCCTCAACAATTCACGGGGTTCTGTACAGGCTTTTCTTCTGTAACAACCGTATCAGACTTGCTGAGCTTTTCTCTAGCTACTTACTACACTCTCAGCTCAAGCAGGTTTAAAAAAACATGAACTTTTATGTTTCTTCTTATATACTACAAGTGGCAGAAGCTGCACAGATACTAGTTTATTGTGTTTGGGGTTTTTTCTTTTTTTTTTTTTTTTTCCTGGTGGCTACTGGGTGATCCCTGGATACTTTGGCTGGTTTCAGGGAAGACCCTTTTTTTTTCCTACATCTCATCTCTGTTATCCTCCATGAGGGGAGATGCCTCATAGGAGACATCTTTGCGGTTTCAGCATGTGATGAAGGAAAGCATTGCATAAACTCGGTGAGGGCTCCGGAGATCCCGTGGGTGGGGGCGTGGGATATGCACAGACTGCGATGAAAATCTGGGATCAGTGCACAGGTTTTTGTCAGGTTTGCTGAATATGGAGTCGGGGTACAGCACTGGATGTGATCACACATGGAAGCTGGGGAGAAAGCTCCCGTCCTGTGAAAACAGGCGGGGATGATAGGAGAGAGAAAGTGTTAATCAACACCAAGTGCCTCTTCCGTGTACTCTGTGTCTCCTGGTGTTTAAGTATATAGCAGCTTAGAAACTTTGGCTGGTGAGGTATCTGAAGATACAAAATCACATCATTATGTGTTTTCTCTTGGAAATTCAGTGAGTCCTGTCTTATGGTGGTGTACATCAAGGCAGTGGATGGAAGGGTACGTCCTGCACGGCAAGCAAATGATGCACAACAGGCGTGAGTGGAAGAACAAGGCACTGGCAGGGTGAGCACAGCTTTGTCCTTCCATTTGTCCTCCAGCCTCATGAATTGTGTCTCCAAGACTGGCGCACATACTGATTAGTGGGTGGTTATGACAGAAGTAAATTAGATGGTCTATTTACATAATTACCAAAAGGTATGACGAAGCCAAACGCTGCGATCTCTACTCGTAGTGAAAGCGGGTAGGAATAGCTCACCTGCATAGGGAAAGTTGGCAGGGCTTCAGGCTGCAGGGGCAAACGTCTCCATGGGCCCCTTGGGAGGGTCACAAGCTCCTTTTGGATTTCCCAGTGGGCAGTGCCAAGAAGCCCCGGCCACGGCGAAGCCTCCCCGGGGTGCAGGGCGATGCGTGCGGCCAGCTGCTGGCGGGGATTAGGAGGCTCTGCCCCTGCCAGGTGCTGGTGTTGTGCCTCTTCACCAAACATTTTTATGTCCTGATCACCTCCCACGTAGGAGACAGCTGTTCCTTCTCCTTCTCATCCAAACGCTTGCTTCCCCTTAACCTTTGGTTTCTTGAACTGCCAGCTTCTGGGTTGCGGTCCTGTGCAATAGCTGTCTCCTGGAGCGGGCAGTCTCACGGATTTCAAAGAACAACTCTGCAAAAGTTAGTGCAAAACACATTTTTTGTCAGCGAGCTGCTCTTCCTGTTTTTCCCTTTTCACTTTCCCTTTTCCTTTCTGCTTCTTTCTTCCCTTTCCTCTCTCTCCCCCTCTTCTCCCTCTCCCTCTCCCTCAAAGCAGAAGTGATTTCCAGCTATTATCTGTCAGACAGGGAAAGGCTTCCCCCCAGACTCCCTTGTTAGATTCTAGATCCCCTCAGTGCCCCACTAATTTTTTCCCCCACCTTTCGCTTCCAGGAAACCTACTCTTCTATGCTGGTTGTAGGTACAAAATCATTGCAGCAGCTACAAGAAAGGAGTGGCCCCATTTGCTAACACCAACTGTGTTTGTAACTCATGTCCCCTTTGGCAGCACGCTATCAGTATTGCCATTAGTGTTGTTTGTAGTAATTGTGCAACGTGTTGCAGAAGTATCGGGGCCAGAATCAGGACTCCACTTGAGGCTGGAATTGCTTAAAACTACATGAACACCTGAAAACACAAGTAAGAAGCAACTCCACTGCAGGAATGGCTACCAAAAC
Source organism: Falco cherrug (assembly GCF_023634085.1). NCBI lineage: Eukaryota > Metazoa > Chordata > Aves > Falconiformes > Falconidae > Falco > Falco cherrug. The sequence goes on along the minus strand of NC_073702.1, from coordinate 86,004,093 downwards.
GCCAAAGATGAGTAGCTGCAAAGAGATTATTCTAATGGTTTACACGCTGTCAGAACGTCGGCTGCTTTTAAGGGAGCGTTGCAGATGAAAAGATGGAAGAATGCAGAAACCTACTGGAAGGCAGCAAAGCTTGATGTGTAGCCCTTCAGCACTGAGGATTTGTGGCTGTAGAGCTGAATTAAACATAATTCAGCAATATCGGTGCCAGAAATCTCAATAAAACTGTGCTTCATCCAAGATCCTGGTGTGCTGGGTAGAGGAAAGTGAAGAAAAGAATATCCCAGTGAGACGAAGCAAGCATCATCGGTTTTTATCGTGCTCTGTGCTGCCATTTATACCAGCGAGTGTCATTCTTCATTGGAGAAGGTTCCTCTGGGGGGTCTGGGAAGGAGAGGCTGTGCACTCCCTGCCCAGGCTCGTCAGCTGAAATGAACTGCAGAGCCATGCTTAGCGGCTGAACAGCGTGAGCGAGCACTGGAGCTGGCTTTGCTCTTTGCAAGTTGTTATTCTTGGGTACATGTGAAAAGGGCCACCTGGAACGAAAGTGGAGTCTGGTTGCACAGGCTCAAGATGACAAAGATGAGCCAACGTGGAGACAAAAATGAGGCTCTTTTCCATAGTGATTGCAGCTACTGGGGGACAGAATCTGACCTGTGAAGATCCAGGACATGGACAGTTCTGCTGGGTACATGGACAGATCCAACACCAACATTTCATATTTGGATGGGAAAGGAAGGTCCAGTCTAGACTGGAAAAAATACCGTACGGTTCTTGAGTGTGCAAAGCCCAGTAAATCCCAAAGACAGATCCTGCAGAGACCTTCATCCCCCCTCAGCCACAGCCACATCAGAAAACCTGCAGCAGCCAAGAAAAAGCAGACGATGTAATGAGATGACTCTCACCCAACCCTGTATATCATTACTTATTTTATCTTCCAAGGCAAATGTACAGGTATTGGGCGCTAGTCCAGGAAAGCACTTAGAGCCGCATTCTGACAGCATGCAGCAGAACAGCACTTTGCCCAGCCAGCAGCACCGGCGAAGCCTTGCAGGCGATTTATGGAGCTGTATTTGCGCAGCGCAAAGGCACCAGCGGTTGTTGCCCCAGCACCTGCGTGGTGCTGACTCCAGTGATGGGACCCACCACTGGAGCTTGTTGACAGACCTCACAGGTGACCCAAGGCAAGGAAAGAGGCAGAACTGCCTCTCCAGCTCCTGCTGGAAGCCTGCGGTGAAAACAGTCAGCAAGTGACCTCCGAAAGTTGGGAATTTGCTGCAAAAACACACCTGCCCTGTGGGCCGAGAGAGTGTGTTTCGGGGCACAGTCTTAATTCCTGCTTATTTAACTCCCTAAACTGTTCAGAGGGGAAACCAAAGGTACCTCTGGATGAAAGTGCCGGCACTGTGGATTGACGTTGGACTCAGAGAAATGAGCCACCTTCCTCTCTCCGGGGCCCCAAGAAGATCCCCGGCGTAAGCACTTAAACACCTAGACCAGTCCGGGGGAAGTGATCTGGGGAGCAGGTAATCTTGAAAATACCCCAATTCAGAGCCCAAGGAGAGACTTCCATCGACCTAATTGAGTTTTGGATCAAAGCCTGCAACAGCCTTGTCCAGATTTGAATTTAAGATCTACATAAAATACAGGGGCGTGTGTGTGTGTGTGTGTGTGTGTGTGTGTGTGTGTGTGTGTGTAGATAATTTTCTGATGTAGCAAAGAAGTTATGCTGCTAGATGAAAGAGTGCTCATCATTTCAATGAACAGAAATCAGGTTAAAAATTCATTTAGAAAGTTGGATTAACTCCATCAGTATAGGAATCGATTGAAGGTAAAGTATGGGATTACAGCAAAAACTAGTGCCACCCTGTTCCTAAATGATGAGCTGGTGACTGTTCTGCTTACCGCGCCTGCGGTGACACCGGGGCTCTGGGCATGTCATGGGTGGTAAATGGAGATGCTGCTCCTCTGACTTGGAGTGTTAGACTTGGTGTAGCAAGGGTATGAGGAGGAGATGGCAGTAGTAAGATGGCGGTGTTACCCTGTGGGGGCACAGGACTATTTGGATGGTTTAATAAAAGATATAAATGGGAGGGTTTGGAAATCGGAAAGCTGGTCACCCTGGCTGTTGAGGCAGGCAGGGTGAGCCCCTGGCCAGGGCACGCCGTGGCTCCTTGCGGCTGCTACACCCAGCTGCTGCTTTGCAGAAGAGCAGCAAAGGCAAGCAAACACGTGGGTATTGGTGTCCTGCCCCAGTGGGCTGGGATACTCAGGAAGACCCAGGAATTCAGAGCTTTTCCCAGTTTCACACACCAGGAACAGCAGGGAGATAAAAGGCTTGCTCCAGGTTGCACAAGAAGTCTGTGGTGGAGCAGGCTTCTTGACCCTAAACCAGTGCCCAGACGACTGGACTGACGTGGTGCTGGGGGAGGACACCGTGCACAGCGGGCAGCACGTGGGTTGGCTAAAGGAGGGGATCATCACGGCTGGTGCCTGAGCGTACAAAGGGCCATTACTCATTATTTACTAACTCAATGTTCAACCTGTACCTGCTGTCGCAACAGCGTGTGCTTTAATCATATTAGAAAAATTGCACTTCTGCTTCCAAAATCAATTTCATGGAGATGTTGCCTCCATAATATACAGGGCCAGATCCTGAATAAGGCAATCAGCGGAGTTGTGTTGACTTTGGAGAAGACGTAATGATTCATATCTGCTGGGGAACTGATCCTCAATCACGGAGTGTTGAGATAAGAGAAAATGTTGAGCTGTGATGACTGAGCAGCATCTTGAGAATGATTAACAGGCTTCCTTTCTGGGGGGATGGGTGAAATATGGTCTATGCGCAGAGAGGCGGCACCTGTCATCGACGGTAATTAAATCCCATGGGACCTTTATTTTGAAGGTTTAAGTGGAAGAGAGACGGTGCATAGGAGTTAATTTGACGGGTAGGCTTTGGTCTTTTTAGAACACGGTGGACTGAAGTCAGAAATTTGGGAACACTAAATAAAAATGCAGCATCATACAAAAGCAAAAGGTCGTCGCGTGTCACGAAGGGACACTCACTGCATAGACAAAGCAGAAGGAAAAAAAAAGACATCCGTCATTACCTTTTTTTCCGCAAACAAATGGCCGCGTTTTACCGCAGGACACGCCAGGAGCAGGAAGATCACCCCAAGGTCGCTAGAAATTTTCTTCAGGGTGTGTCTGCGGGTGCACGAGGGGGGATTAGCTGCCGCCCCCCCCAGTTGCCACCCCAGCTGGAATATCACACCCCGGCGGTAGCTCCCTGGGGACAGCAGCGAGCCAGCATGTGCAGCAACTGTTTGAAGGGGGGATTAAAGCACGTCGTAAAAGCTTGCGGCCAGAAGCGAGAGAGGAATGTTTTCATGAGACATCCGTAGGTTATGAAGCGCTGGGTGTGCAGACAGCTATTAAATAAAAGGCAGAGAGCAAAGCACTCACGAAACACAGGAAACCACATGTTTATTTCTACGCAAGGAGCCCGGCGAGCGGTAAGGCAGCAGCCCAGGCAATGTCCTCGTCTCACTGCCCTCATGCCGAGCGTTCGGGTCAGCCCGTGCCGCGGATCCGCCGTTGGTAATGGGGCAGGTAGTGACCGGCCGGTGGTGGCTGGTGGCTACGGAGGGATAACTGTCACCAGCTCTGGCGGGAGCAGGCGGTGGTGTCTGCTGCGTAGCCACGTCTGGGAAACCAGTATAGCTATAGCTGTCACCTGAGCTTGGCTCAAAGGAAACAGAGCTGGTTTAAATGGCCAGGGTCAGCTCATCAGCTGGGCAACCTGGAAAAGCCAAGGTACCGCAATAAAGAACCTGCTCCCAATTTTATGGGCATTTACGGGCTGGGTTTTGTAGCGACCCGCTAAGAACAACAGCTACCCATGCTGGAAATGGAGGGATGGGAAATGTGAGTTTTGCTTTGAGTATCACCCTTCCTTGTGGCATAGCTGGGGCTGCAGCTGGGCAACACAGCTTTGGCTTCCTCTACCCCAAACTATTCCCTTTTTTGTTTTATAAGGGTTTAAATTGTAGTTTTCATTTGATATAAAGTGCGGCTGACTAGCCGGTGGTTTTGCACTGTACAGCACAACGTAGGGGAGGACATGACTAAACAGAGGACAAAGAATGGCTTAAAATGGCTGAGTACTAAAAACCTCTCCAGCCACGACACTACGCACTCATTTGAAGGTTTTCAAGCTTTTAAATATTTTTCAATTCAGTATTTTTATTAGTTTGTCCTGGGTCTTCTCCTTTTTTTCTTTTTTTTTTTTTTTTAATCCTCTTTCCTGTGAATTCACTTTACTAAAAATACCAACCAACGGTCTCTTTGTGCAGCAAAATCAGGTTGGTGAAAACTGGTTTTGTGCAAGCAGCATGATAAAAGGTGCATTCAGAAATATATCCAACAAGTAAGCTCTCTGCAGGGTGTAAGTCTTCTGAAAAGGGAAGCCGAATCCTGCAAGCCCTTCCATCGCAGGCTTGCGCTGCTATTGAAGAGCCACTGTGAATAAGGTTTTGCAGGATCAGGCCCCAGAGCAGCAAATTTTACTTCCTCTCGGCTCTCCACAGCATTTAACAGCCGAAATAAAAGAAGGAATTAATTTCTGCTTTAAATCCTTGGCAAGCAACTTCATCTCGTTGCTTATCTTTTCATGGGAACCAAAGGATCCTGCCTTGTTACAGCTCCTGGCGGAGCAGGGGCTTGAGGGAGAGCAAGGTATCTGCTTCCTGAGGCTGACTGGTGGCATTTTCCCTAACGGTTAACAAAGCTGCATTACTAAAGAAAAGGCGATGTCGTGGCTTCTCCGTTTTTTCACTCTTGCCCTGAGTATGGATCATTTTCCAGCCAAAGCGTTAACCGTTTCTGCGGTGCTCACCCAGTGCCCTGCTCTTCCTGGTGGCTTCTATCAAACTCCGGTTTATTGTGAAGCATTGCACTTTTGGAAAATATAGCCCACCAATTTGGTGGTAAACAAGCCTTGGCTTTAAGACAAAGCTTGTTTTAATCTCCATGATCAGGCTACAGATCTGACCATGTTTTTTAACAAACCTCTTATGAAGAAATCCTATTCATGATTATTATCTATATGAGAATAAAAATGTCTAATTACCTTATATTAAATCTGTATTTATCAATTGTGGCTTTCTCTGGGAAATTGTAATTTGCAGAAATGCTCCACATTCCAGGCTGTAACAGTTGGAGGTGGATGTCCTTAAGGATGGGAAAAAAAGTTCTTTTTTAAATGGCACATTTACTAATTATAAAATGCTCTTATCTCTCTGCAGCCAAAGCCAAAATGAACATGTGCCTTGCACTAAGAAATCCCAGGATTGTCACAACTTGTGCCAGCTGTTGAGGTTATGACACCTGTGCCAGCATCGCCAGCTCTGCCCACTGTCATCTGTTCCAACTGTTCCATCTGCACTGTTTGTACCAATTCTCCCATTTCTGCATCTGTACCTTCTGCAGAAACGGGTCCAACAATGCCAGCTGTGTCATCGGTGCCAAATATGCCAGATGTTCTATTTGTCCACCCTGGGCCAAATCAATGTAGTTTTGTGCTCATTAGTTTTAGCTGGTAGATTCTATTTCACAATTTTTTGAGATGCTCTTAGATCGAATCAATTCTAAATCACCACTACAACTGCTTTACATCTATCTCGCCATAAACAGAACTTTGTTTGTCATCCCGTGTTTGGTCAAAATTATTTCGATCTTATTAAATAGTGTGTGATGATACAAGTTCTGTCTTAATGACAAGATTTTTTTTTTTTCCTGTAGAGGATGTAGCTGCAGAGAAACGAACAGGAAAAGATATGGGTCATGGTATCCAGGCTGTAAATAATCCCTGTGGCTACAGGAAAAATTGCCCACACGTGGATACACTGACTGAGAAAGTCCCGGTCCTGATCCCTTATTCCACTACTGCAGATTGGGAGAAGCCCTTCCGATGTTGGTTTAGTTGCACCGAGTACATTAAGCTGCAAGGGACAGAGGAAAACGAAGCTCTGGATGTGTCCTGACCATGGGTGTGTTTACCAGGGCTGTTCCAAAGGCTTTTCATGACCGTCCTGCCCAGGAGAGAAGGAGCCTTTGGGCTGCCACTGCCCCTCTGCAGCCACCCCGTGCCTCACCCGCTCTCCATAGCTTTTCCATTGGCAAGCGTAACCTGTATTGATCTGGGTGACATGTCGGCTGCCTTTTCCGTCCCTCACTAATGACAGAATATCGAAAAGCCAAATCCATGAGTCACTATTTATTTGGATTCATCATTTACTCACAGAACTGTCCCAGTTTGTGTCCTCGGCCACATCTCAAAAGGATCACACGATATTCATTGGAGGTGATGGGACTTCTGGGTGCGTCATACCCTTGGGGATTTGGTGCTCCAGATCAGTAAGGAACATCAAAATTTGCCACTGTCAGGTATCTCAAAATAAAGTTCATTCCTGCATAAGAGAACAAGCCCAGGTTTTGCATCCCTGTCTAATCCCACTCAAACCAGCCTTCACAAGAAAACCTAAGTAGGACGTAGATGGTGTACTGTGGTGGCCCAGAGTCTGCAGGTTACCACAGCTGATGGGCACACGTTCAGCACAAGTGATGACCACAAACCCTATCCCTGTGGGTCCCAGGTCTGACCCAGTGGCTCCGACATGAGCTCTTGGCACTGTGGTCCAACTGGCACCTACATCCTTGCATGGGCACGAGCGCACTTGGCAGCCTGGGAGCTGTACGGGGCATCCTGGCATCCTGGACATGCAGTGCTGAAGGTGTCACCTGTGGTCCCATCCGCAGCATCCCATCATGGTGGAATTACTCATCCCCACCACAGACATGAGCGTGGCACTGGAGACACGTGGCTCTGCCATGTGGGGAGGCAGAAATACGGGTTTGCGTAAAGTCAGTCTGCCACTCCAAGCTATTGAAATGAGCAGAGCTGACAGCAAGCTGTCAAAGGAAGGTAACAATTAAAAAATAGTGAGTCAGTTAATTTAGGAAAGGGGACTGAGGGAAAAAGAGGCATTTAGTGGAGAGGAAGGCAGTAGGCGCAGAGGGATGCTGGAGGTCCGGCAGTGCCCTGGAGATGTGCGTGCCAGGAACATCTCCCACGGGCGGCGGGGACCCATGGGGGAGAGGATCCCAGTGATGCTGCACACCACCTCAGTCCTGTCCTGCAGCTGTCACAACAAATTTCATCTTCAAAGCTCCTAGTTTTGGGGAGGTTACCATGTGCAAGAGCTCCAAAGCACAGTCCCATCTGATTTGTTTGCCCCTTTCTTCCATTGGATTAAGAAATGGGGAGAAAACACAGAGAGAAGTTTTTCTGCACCTGGTTTGGGTAACTGAATTGGCAGCCAGCGAGAGGGACAGATTTCTAATTAAAACATAACTCCTGCAGCTTCTCAGGTCAAACTCCAGCTGAAATCTGATTCATTACATTAGAAATTCCTTGGATTTCCACATCATGCAACTGGAGGACACCCCGTCCCTCGGTCTGCAAGCTCTGCCCCAGTGGTCAGTGGCCACCTGCCAGGCATGGTCTTTACTGGGACAGCAAATACCCTGACATGTGAAGCATTCATTTCTATGGTGGTTACAACAGCGGGTCCTTGATCTCCACTCTGCCTGCTGCGCAACACCGCCTGATGGTAAGAACCCAACACCTGCTCCATGGTCACCCGCACAGGCCATCCCACCATGGTGCTGCCCACCCCGCATCCCTAGCAGGGCTTATGGAGGAGTCCTGGGAAAGCATTTCTGAGGGTGTCTTCCTCAACAGCTGAGCTGAAAAGATTTTGTCCTGAGCATAGAAAATTTCCTTCAGGTCAGGTTGGCTAGAACCTTTGGGGGAGTTTTTACCTCTTTCTGTCACACTCTGCTTCCTGCAGCCACCCAGGAGATCTGCTCATAGCCCAGAGAAGTGGAACAGCTTCTCTCTCCCCCTCCGGTGGCCTTCTGCTGGCTCTTCAGTGTTTGCTTCAGACCCACGGGCTGCAAGAGGGCTCTGGGCTGCATTTGGTGCCAGTGCTGGCGGTGGCAGGAGCTGGTTGTCTCCTGACCGGTCCCTGCGCCGGTCCCTGCCAGCGGCACCATCCCACAGGGTGTCTCTGGCATCTCCACTGGCCCTTGTGACCTGTTCCCTAAGGGAAGGGCAGTGACAAAGGACTTGTCACACCCATCGTTTTGTGTTGCCCTTGGCAATGGGTCACATATGGGATTCTTTCCATATTTCACTTTAAAAAATAAGGGGAAGTTTTGGAGGCCAAGGGAGAGAGAGAATCAGCCTTTCCTTTAAGACAAGGCGTTGTGACAGAGCTTTCAGTTGTGTCCTAAAGAGATTTATTCCCTTATTCCCTAAAGTCCATTGCTTCCTTCCCTTTCAAGTCTTCTTGAGTTACATGACTGCCCCCGTCCTTGCTCCAAGCAGCACAGCTGAGCCTGTAATTGCTCTGTTTGCACCTAGCTAGCAAATGCACGTCACTTATTTATTAAGGAAAAAATAAAAATACAGGACTGGGAATACAGAGCTCAGTGTAGCTTGAGTTTAGCTTGTATGCTTAAAAGGAAAAAGAACAGGGTAGAGTTGGCTACGTGTTATAACCTGGCACTGTGGAGCTTCAGCTGTTTAAAAATACTTCGCTCCTTGCCACCTTTACTACTAACACTAATGCGAACATGCACACATCCACCCCCCCATGCATGATTGCCTCTTTGAAAGTCCAACTCTTGAGTTCACTGGGCATAAATCACCTTCAGGATGTCTTGTTGTTTGTTTGTTTGTATTTTTTTAATAGTGTTTTATAAATAAACAAAAGCATTAAAAGTATGGGGAATTAAAATTTTTTGATTTTCCATTCTTTCGACAGGGGGACTATCCGGATGGAGTTAGAGGGAGGGTTTGCACTCTGCAACGGGCTCCATCCCGATCAGCATCTCTGAATGGCCTGATCTTGGGGCTGGCCACAGGTCAAAAGTAGTCCTCATCCTACATCCACCCTGGGCAGCTCTCCCTGTGGAGAGGATGCTTCAGCGAGAGATTCTCCTACTCTGGCTGCCCCCACGGGAAATTCCCAGTTAGCAGAGCTCAACAAAGGGATGCAAAAGGGACATAATCAGAACTGAGAGGGCTTTAAAGGATTTCAGAGGGCTCCTGTTCTTTCTCAGCTTTTTTGCACCTTTCTGGTTTCATCTGGGCGACAGTAACAAAGACAGAAGCATCCTTTTTAAAATCCTCCAGAAGAATTCCTCAGAAAAGGAATTTCCACAGCAAACTCTGCACATGAGCAACGCAAAGGGTGTGACTGGAAAGGATTTTTTTCTTGCAGCAACAAACACCCAGGCTTTTGAAAAGAATGAACCCACTTCGGTATTTTTAGATTTTATTGCATTCATTTAACGAATGTCATTACTTGCAGCTTAAAAAAATGAGAGTGAGTTTGTGTGAGCTCTCCTGACACTTTTTTCATTATCCTGGTGGGCAACAGAAATAGGCAGGGGAGAGAGGAGGAAAGCAGCTGAAGGGTGCCAAAAACTGGCGAATATCTATGCAGCAAAAAACATTTAGGTGGTACTGAAAAAACTGCAGCATTGAGCAGTGGCATTGGATTGCCTGTAGAAACTTTTTTAAAAATATGAGAATAGCTCATTTGTTGGGCTTTCAAAAAATATCAGATTTCACACTGGGCTCCTATGAAGTGTGGAAATTTTCTTGAAAAATTGTCATTTTATACAACTCTAATTAGCAAACTGTTCATATAAACCCGCAAGCTGTGCAGCAGATTTCACTTCCAACATCTCTACAGACAAGACAGAATTTCACCTACTTATTTACTGATCATGTCGCAGCATCCTTTCCCTACTCGCTGATGATAGTTTGGTGGCTTATGGAAAATGTGCTGGTGATTTCATGGCATTTCCATTGGACAAGTGTCCACGTGCTAAAGCAAATCACCGTCACTGGCATGCTCCTGTTGGCAGTCTTGTCAGGCAGGAACCAAGGAGCAAAAGACTGAATTATCCTTTCAACTTGAGAGATGGTACAACCAAAAGCAATCGAAAAACGTGAACGGGGCTGTTTGGGGTCTCATGCACTACTCTCGGTATACCTTTCAGCAGCATGAATATTTATGACTGTACTTTGTCCTGTTACAGACAAAGTAAGAGATGCCCAAGGGGATTCAGTCAATGCAAATAAAAGCAATGTTTGCAAGCATGAGTAAATCTCAGTCACGGTACTTGGCATTTTATGTCAAATGCAGCTAAAGCACAAAATTGCAAGACAGAGAAATTATTTCAGGACAGGACTGTTGTTGGAAGGTCACTGGAAAGAAGTGGCTGGAGCCTTGAGCGATGAGTGCTCCCTCTTTCAGGCCACGGGTCAGGCAGGGTTGCCTGTGTGTCATATGTAGCCGCTTGGGCATCATTAATCCTCACTGAATCCCCTGTTTCTCCAAGGCAGTAAACCCACAAATACTGATTGGCGTTCTCATTCCTCCTACAGCCAACTCGTAACTTCCACTATTTTCTTACATGTTTCCAAGCGCACATTTATCCCTATGAAGTTTTTCACGCTGGTAAAAATACTTCAAAACTACACTTGCTGGATGCTATGGCAGGGGTTGACAAGGAAAGATAACACTTGATTAAAATCAAGTAGACGTATTTCATTCTTTATTAGTAGCCCATCTGTAATGGAAGAAAAAAAAAAAAAGACAGTACAAGAAGGCTCACACTCTGTAAGCATCTGCTCAGTATTCCTAATGAAAAGTTTGCCTTCCTCCTCTAATTGTCTTATGTGATGACATGGGGAGCAGCAAACTCCCTCCGACTCCATTCATTTAATTCCACCGCTTTTTCCAGTCTCTGGAAATATTGTTGTTGCATTGAAGTTACTTAAACTAGATGCATTTCATTAAAACTTGTGTTGATAGTATTTATTTTGCCATTCCTTTGTATGTTAATAAAATGAAATTTCCCCCAGTAGGAACAAGCCGAGTGACAGTCTCCCTGTGCTCTTCACATGTCTGTAAACTTAAAACATTCTCAGATACGGTGCCTTAGATTTCAAGAACTAGAAAGTATGTAACAATAGGATTTTTTGTTCATTTTGCCTGCAGTCATTGTGACTTCCAGTTTAAAATACATGGGACAATAAAATTAAACTTACATGTGTTCTATTTTATATCTTTCCTGTTACATTTATCTGCGCATGTCTCATTTTTATATAAATATATATATATGTATATATGTATATATGTATATATGTATATATGTATATATGTATACATGTACCTATACCTTTACTTACTGATAATGACCACCTCAGAGTGTGCTTTCCCAGATGCTTTTGTCTCTGATTTGGGATTTTGTGATTTGCAGTTTGGAGAGTCTTTAAAAACTGTTTTAAAGCTTTTCATTGTGGATAGTTATGATTTGTCCTAAATATAGAACTCAGACAAATCTGGTTTTGTTTATCTTTCTCAGTACTCAATAAATGTTAATCTAATAGATCATTTATGCTTAATATATATTTATTAGGGCTTGGATTTTCTAAGCTGTGCAAGATATAGTCCCTCCCAAGACCCACCGGCTCCCTTTGGACATCCAGTTTATTTTGAATCCTAAGCTTCTTTTAAATACCAGCAAAACTCAATTTATGAGCATAACTCAATTTATGGGTATGAAACGTCTGTTTAAATTTGTATGCATTTATTTGTTTTTCTCTACTTTTCATTTCTTGAAGGTGCTATAAACTGATATGAAAAAACAGTAAGTGACTAAGACCAAGAGATCCCTTTGAAATGTGATAGCAGCAGGTTTTTATTATTTAGAGCTCTGTGGAGCATGATCACAGGTGTATTGGACTGACAGGTACTTTCTGACATGGCTTTGAGTCTGTACCTTCACAAATTAGCCAGAAAGCTTTTGCTGCCTTTACCAGATTATTAATCTGCCTTCCCTGATTTTTCCTTTTCCTTGCAAAGCGCTACAGTTGTTTGGTGTGAAAGTGAGGACTTGCGTCCTCAACGGTTGTCTTCCCTTTCCACTGGACTTTAAAATAAAGTTGTAATGATGAACCAGTGACTCTTCAATTTTGTCGCCTCAGCAAGCCACGTTAAAACAGAAGTACAGATCCACTGTGGGATGAAATAGAAAGAAAAAGGGGTTTGGAGAGCTCTCTTCTCCAAAAAGGTACGTCGTAGGCCAGCAGTAGGCATGAAAATGCCTGGTTTTGTTTTCACCCCATTGCTTTTTACTCACATCTGGTTCAGGATAGTGCCTGTCAGCACTAGGTGGGTCATTAGAAGCTCCCGTGCAACTGGAATTATCTGTATCGTTGTGTTTCGCCCTTCATAACCTGATCACCATAATCCTGAGTCCACGTGGGGCTCTGATGGATGCCTCCGTGTTTGGCCAAGACCGTTCCCTCTTGCCATTGCCATTTGCCTGGGTGGAAAGCCACAGTGTCTTCTGTTGGGAAGCAGGTACCTCTGCAGCGGGAGCGCTGCCGGATCGACACTGCTCATTTATCTGCTCTGCCTCCAGTCATTCGGGGCCAAATGCCTACGTCTGCGCTCACGGTGAGCAGTGATTTACTGGCTCAAGGGGACTGAAGCGGAAGGGTAGTGCAGCACTTGGCGGGGGTTGCAGAATACAGACAACAGAGAAGAAACAGTTTGCACAGTGGATCTGCCGTCCTGTTTGGGACTGTTCATATTTCTAGGCTTGTGCTGTCACCGGTGTGGTGACACTATTTAGACATCCACTGCAGTCGAACGGTGAGAGAGGGCGGTAATAGAAGAACCAGCGTGGTTGTAAGAGGAGAAGCCTGTCAACATTAAAGCACAAATGTGCAACCATATCTAAATCATTCCTTTACTGCATTTTAACTGTAGGGATGGTGCAAATCTGCAATGAGTTCAAGTTCTTTGCTTATGTGTGAGTAAGATAAGGTACATGGCGACACACATCAGGTGCTAGTGTTGGGTCTTCTCCATTCCAGCCGAGAATCAGAGGTGCGATTTCCTAATGAGGGGCATAACCAGAAAAAGTTACTGAATTCCTTAATCCATTCAAACACATGCTTTCCTACAGACCTAGAGAAGAGACTTTATCTCCTGAATTAAACGTTGGCTTTGTAATAACAAAGCTCGTAAAAGATCAAGAAAGATTCTGACATCAAAACTATTCATCACCAAAGAAATTTCTGAAGGCTGAAACACTGAAGCTATATAATTATGCACTGTCAAAGAAAGCTATCCTGATGCAGAAGACCAGCACAAGTCAAATGGAGTTTAAAGTCCTTGATCACTTTATCAGTGGGGTTGTCATGGTACATAGGACTCATGCTGTTCATATTATACAAGGCTGATTTTTTTCCTAAATGAAAGAAAGATTAGGTCAGAAGTGTATATTTATGACTATATTTAATATGCCAGGTTTTTTAAAATACATCAATTCTGTTCTATTTTTGTTGTATGTATTTAAGAGATTATATTTTGTTCTTCAGTTTTCCACTATTTTTAAAGAGGGGTTTAATATGCAAGCACCAGCTTCAATAAAATTTGTAAATGAACAGAAATTAAAGGAAAATATTTGCAGTGACTGTGTCTGGGAGCCAGGCTGTGTCACCAGGGTTTTACAAATAGGAGTTTCCTTGAAATGTTGCTTGCCATACGCCGTGCTGCTTTCTACAAAATGACAATGAAGATTTTATTTACCGATGATCGTGATCCTCTTGGAAGCTGAACATAAATGAGACTGTTCTCTAATGTAGGAAATATCCTGGAGTTCATGTTGAACGCTGCTTCTTCCCCCAGTGGGACATTTCGATGGTACCCTGTACTGTTCAACAAGTTCAAGTCAGCAGTGATACCTAACCAGGTTGTCTTTAAGAAAGAAGAGAGGCTGAGTGGCCTGGGGTGGCAAGAAAGAAGACAATCAAGTGACAAAGAAAGTGAGGTATGGAGAAATGCTGGCAGAAGGCTTGGTCTTTAGAGGCTCAGAGTTTGACCAGGAAAGCTCACAGCTTGTCATCTGATGAGAAGGTAAAGGGAACATGGAAGAGTCAAGGAGGGGACATAAGAAATCAGGTTTCACAGGGCTGACTCTTGTCAATGAATTGGAAACATCCTTGTTTCTCCACAGGGAGATCGCAAGGGTCTTACATTAGAAGACATGACCACAGGTACTGTTTTATTATTTATAAACCGGATTGCTGGTTTATCGTTTGACTTTCCTTCGCTGAACTACTGCTCCCACACCTCTTGTCACAGTGGAGACGACCTGTATTCTCTGCCTCTGGTTCTGCTGGCCTCCCTAGCGCAAGGGATGTGATGGCCGCAGCAGATGGGACTGTAGCGCAGGTGCAGGGGAAGGGATGGTGATGCAAACCCTTCTGTTAGTAGCTCCAAGTTCAGAACCAATTTTCTAGAAATTTAGCAGATGCCAAACAAATATAACCTGCCTCTGCATAGCTCCGCTAAAGGAGAAATAACATCACAATTACATCCTTGGAAGTGACAGGGGTTTGGAAAGTGCAGCAATTTCTTGATCTTGGTATTGATCATTTCCCTGATCAGTGCTGTACGGCTTTGAAGAATCCTTGCAGGCAGGCAGACTGGGCTCTCTGTTGCCTAGGAGGCAAGCTGGGTCACTTGCAAAACTGAAATGCCCAGCACCTACTAGGCTGTGCTGCTCTTACACCGAGGAAAACCTCATGCGTCCCACCTTGCTCTGTGGTGGTTCCCCAGGTGCCACCAGGCTCCGCCAGCTAACCTGGGAGGTGGACGAGATCTTCTGGAGGCTGAAATGGCTTCAGAGGGCCTTCCGTCCAGTCCAAAGCAGTGCCAGGTGCTGGTCCTCGGTCCTTTACCTTCGAGAGGGTCCTTGGTCACAGTGCTTTAGGCACAGCATAGACACAGCCAGAATTGTGGATGCTGTGTAAATTTTAAGTCCTATATCCTGCAAATCCATCACCTGCGTTAGCATTTCAGTGGCTTGTGCAGCCCCTGAGTGCTGGGTGGCATCACGTTTGCCAGCAGGGCTTCCCTCAGGGTACGGTGTGTCCAGGTGGTCCAGGGGCAACTGGCTTTCCCTCTGTCAGCTTGCTGTCTGCGCAGCTCCTGCTTGGAACATAAAGGAAGGATGGGGAATGCCAAGAATGCTGCACATCTTTGAAAACCAGAGCTGAATGTTTTAAACTGGGAGCTCTAAACAAACAGGCAGTACAAGGTGTCGGTCCCTCTCTGTAACGTGAGTATAATCCAGCTGCTCGTGGTCGTCGGGGTGTTGCACAGGACAGTGATCAGGATCCGCGGTTAGAGCCCTGCAGAGAAAACAGTGAGATTAACAATCTGATTTTCAGTGCAGAGTTTGATTCACACTACAAGGGGGGCAAAGAAAAGCTACATGGGCGACAGTACAGTTCCTCCTTCCCGACGGCAATTATTTGACTTTGCAGCTCTACCATACCTTTAACATCTTAAACTGCCGCTGCTGATTTCAGCGCTTGCTGGAGGCTTACCCTGTTATAAATCTGTGGGACAGGCACGTTGTCTGATCACCAGGGTTGGATTATTGAGGTCTCCAAAATTCAGTTTCCATTTTTTCCCCTAGGAACTTCAGTAGAAATCCTAAAGGGAAAACAAACATCCAGGATGAATCACAGGGAGTTTTGTGTGAGTAAAAAGAGCTGTAAAGAGAACTCAGGGTGGTGCCAAGCTACGGTACTGTGACACCTATTACTTGTAAGGTCAAAAAATAATTTCTTGAAGACATGTGAACGCTATGACTTGGTATGCCAGAGATTGAGATAAGCACCATCCACTGTAAGAGAAGCATCAGTTTCTGTACTTGCTCAGTACGTTTAAAAGGGTCTCTCTTAACTTCAGAGATCTAGCTCCTCTCTTTTAATCAAGAAAAATATGTGAATGTTTACCGCTTTGACTGGAGTATTACAGGCAGAAAGATCACAGAGTAGAGCCCTCAGCGCATCGGTGTGCTGAAGACACTGCCTCAAGTGAGAGAACGGTCTTAAAGGGGTAAAATGAAGAGAGATTTGGTGAACTTCCAGAAGACGGTTGAGCCAGGAGAGGGATTGTCTGAGCCTTTGCTTGTAAGGGCCACTGCACGCTGCTGTTCAGCGCGAGGCTTAGCAGGCAGCAGGTGTGGGATGCCTGTGGCTGCTCCAGCCGATGTCGCTTGGCAGGGGTTGTGATGGTGCGTGATCATATTTTGAGCTTCTTCAAAGGAATGAAAGGAATGAACAGAGGTTACTGTAGTGCATTATCAACAGAATAACCCCCATTCTCCACTTAAAGTAATAATCCTCTCTTTGTGAGCGCCAGTAATCTGCAGCCAGCATGCACAAAGTAATTTGTAATTTTCTTTCACTTCTGCACAACCTGCAACAGAAAAACAGAGGCGATACCCAAAATAACTTGGCAAGCCGTTTGCTTATGTGTATAGTAGCAAGCAGAAATGATAGGACTGCACTAAGAACATTGTCAAGCCTGAACTTTGCTCGGTGGGCTAGTGGCAGTCTCATGGCATCGCGTAACTTTCCACTTGTTAACAGATCCTTCATTTTTCTTTCTTTCTAAAACTTCAGTTTAGCATATTAAAATGGTTCCCGTGAGCTGTCATCACAAGCCAGAATAAGCATGTTGCTTTTTCTTGGGCTAAATGTAAACTATTACACTTTGCTAAGCCCTTCTTGTTGATGCTGAAGAACAGATTGAACAGAGTGAGGCTTATTGTCTACAGCTCCTTGTGCAGAAGTGTTTTTGGAGCTTGTGAAAATAGCAAACAATTATGCACAAATTCCAAAGGTTGCACCGCAAATTAAAGGAGCAGCAATTTCTTTTGTCTTTGGATGAAAAGAGGGAAATAAAAGACAACAATGGTTTTAGGAATGTGTTAACAGGCAACCTGGAATAAACAAGGAATTGATTATTTTTAAAACCTTGAGAAAATATTGAGAAAAATCATTAAAAATCTACTGGTAGCTCCCTCATATCAAAAATAATTTTGGAGATACCATGTTTTGTGGAAAGGACAGTATTCTTGAATTTTCATTTTAATAAAAACATATGATCCGTAGTTCCTCGTTTATTCCTTTCACATCCTAAAGCAAGAACATTTGCAATTATGCTTGTGTTAGACCTTATATTCCTGAATTCAGTACGTTATTATAAATTGTCAGGTATAAAAAGACAGGAGAAACAGAGTTGATACCTGGAGTTCGAACTACTCCAAACACACTACTGTTAACAGCTGAGGACCAGAAATATTAGCCTTCTTACTAACATGATGAGCAATGGCCATCTGTCTTCACCAAGGATTCCCGGCCAAAAACGATTACCTCAGTCACAGTAAACTCTTGAACTTTTCCGCAGAGCAATAAGGGGTTTAATGGAGAGATACAGAGCAAGGGCCCAGACCCTCCAAGGTCTACTTAGGGGTTTAACTCTTGCAGAGGCTTTCTCTGCCATGAAAATCTCTACTCCAAAATACCTGCAACGGTATACGTCTCCTGTTAGGAAGACCCAGAATAAAACCCAATTGTCAATAGAACAATTTTCTGTAAATACCTCCATTTTCTGTAAATACCTCAGAGAATCTGGTTCAACTTCTTCTCTCATCTGAGCTCACAAAAATCTGAGTTAGTCTATTGATGCTTAGATTAGGTTTATCCCAACATAATAAAAAGAGGAAAATAAGCAAAAAAAAAAAACCCTAGAACAAGTTGCCTTTCTGAGTTTTAAATTGATCATGGAAGTTTTATCAGGGCTAACTCACTACTTGAATGTCTGCTCACAATGGTGTGTCGATGCCTGGTGTCAAGCATCTCTTGATTGATACAACAGGAAACAAACCCACAGCCCCAGGACTGAAAAGGTATCTGTTGGCATGAGATAGAAAATCAAGATTTTGTTGCAGTGGCATGCAAAACTCCATCTCCTCGGTGTACTGACACAGAATGAAATGTATCTATATAGTCTGAAAAATTACAGACCTTGACCGTAAGATCAGAATGAATATCAGTGTGCATCAAGATCAATATCAGCAATTAATTGCAAGCAGATGAAGGCAAACATCTGCGGGTGGAAACACGCGTGAGAGTGTTTGCATCCATGTAATCGACATTAAAAAGCCCTACCCAGGAAAATGGATCCTTCCACGTGGATCCATTTCCTTGAAAAAAGCCATAAATTGTTAGAATTAGGTGGTATATAATCTGAACAAGGCCAAAAGAGTCATCGTGTTCCAAAGGTAAAAGGACAGACACGGCTATCATCGAGAGAAAAAAAATAGCACCAATTGGCATGAGTTGTAAATCAGTGCTTACAGGGACAGAAAGCGGGCTGACTTCAAATATTAAATAGGTGAAACTGAAAAAAAAAAATCACAGGATATTACTATTTGGGATATGTGTAGCACTTTCTTATTCACAGATCCCAAAGCATTTCATGAAACTCCTTCTTCCCAAGATTGTAACTAGAGTAAGTAGGGCATAGAGGAACCGCAGTGACCTTTGTTAACATTGTCTTGTGGTGCTTCCATAACTACCAGAATGGGAAAAAAAAGATCCTAAGGGCTGTATTTTATAAAGGTACTGAACTTATAAAGGGAAAAGAAAAGAAAAAATATCTCAGAAGGAGGAAGAAAAGAACACTAACAGGCAATAAATAGGAGTGAGGACTGAATGGAAAAGAGAAGGAAAATCTACCAGAGACTAAAAGGAGAAGGTTTTTACACAAGCATGTAAATATACACACATCCACTGCAGATACACAAAGGGGTTTACATAGCACTTGTGAATTTTTAATCGGGGTACGGTGGCATCAGGCTTCTGCCACGCAGGCAGATTATGAATGCACCTGAGCTCCGCGCACAGGAGCCCCTCTGAGACCGGGCTGGAAGTTGCTCCCATTAACATCACCTTGAAAAGTGTCATCCTGAATGGGGAGACGGGCCTTTCTGCTGACAAGGATGCAATCAGCTGAATGACTAAATAGTTTAGCTTCCCACGGAAAAGCTTGTAAGTTAGTCCTATATTAGGGCATTTTTCTCCTTCCTTATTTTTTTTTTTTTTTTAATATAACGTGTGAACTCAGAAGTTTCTTACAAAGAAAAACTGCATGTTTTCAAGCCAGTGGGGGGGGGGTGGGGGGTGGGGGGGGGGGGTGAAAGTATTAGTCGAGAGATTTGAAGCCAATGCAGACAGTCTGGGAAAAATTTGTTTCTAAGTATGACACTACAATGAAAATCAATGATGGAAAATGGTCGCTTTTTGCTCAGCAGTTCTTAGTCAGCCACATTCGTTTGCTTTAAAGACAATTTCCATGTTGCTTGCTTGTGTGCAGACTGCAGCAACATAGTGTCTCATCAATAGATCAGTTCCCTCAGCTTTCATTGACTGTATTTGCGCCACATTTTCAGAACTCTTTCCTTTTGTGGCCTGATCTGAATCCTGATGAAGCACCTTCTTTTCATTCACTTCGTGCAATGTGTCTCAGGCTCATGAAGACTGTAGCTGCATGGGTATTAGAGCCTGAATTTCCCGTTCTGAACCCCGTGTTGAGTGTAGACAGAGCTTATACCCAACCCCAAGATGCCATCTGGATTTTTCATAGTTAGCTTGTAGCTATATATATAGCTATAGTTAGCTTATAGACTATTTTTTTAACTTCTACAGGAAGCAGAACTAATATAAAAGGGAAAAAATGCAATGTCCTACTAAATAATTTTAATAAGATTGATCTTTGGATACTTATAATTGATTTCTCATAGCAAGCTTTCTTTTATAACTTTTATTTCTTCATTAGTATTTTATCCTCTATCTAACTGCAATATTTCTTTAATGATTTTCTATTTATAATTGTTTTCTTTAGCTATAGTGGAAAGCAACAGTAGAAGAGTATTAAATAGAAAGTGAAAAACATGGGAATAGTCAAATTTCCATACAGATTAAAAAGTCAATGAAGGACTTGAAAAAAGGAAATACATAAATAAATAAATAAACCCACAGTGTTTAAAATACAGATTATCAAAGCATAACAAAAAAACTTTCTCATTTAGACGTTTAAGGTGTGCAGTTATTTTATTTCCAAGCAGGACTGCTTATACAAGAAATGGGATAGTGAGGACCAAATTGCTAAAAATGCTTAGGTCTGTATTTGAGCTGCAGGCTAGTCCCTGAAAGCCCTGAAAGAACCGGCCAGGCTCAGTCCAGAAAAGCATTCCTGCCTCTTTCCAAAACCTCTGGTTCGTGTTTGCTGTTGCCTCAGGCTGCAGTGCTAGTACATGTGTCGTGTAAACACGACGGATGACAATGGCCACGGGTCTCAAAGGATGGAGCAGTCCCAGAATAGGTTTGGGATAACGTGTGGTGAGCAGACCTCCTCCTAGGTGACAATCATTGGAGAGGTAAAGATTCCTTTTGCAGCTCATGGTCAAACGTAGCTGACCTGTGAGAGAGAGAGCACAAGTACCAACTCCGTTCGCACAGTGTGTAGGCTGTGAGTAGCATCACGATTTTTACCCGCTGGAAGGCATTTTTGTTGTCACTGCATGACTTTTACAATATTTGATAAGATTTCTTGAGTTTTTCTGTTGGAGGGAGGGTTAACACCACAGTGAACAAGTAACAGTTTACGAGGAATTCCATACATCAGTATTTACATCCTTTGTTAACCCAAGGATGGCCTGCATTTTGCTTTCCTTTCAGGACAGTTGTTTACAACTTGGCGTTGCTATTTTGAAGAAATATTTCAGGTGTATTTCTCATACCAGCAGGGATGGTGTCAAAGCTCCTACTTTGCCCAAAGCCATAGAACTGCTATAGGTAACATGGAGGAACTTCTAAGCAATATGAAGTATGTATGGCTGGGTGGGCTGCCTGGAAATGCGGGCTGCCTCATGAGGGATTCAAACGGAGCCTAAACGGAAGAAGGGGCAGCCCCCTAAATAAAAACATTCTGAAAATTGTTGTGCTTTACTGATTTTTTGAGCTTCAAGCCCATTTCTACACCCGTTGATCCTGGCTCAAGAGTCTCTTTGGAAAACTGATATTGAATAAGTCATTATAGTGGGGAAAGAAGCGCCAGGCTCTCTGATCAGATGAATGGACCCTGTGAAGGCAGGCTCAGAGAGCTGGGGGTTCTCAGCCTGGAGAAGAGAAGGCTCCAGGGGCACCATATAGCAGTCCCCCAGTACCTAACGGGGATGGGGGGGGGGGGGGGTGGTGCAAAAAAGCTGGAGAGGGGCTTTTTACAAGAGCAGGTAGTGATAGATCAAGGGAGAATGGCTTTAAACTGAAAGAGGGTAGATTTAGATTAGATGCTCGGAAGAAGTTCTTTACTGTGAGGGTGGTGAGGCGCTGGCACAGGCTGCCCAGAGCAGCTGTGGATGCCCCATCCCTGGCAGTGTCCAAGGCCAGGCTGGACGGGGCTGGGAGCAACCTGGTCTGGTGGCAGGTGTCCCTGCCCATGGCGGGGGGTTGGAGCTAGATGGTCTTTAAGGTCCCTTCCAACCCAAACCATTCCATGATTCTATGAATTGGGCAAGGAAAAAAGAAAGCAGAGAAATTAGTCTGTGGGCTTTCTAGGTCATGTGCCAACTGCCATGTCATGAGTCACTCCAAAAGATAGGCCAGGACCACCGAGTAAACCAAGCACATCCCTCTCTTGACACAAGCTGGAGAAAGCTCGTAAGATGTGTTACTGGTATTGCTTCAACCCAGTAGGGTTGAGTCCCCTCCCCTGAAGGATGGGATATTTGAGAGGCAAGTCATCAGGCTATATTACTTAAATCAGAAGCATTCAAATTATTTTTTTAAAGAATGATTTACACACACCTGGATAGGAAAGGGCTGATATGATTCAGAGGGTGGGGAATAAGAACAGGAGGATCATTTAGGGGAAAGGGAGGAAGATGAGCATGGTGAGCAGCTGAGGGCAGGCTGGGCAGGAGGGGAGCGCTCAGGGGTGGTCACCTGGAGACACCCTGCACCCCAACCAAGCTGCTTTTGCCATTCAGTAAGGCAGGGGCAAGTCCGGAGAAAATAACCAAAATCAGCCAGCGACCACCAGGCAAGCGCTGGGTGATGGAGCAGGCTGGGGAAAGCCGGAGGAGAGGCAGCCTGCGGCTCCGGGTTTCTCGGGATCAGGGATCCGGTGGCCTGGGGACTGCCTCCACCTCAGGGGTGAGGTGAACACCAGCAGTGATCTTTCACAGGGTCATGCCTTTGCCTCTACCAACAAAGGAACATGTCACAGGTACTTTTGTGAGTGAACATGGGTACTCCTAATATCAGCAGGTCCATAAGCAGGTCATTTAGAAGGTTTTTTCTTCTTTAGGAGGTTTTTTCAGGTAATACAAAGAACTGCGAGTCTGAGGTTTTTCAGACATACAAGAAGTAGTGGGAATGAGTGTTTTTCATCAACACTATATTCATGCAGGTACCTTTAAAAAACTTTAACCAGATGTATAAGTGATAAGATTCATTTGAAATTCACAAATGTTCACAGAGAAGTTTATACTCTGAAATTTGGTTGTATAAAGGATGTCAGCCAAAAGGAGAGGTATAGTTAATAAAATTCAAGGCTTGCTTTTCCAGTTTAACTATACAGGTATGATGGGTTTCTCCCTCAAACCAGTTTCTTATTAGCTGAGTCTGAATGTGTCAGTTCCTCCTCGGTTTTCTGCTATAGCTCCATGATAGGACCACCATAAAACATCCCTTATTTTTTGTCAAGAGCTGTAGTGTTTGACTTCATAAATATTTCAGCTGCCCTGTACTACTCCCTGCTAATCCAAATGTATCAATATATACAATGTATATATATGCACATCAGTTTACACACTGATTGATTTTTGCGGAAGATTTTAAGGGTATTTGTAAATATACACATACAAATGCATAAAGCATCTACTAGTTGTGAAGCTGTTCATATTAATAACTTTTTCATGGTTCCAAACAGATAGAGATGTACGTGCCGTGAAAGAAAATGTGTAGAAATAACTAGTACATATTGAACTAACATAAAAAGGTGAAGAAAATAAATACATAGGAGGAAAGCCACAAAAGAAATCAAGAGATGTTACACTGCTTACAAAAGAAAGACTGATATCTAAACACTATCAGAAACATGAAACAAATTCTGTCTACTTACTTTTGACTATGTTCCCTTGAGTTACTGGAAAATGGGAAGGGTGACATTTAAAACCAGTGGCTACGGAGTAAGAGCCCCATCTCATTACTTTGGATTGCTAGATAATGAGGCAGAAGAATAATAATTAACGTATAGACACAGCAGGTTTTTTAGATGTCTTTGCTTGTTATTTCCAGTAGACCGTTAGTGGACAAATTACTACACGAGAACAAACTCCAAGTGTAGCTTCAGAAAGTCAAAAGGCCCCTAAAGCTTCTAGGTATGGTGAATTTCAGACTCCAACAAATATATTTTTATTTCTTTTTCATGGGATGTAACTGTTTTGAGTTTTCTGCTTTGTGAAGAATAGCAACAGTGGTCTTATACTTACATCCTTTTGTCAGCCTACTGTTCCAAGCTTAGGTTTAGGTCATTTTAATTTCAGGTGGAAGTTGTGGTGAAAATCCTTTGTTTGGTTGAAAGCAAACAGAACTTTATTTACCTTTCCTTTTTAATTTCACCAGTTCCACAGTTCCATGTCTTTAGGTAGCACCTTTCTCTGGATTCAAGTTAAGGGAAATTGCCTGGGAACTTTTACATTTGATACCCATTTATTATCTTTCAGAGAATTTTCTTACATGTAGTGTCAACATGTGACATCAAACATCTAGGTAGGCATGTTTAAGGGCTAGAGTCAAGCTGGTGCATGAAGTTGTAGTGAGTCATTGCCCAACTGAGGATGAATCATCCCCTCAGCACCTGGGACTGAATCATCCTGCAAGAAGGCAGCCATAGGCTGATGCCTTTACAGACACAAACGCTGTCTCATAGACAGCCGTTGTCTACTTTGGGATTTTGCTTGGCTTGTTAGTGCAACTATTAATCAAACAGAGAAGAAATGGCTAAAAAAATAGCAGTTTTCAGTCTGAAAGTCTTCCTCTTCCAGGCCACTTTCGCTATCCTTTGGAAGCTTTCTCATGTCTTTGGAGGATACTTTCCCAAACATCCAAGAAAAATGCCTGAAAATTTTGTCACTGATGTCATGTGAGAGGTGCAAATATTGCTCACAGCCTCTGGTCTATGCAAGCCCCACCCTCACCCCTCCCCCTCCCCAATTTATAGACTATCCTGAGACATCGTTCAGATCATCAGTTTCTCTCTGACTATATTATGGCATGACCTATAGCTTCCCTGCTGTGGTTTACTGATCTTTGCTTCATGACCTTGGTATGATCTCAGGCTGTCGGATTGAGCTGTTCAAACCTGGCTTGATCTCTGATACTGGTCTACCCATGACCATGAGTTTGGTATCTAGCTCCTGGACCAAGCCACAGGACAACTTTTCCCACTTTTCCAGGAAAAATCAAAAATCTAAGGATTCATGTACACAGGGGTAAGTTTCAGCAGTTAAGGCAGTATTGTTAAAACTACTTACCTCAATACAGATAAAATAAAAAAGAAAATGGTGTTTTGGGACTAGAGTATTCTAACGTGACAGAAGTCAATAGGGAAAAAAAGCCACTCATTCTGAGGTATTGGTTAGGTATTATATATCTGCTACAGCTGTTAAAAATTTAAATAAACACTCTTATTACAACTCAGTGCTTACAAGCCCTAAATGAGTTGTAAACTCATCTTCAAATAACACAGATTCTGGATTGCGTACAAATGCATTTTCCCTCCTCTTACTTCTGAAAAAGAGTATCTATTTCCCATGAACCTTCAAGGATAGTATTCAGATACCATAGGTACCCATGGCATTTTAGATGCCCCTGGTAGGCTGCCACTCTAGAAAAGTAGAGATCTTCTGCAGCTTCCAGATCTACCTTAGAAATCTTATGGATCTTAAATGGTGCTGGAAACTTAGAGACTATAACCAGAGACACCGCTCACTTGACTTAGTATCAAACTAAGCTGCTTTACTTTTCTGCCACAGAATGAGTGCCGCTGCTTTCCCCCTCTGCTGGACTATTTTCAGTTTCAAACAAGCTTTACAATAGTAGAAACAAACAGAAAAGTCTAGACTGCAGCTAATGTTTTCTGAAAATTCTCCTGTTGTTCATTTAGAAAAGGGGTTGTTGCGTGAGAATGAAAAGACAGACGGCTATGGATGTAAAATAGTGTGCATATATAAATACAGATGTCTTCTTTGCCATTTGTGAAATGAAGGCCAAATTAGCCCAGATCTGCCTCAACAGGCAGAGCCATTGCTTCATTCCTGCTGAATCTATCTCCTTGATTGAAACAGAATCTTCCTGTGAATTCCGGTCTGTGATTTTATCATAATAAGTTTTGTCCCAAATTTCTTTCTCAATTGGACCAAATCAGCACCGGTAGTCTCCACACCAAACGAGAAAATATTAATAAATTCTTATTACGAGAAAAGTATTTCAGAGTTCTTTCAACCAAACAAACGAAGCCAGGCGATTATCCAGAACATGAGAAATACGTATGATATTCTCAAAGCAATCGCACGGTTTGTCTTTCAAGAGATGGACCTCCAAGTGTTTCAAGACTCCAAGAGCTTATTAACAGCCTCATTAAAACCCAGCCACGTTGCTGTCTCCTTGTCCTCGTGCTGGTTTTCCTGCGGCGCGCGGCGGGCCCGCGGGTGCTCTCCGAGGTGCTGAAACATGGGACCGGGCATCGCAACGGATCGCTCCTAATTAAAAACTATTACGGCATTAAATTAACAGCTTCAATGAACCTTGGTTGAAAAAAAAAATATTTTTTTTAAAAAAAGCTAAAGATTTAAACTCCAAATGAACAGGATCAGTCTTGGAAAAGAGAACTTTAAATAAATACCTATATTTAGAGCACATTTAGATTCTACAGAGTACAAATGGGAAAGGAAGCAAATTGAAGCTAAGTGAGCTCAGAAATGTAAAACATCATCCTCGTAATTAAAAAACGTTTGGGAAAGATTTTTCCTGGATGTTGAAGTCCTGGAAAACAAGGTTGCTGAGAGTTGCCAGGCAAGCTGAATAATATAAAGTTCTTGCTAAGCTCTGAGCTATCAGTATGTTCATTATCAATAAACATGGCTGTTCTTTCTTTGCATACATCCCCTAACATTGCTCAGCTTGGCAGTGGCTTTTGTACTCATAAAAAACGTAACAGAAGAAATACCGTAAGCATTTGTCCTGAAAATTGAGGCACTGCACTTTCCATTCCCATTTAGCATTAACTTTCTATATGACAAGATGGTGTGGTGACTTTTCTTTTCAGATTTGCTGTCCAAAGTTGTAGCATGACAGAAGTTCAGGATAGCAGGGATTACATGTATATTTTTATATAACAGTTCTGAGCTGCAGGAGCTGACATTGTGAAGTACCAGTTCAAGCTTGGAACAGACTGTCGGAGGTGCTCAAAATATAATGCATATTTCCTATAAGTTTTGATGGTCTTACTGTGGAAATATGCATCTAAACATCTAAGCAGCTGGCAAACTTGCAGCCTTAACGAAGAGTCCAAGGACTAAATGTGAATGTGACTGAGCTCCTGGTCCGTACTTCCATGCCATTCTCTGGATCACAGCTTGGGAAGAATGGTCATGTTGCTCTGAAAAGCTTGCTCTGCTGGGCCATTGATGTGTTTTCCACGGGTAACTAAATGGTATTTTTTTTTAACTTACCTTTAATTTGATTGTCCACTAAACTTAATTAAAATGAATAATGTGAAAAATTAAAATTGTACTATTTCACTACTTCAGTTTTCAGGGATCATTTATAGTAAAGTCTTCCTACCATAACCCCTGAGATGTAATTTATTTAGAATGCCTTCACTTCTTACTGTGTTCTTTAAATTATATCAAGATCACATACAAGCAGACAAGGCATAGTTCTTGAACCAGTGAAAACCGGGACTACTGAAGACAGTGCAGTATGTCAGCATTAAAATGCTCTAAATTACAAAGTAATATGAAGATATTTTTAGTGGAATTATGGTTTAAGAAAAAAACATGTATACATTATAATCACAAATTAGTGACAGAGTTGTCAGCAAAAGGAATGATTTTAGAGGAGAAAAAAAAATTACTAAAAATATTTCTTCAGAAGTTCTTTCTCAGTTAATTACTGTTTTGGACACCTGATTCAAGAGATGTATAAAGGAAGAATGGATTTAATCAACAAGCAATTCTCCAGGTACTTCATCAAGAAGAGCAGTTAACAAAGTGGAAAGACATTTCTGGACTGGAAGACACAAGAGTTCATTATGAGAGTAAGAATAATCAGGTCAGAGTGCAATTAAAAGAACGTTCTTTATAATTGGAAACACAGAAAACAAGAATTACGAGATTTTCAGAAGGCGGCGAAACAAACTTCTATGATCTATTTGAAGACTGGCTTCTTAAAGACAGAATTAAAACTAAAATAATAGAGACTGTGCCAAAGACTTCTTGCAAGCATGCCCAAACCAAGCATGTGAGCTTGAAACTGAACTTTAAAAATATTCTGCTTGATAATTTTAACAGTTCAAAAAAAATTTACTGCCCTTAGGGTAGTTCTCAGGTCACCTTCTTCACTGCCTATGCTGATGATCTTTACAAGGGACTACTGAATTTGGTACCACAAACGAAATGTAGTTTTGCAAATGTAGAGAGGTTCAAAAAGTACCTGGAGCTTTAAAGGAGTGAAGAAAATACAACAATATTATCCTTCTCTGGGGATGGCTGTAGCTTCAGAAGCACACCTCCTGGGCAGGGCATGAATCCACCAAAGAACTGGTCCCCTTCAGCCAGGGACAACTTTCACATAAATGTAGAGATATTCAAAAAAGGAAGACTGGTGATCAGCAAGTTCATTAGCCGCTTAACTGTGAAAGGGAGACGTGGAACAAAATAACTGCAAAATCACCACAGAAAGGTGTTGAGATCCTATTGCAGATTTACTCATTTCACTTCTCAATGAATCACCTACCCCAGATAACACACTTAAATGAAGACTTGGACTTAGTGTTTGAAGGTTGAGAAATGCTTCTCACAGATGATGCTGAGATGGTGGCACAGTTCAGTTTCCTGGGTTGCAGGGTAAAGACTTAAGTCAGTATTATTCGAGACTGTTAAGGCGAAGCTCAGATGCTTGCATCTGTACCTTTCTGGCACCAGCAAGAAGCACTACATCTACTTTTTTGTTGTTTCCTGGAGAGATCCTTGAGTTATGATATACTTCCTTGTTTATAAAATAAAACAGGTTTCCACTAGAAGATAAAATGACATTGAATGTTACTCATAAAGCTGCCGCTCCACTCCTAGGAAATTAAAAATATTGTTACCAGATGTCCCACGTGGTCCCGCGTGCTGAAGCTGGGGAAGCTTACGTCTGCTCTTCACTTACTGTTTGGGAAGCAAGACACAGAGAAGGCAATGGTGCTCACAAGCCGCAGATGGAAGAGCTCTGCTGATCCACTGCCCTCTAAACCTGAGGGCATCAAAATTCCATAGGTTTTAGCCTGGTTCCATAAGGTTATCAGGTTATCTTTTCTTGCCATTGCCTGTTCATCTTCCAGGTCTTTCTGAGAACTTTTGAATCCATTATCCAATTCCAGTCAAATTTGGCAGGAATATAGAAATCTCAAAAGTATTACCTTTCTACAAACGTTGTGAAAATTAGTAGCTAGGCAGGAGGGAGAAACACAAATAAATGCTTCTTCATCCCCTCCAAGGGGAAAAAAACCCACCCTATAGTAATGAATTCAAAAATAATCTCTCATGTTCTGTTCCTGAGCTGAAGGTATTTTCATGTTAACTTCACAGTCTGCACAACTCATCATCAAAGGCCCATTTACTTCAAATTTAAGTCTTATGAAAACCTGCCCTCTGTCTCATGGACCCATACAAACATTTTTTACCATCATTCCCAGTTTTCTGACTTCTTTCCGTTCGGTTGCTGCAAGATTTGAATTTCTTTGGAGCACACATTTATTAAACGTTTGGGAAGCATCTCACACAGAGTGGGAAATACTGAAAAGGATTAAGAATAAAGGGTTTAGGACTTCCAACATGGCATGACAATGGTTTATTATTCCAGATAGGGCTTTTCTCTAACAATCAACTTTTTTATCTCACACTACAAGAAATTAATGATATTTATTTTGATGCAATTTAATCTAAGAACCAACTCAAGATGATAATTAGCATAGCACTAAAACATTCTTTCCTTCTGGATCATCATTCTCTACCATCAAATTATTCCTTAAAACATAAAGAAATTGCTGTGGAATTTACAACTAGAAGCAATATTCACCTTGTGTAACTCGAGACACCCATTTTTGAATTAGACATTCCAAATTTAGACAGATATTTTTGAATTAAAAAGCAGAGCTGCTGAGACCACCCCACAAAGCGAATGGAGACAGGCAGGTTCTTCCAGAAAGCGATTCAGGGCAGGACTCCACTAACAACACTGAAACCCTCTGGGAATTTGCCTTCTAACTAGTATCAGAACTTTGATTTCTAAATGCGCAGTTGGGAAGTTTAATCAAGAGCGGAGATCTGAAAATCCATTTTCATTTTATTCACATGATTATCTGTAACCTTATAGCCAGGCTCAAGAGTTATTACAGTAATTCTTAATTACAACCCTCTTGAAACAAATAAACCTACTGAGAGTTGCAAGGGCTGGGACAGTGGAAAAAGCTATATATATTCAACTTTTCACCTATGCCCTGTGCAGGACCAAGCCCAGGCCTTTGGTAGGATCTGGAAAGTTTTTCTAGCTTTGCTCGGAACTGGAAAATTGAAATAAAAAGCAGTGGGAGTGGCAGGCTCATTTGCATAGAATTGATTTGCACAAATGAAGGGTAGTGAGGAATAAATAAACCGAAAACAAGATGAATGATAAAAATTCTATGAAGCTGCAGCCCAGGTGGGGTCTATTGCAGATGATTCCAAGGAATCAGTTTCTAACTTGCTTCAAGAAGATAAAAACAACAGTGTTAAGTGTGTTTACTCTTCTGTTTTAAGACAAGCGTAATATTTTAAAGTACTACTATGCAGTAAGAGCCATGAGTTATTTAAATGTTTCTGTAGAGTTTTAAACATTCTGATGAATCATTTATAATTAGCTATGATTAAAAGCCACTGTCAAATAGATAACTCCAATGAAAAATATGGTACAAAGCGCTTTCTCAACTCACAATATCTTCCATTTTTTGTTCAATGTTCAAATGTAAAAAGATTTTACTATAATTACAAAAAAAATAAGAATTTACTATAATTACAATCCTCTACCAATGATTCATAAGGAGATATTACAGTTGGAGCACCGACTGATAGCTGTCCCCATTGGCTAGTGAAGGGAGTTAAACGTTTCATCTTAATTTGAAATTTCAGCTTAAGACTGTGCCAAAAATGTTTTTTTCAGATCAAAAAGGGACAAAAGTGAAAACACTTCCAGAAATAAATGCTACGTAATAGAAAAATATCAACCATATGTGCATTTCAGATTTGTAGATTAAGTTACAAGGTTGGCAATCAGATTTTGACTCCCTAAATATTCGCAGAGTTCTAAATATAATCTGCTTCTATTCTCCTCCCCCTCCTACCCCAGCCCCGAAACTCTTGTGTAGCATCGCTATGTGCAGTAAAGTGAGCTGCCTTGTTCAATTCGGAAAAGATTAGGTTTGGTTTGTGAGGAAAATGACATTTAATATTCCGATACTGTCACCTACTCGTGTAAAGCACAGGGCAGAAGCACGGGACCTTTCCTAGAATCGATATTTACCTAAGCAGTCTCAGCTTCTTGAAGTTTTCATTAAAATTTATGGTAAGTCAAGCAGGTATAGAAGGACAACTTTTCTGATCATTCTCAGCCTGGTAACTAAAAAACATTCCTGCACTATCTTTATGTCCATCTGCCTCCCTGCCTGTCCTTTCTCTTCCAATAACATTTAATCTATGTTCCCTCTTCCAAACAAGTTTTGAAGGGAGGTGAAAGCCTCAGACAGAGTAAATTCCTCAAATTTGCATGAAAACTGGCCACTGAGCGGAGGACCTCCCTACTGTTAGTGTTTTCTATATGGCAAAGACTGAAATATTGACTGGAGGAAGGACAGGGGTCTTGGGCATGCGGGGAGGACTGAGGGTGTTCTTGCAGAGGTGACATTTTAGGGGTCTGCAAGACGGCTGGAGTCAAGAAGTGTCTAAAGGACAGATTTAATCTATAAAGAACCCCAGCTTCTTCAGTTTCACTACTCATAGGACATCTTACTTTTGGGTTTTATTTGTCTGTGTTTAACAGCCAATATTTCTCTCCAGATCACTATAGGGGGCTCAAAGGAAAAAGGCCAAACTGGTCACAAGCTCACGTTTTGGGACCAGAAAAGATTACTGGAGTGCTGAGTTAGTGCAAACCTCAGCACTTTCCTAATTTCTTGATCAAGACCATCATTTCAGGTGAGCTGAAGAAGGGTATTTAATTGTGATCTAAAGTAACAGAGAACCTAGCACACATTGCTTAAATTGTTCCAATTTAATATTGTTCCAAAATGTGATACTCCTCATGCTAAAGCTATATGTCTGTTTTGAGTTTGTCTGCTCTCAGTTTTCACTCACCAGATCTTCCCAAAGATCCAGAAAAAGGGCCTTTGACCTTTATATGTTGGAGTACAGAGGACTCCATAGAGGACTCAAATTACTCTGCCATAATTTCTTACACAGAAGAGATGTTTTACATGGTGCAAAATATTAATTCTTCCTTTCTTAAAGAGATCAGACCATGATCTTTCACTATAAAGTAAGACTTCAACACCAGATAATTAATATTTAAATTCTTTCTAATTCTCTCGGCAGCTTTTAAAATGCAAGCACTGGCTGGCCAGAGTATTCTAGTACTGCTTTAATTGATATGGTAGTAACCCGTTTATCTAAAATTATTAAAATTAATACTTCAAGTTTACTAGCTTTAATTCACCCCGAGCAGCTTATTGTGTTACTTTCATTTCAGTCCAGATGTCACGTAACTAAATACGTTGTATTCTCGTGGCCTCGGTGTAGATCCCCTGTTAAGGACATATTTAAATGATTTCAAAATTCCTTGCAGTTATTTTGGATAAGAAAATTAGTTTCCGAAAGGAGCTGAAGACCGGTTCTATGAAGACGACATACTGACAGCTCACTAAAAAAGTTTGCCCTGGAATCGTCTGTAATAATAGCTTTTTCTTGGTTTACAAGATGGGTAGATTATAGAATGAGGCAAGTTATGAATTCCTTACAATAGTAATAAGAATTCTTATCTGTTGTTCTGAAAGGGGAATTGTTGAGGGTTTTTTAACATAACAAACAACCAATAATGTGTTTGACAGAAGGAACAGTCACAGAGATAACATAAAACTCTGAATTCTCACCACTAAATCCAAACCTCTACCTGAAGGAAGATATCGCCAAATGCGTATGGACACATACGTAACAAAACAGGATGCAAAAATCACATGTGGAATTTCATGGTGCCTCCTGGAGCACAGCAACACCATGGTAGAGGAGCTGCTTTGGGGCCACCTTGAACCAACGAGATGCATTCTCCGAGTTCACTCACAATTTTCAAAGTCCGCTAATGTCAGCAGGGATCAGCCCTTTGCAAACAACAGACGAGGTTTCAAAATTTACCCCTTAGCTTTAGCAAGCGAAGGTCTTGTTTTCCTAGTGCTATTTTGTTTTCTCTCTACTTCCCACTTTGTAAAATGTTATTTTATCATATTTCCCCCTTGATTCTTTTTTCCATGTCTGTGATATAAATTCCATAGTTTCTGTTGGGTGGAGTTCTGCTGTCGTTGAAGTGCTGTTCCGTTTATAAAACTGCTACAAAAATTAAATCTGAAATAAATTAATTATTTGCCTGCTGCTTAAATCTAATAGACAAGCTACTCTACAATACTGCATTTTAATGTATCGAAGGAGAATTCATCATTTTAATGTTAACCTGAAATAAATTAACACGTGAAAACCTAGCTGTTTAGAATGACAATGACTTTAAAAACAATAAAGGAGATATTTCAATCATTACATTTTTCATGCTAATGGGCTTAAAACAATTCAGGGGGAGGGGACAATTTTGTGACAAAAGATTCAATCCTTCCCATGGTTGTGTATATGCCATTCTCACAGGAGTCAAGGAAATAATCTTGACCCAAGAGTGTCAACAGGAAGTCAGAGGATTAATTAGCTAGGAAAACAAAAGCACATTCTTACAAGAAGAAAATTTCAGAGATAGAATTGTTAAGGATAGTACTTAGGACATGAAGATTCTGACCGTCTTTTCCAGAAACTACACAACGTTCTGGTTTCAGACATTATAATCTCAACCACCATTTTATAACATTTACCTAAAGTTTATTTTAAGAGAAGGCTTGTTTTTAACAATCATCTTAAATCCTAGTAAACTGAAGAATTAATTAGCAAGCATGAAGGATCAGCAAACTAATGCTTTAGTCTGTTAAACCATCTGCTCAGGAGCACCCTGTTCAAATCTTGGCATTAGGAGAGGATGGATGAATACTTTTGTCTCTTGCACTTAGCTCCGACTTGCCATTCTTTGCTAACGCGCATCTTTTTGTTTCCATCAGCTCACGGTAAACAAAGTGCTAAAGAGGCCGGTAATTGATCAGTTTTCTGTTATCGTCAAGTTTTACTAAACAGATTGCTAACAAATTTGGCAGAAAAATCTTACTATAGCCATTCCTCTTGTTTCATACCAGATTCCTGCGTGCAATAGGTACGTGTGACAAAACAGATTCACCGTTCTCTTTCGTTAGCTTTGCCTCCTACAAAGCAGACCTGCATCCAGTTAAACCAGCACAACTAGTGTAAGGTACTGGAATTCTTCAAGGCAATCTGTCCTTCAGTTCTGAAGACGATTAATTAATGATCCGTTAATATTTTAGTACCTCGTTATAGTTCACTATTAACAAGAACATACTTATCAGATCTGAGGAGGTCCTTGTTATTGCAACCCCAATCTGTCTTCATTTTCTAAACTTTCATGCAAATTCTTTGATTTCATGTCACAGCTTAGTTTCTAGAAAACGCAGGTACTTTCTGACACGTAATGGATCAAGGGCAGCATTTGGCAATGAGGGCAGCCAACAGCCTTGTCTGGTGGAATGCTTTTATTGTTGATGCTAAAACGATTTCCTCCCACTTCAGCTGCTCTCTTACGGATTGGAAAGATGGAGACCTATCTCAGGTACAAATGGGGTGATTGGTACAGTAGGGAAGCCGTCCGGCAGGTCACACTGGAAAGCCTGCCTGGTAGCAAGGGGCATGGGGAGGTGCGCCAAGGGGCACGCTCAAAGGGTAAGGTGCACCACACCACGGATAACCCAAGTATTTGCCAAAGATGGAAGAATGTTCCAAATAACGGCAAAGGTTTGGGATAGACCTGGCAATAGATGGCTCGCCCTCCCTCCACCAGCAGTCAGCTTTCTCCTCAGCTGTTTCTTTCCAGCTTTCCAGGCAGCTGTGATACCCTCAGGACCACATGGGGAAAATTTCCCTGGTCACAAAATCTCCAAAGAGAAGAAATTTGTTCAAAATTCTATCCCTTTCTCCATCAGGCTTTATCCTCCTTGATTTTGCTCATGCATTACCGACTTGATCCTCCTAACTAGCCTCAACTGGCATTTTCTCATTGACTTCAATTAAGTGAGACCAGGACACAGATAAGGTTCTGTGTGAGAAATCACTGTATGCTGGTAATTGCAGAATTTTATTCAAAGACATATTTTATCTGTGTTGATGAAATTAAAATAGGATAGGAAAAAGAGGGAGAAAAAAGCTCAGGCAGAAAGGATGGCATTTTAATTTTTTTTCGGGTTGCATCTGTAGTAGATTGACCTCCCTCAGATAAATCTGTGCACCATGGAAACTATTTTCTCACCAAGGAAAAATTTCCAAGTTCAGCTGAAGGCCTATACATCAAGTTAAGCATATAGCTAAACTGTGCAACTGTGTAATCTTGCTGCCCTCTTCCCATCCTTCCCTCCCATTGTTTGTCATCCTTACTGTCATATCTGGTTTCAAAGCAGGCTAAGGTCACTGGGGGTAGGGCACGTGCCTTCCTCTGCGTTTGTAGGGCTCCCGTGCATGGGAGTATGGGAAAGAAGGGGAAGGAAACCCCTTTTTTAGATCTTTGGAGGATAAATAATAAAGCAATAATAACATGCTGTAAAATAAATGCTATCAACTGATATTTACACAGTCTTTTATCTAAAGTCTCTACTGTGTTCAGCATAATTATAGTGCTGCTCAGCAAAATATAGGTGGACAGAATAATAATTCCTTTATTGCTATCTTGCTTTACCGCATATTCAGATAGCCTACAGCCTGCGGGTCTCAAATAATAATAATAATAATAACATCATGAGCCTATGTGTTAATACTTTCTGTAAGCACTGATGAGCTGTGACCATCTGCAGAAAGGTGAAATTTCTGTGTCCAGACAATTTTTACAACGTATGTAGGAGCGACCCAGCAATGAGGGTCAGCCCAGCCAGCCACCGACAGCTGTGCTGAAGCAGTTGCATGGGACTGGTGGCGTGTACAGCAAAATACAGCCTGCAGAGGCGAAATCTGGAGTCCAAGTCATTTTTTTCTCAACTCTTTATATATTAGAAATAAATAAATGACACTAAATAACTTTTTACCCGAATGCATCACAGATATCCAGGGACATGGAGTGGGATGCTGCCCTCTGAGGCAGCTTCCGAGGCAGAAATACCAAAAAATCAACTAAGACTCAAAGAGAGTAAAGAAAAAGGGGAAAGAAAATAAAGCAATGAAATTATTTAGAAGTGAATGTGACTTCTAAATATGGAAGAAATGGGAAAAAAAAAAAAAAACCCACACCAAAAAAAGAAAAGCCCTGTAAAATCCAACTGACCACAAGTTAAGTTCTGTTTCCCCCCAGCACCCACTGGATTGCAACATCTCCTGCTCACATTTTTCCTACATGTCTTATCTGAACTCTGCAGCTTTACAATGAGCTTTTTCTTGCTGGGAGGAATCCAATTGTCACAAGAGATGACTACAATTGGCATGGCAGTGGCTGAAGCCCTGAAGTGTCTCTGTGTCCCTGAAGTCCCTATGACAGTGCAGAGAACCCAGAGTCACATGCTCACCCCTTGTAGTAGCTGAACTTAAACTCACTAACGGACGAGTTTCAGCTTTTGAAGAGGTGTACACGCATGTAACACTCCAGCCACAACTTTTGCAGGCAACACCTTAACTTCACTATAACAAAATGTGTAATATATATTTTAAGCATCACTTTATGCAAAGCAAATTTCGTTGCTCTTCTGTCACTTTCCACCGATATTTGTGTGTGCTTTTCAAAGAATAACAAGGCAGACCCTAATAGGGACATTAAAACCAGAGATTGTCATCTGACCTACTGTTCTTTTTTTGTTTAGTTGGGGTTTTTTTTCTAAATTACTACACTTCCAAGTTTTTTGGGTTTTTTTTGGTTTTTTTTTTTTTCCCTAAAAAAAGCATTCTTACGTGGAAGCCAGTTTATTAGCTGACATGAGGAACGAGGAAAGAAATTAAACTGGAGGCGATGTAATCTGTAGAGGCAGAGAGAACCGGTGTTCTGCAGGCAGAATCTTCTCTTCTATTTAACTATTTATTTTCAGGATGTATACAGAGATTTATACCTGATGAGACCCTATCACTCTCCTAGCAATAACACTTAACATAAACACGTTAAGTGAAACAAGAGGTACTTTCTTGTTTTGTTTTTTTTGCCTCAGGATGGACACAATTTATAGAGATTATCTGCAGGTTTTCCCTTTGGTTTCTGCTGAAATTATGGTTACCACTGATCATATAAAAGTTTATCAACCCTCTTGGCAGTGCCAGTATAGATGGGTTATATTTGGTTTGTTTCACGATTCTGTGTTTGGAGTGCGTAATGTCAGAGGTTCCCATTTTCTCCTGAATTTACATGCGGTCCTATTGTCATTCTCACGTGAACTGCAACACTTTCTTCATTAGCATATGCTGTTAATATGTTCATGAAATTAATGTCACATTGTAATTAATCTGAAAATGATGTCATTTCTGCAGGACCTACAACCTCATTATGTTCACAGTATGTACATCACAGCCATGTTATTTCTGAAAGGGGTTTGCCTCTGTTTGGTTATTAATGAAGGGGCCATTTCTGCCCAATTTACAGGGATTAACTCTTTACAAGAAATTGTTCCGAAGCCTTGAAGTAAGACACTGAGCAGCAAAAGTACTATATGCTTTAAGAAAAGAGAGAAAAATTGTTGCACAGTAGCATTTATTTATACAGCACATTTAATAATTCATACAAAAAAAAAAAAAAAAGATGGGTTAGCTTCAGCACACTGAGGGCAATATATAAGGCTGAGCGGGATCAAAAACTTAGGAGTAGCTAGTAACTATGAATTTCCAAACAGAGCAATGGTATTTGATTTCTAAAGAGTAAGATGATGACGAACCTGATTTTAAAGTCATGCTGAGAAAAAAAAAAATAAAAAAAAAAAATGCCCATGAATAGTTGTCCTTGCTGTACAGGTAAGTCAAAATTAATCAAGTATTGCTAAAAAATACCTGTTTAGCCTCCAGATCAGTAGGACGGATTTCAGCCCACTGTTTCATTTGCAGCAATTTATAACAAAATAAAAATATAGAAGGCTATCTTTCCTTGTAGGTAAATGTTATCCTCTCTAATAAAAACATTTTTATCATGGTGCAATTTTTTTTTTTTAGATGTTAAACAAATGTGCTTTTCTGTCAGCATTTCCAGGGCGATTTACACCAATGATCTATTTACAAATGTAAGCAAAGTTACTGTCATCTTAAAAGAAGTATCTCATAGGCGGCTTTTGAAAATTAGGAGGAATAAACCGGGATGATCAACCTCACAACCCTACTTTCCTAATAAGAAATCCGCGATGGTTCGTGGCGGGGATTAACTTATAGCAGGAGTGCAACGTCAGTTCCCGATATTGACTGATATCAAATACCACGACTTTCCGTGGGCCCGGATTTCACTCTCAGCATTTGGCATTCGCGTGGTTGACTGGCAGCCTGTCAGCTCCTGCCCGTGCAGGCTGCCGGCTGCCTCGGGTCCTGGGTCCTCCGCAGGAACTGCAGCCGGCGGAAGGCACGTTTCAAGAACTACACCTTTACTTTCTCAGGAGCGGCACAGCAACGGCGATGAAAGGAGGCATTAGTGAATAAACGTATTTTAATAATTGATACC
Source organism: Falco cherrug (assembly GCF_023634085.1). Taxonomy (NCBI): domain Eukaryota; kingdom Metazoa; phylum Chordata; class Aves; order Falconiformes; family Falconidae; genus Falco; species Falco cherrug. Next base: position 85,965,686 of record NC_073702.1, on the reverse strand, counting down.
ATGGCTCTCTGTAAATATTGATAGCTGATAAGATACTTTAGTCAAGGGTTTCTGAGAAAGAGGAAGATGGAATGGTAAATACTGGGAAAGGAAGTCATGCTTGGCAAGGTCCTTTGTAACTTCTTTTGCAAAAAGATGCATTAATCAAATACATAATAAATACTGCTTTTCCTTGGGATTAGGGGGGATGGAGAGCTCGGGCTGCAGCCTGCCGGTAAGAACAGCGTGGCAAACAAACTTCATAGTTCTGGGAGGAAAGGCGTATTTATGAATGGGATTACTGGTGTGGTTGCCTGCCGCAGCAGGGAAAGGATTCACTGCCCCCGGAGGCAACTTCCCAGCCCTGTGCCAACTCGTATGACTATTGAGATCCTCTCTCGAAGCCCTGTAGCGGCACAGGGAAAAGGAGAACTGATGTTTCAGATGGTTGTGGAGGAAGGTGGGACACGAAAGGAAGGCAAACAAAAAGACCAAACAACTCCACAACAAATGGGGGGGGGGGGATACATCCTAAAGAAATATTTTTTTGGTTTGCTTTGTTTTTTAAACGCAATTTTGACGCATGCCTTCGCGTCCATGGGTAGCATCAAACCCGCGCCGATGGAAGGGCGCACATAGCTGTGTTTCAGGCGATCAGAAATACCCGTTCCCCCCTTGCAGTAACAGGTTCCGACACGAAGCCAGCACCAACCGCGTGCCGCAGAGATGCGTCCCCGCAGCACATTAAGCTGCGTGTGTCGTTCGAGCCACCAACGCCAGCAAACACGTGCGCCAAACCCCTGGAAGCACGGAGACCCGGCTAACTCCTCCACAAAGCAGAGGGCCCCCGGCCCGCGGCCCCCGGGGGGCTGTAGCCGCAGCCGCCTGCAGGCCCGGGGGTCCCAGCCAGCGCTGCCAGGGCAGCCGAGCACCGCGCTCAGCACCCTGCAGTGCTGACCCCCGTTAGGTTTCTACACCGCGGCCACGGGAGGTGTCGGGGTTGAACGGTGCGTGACCTGTCGGGATAACGGGAAGCCCGCGTGTCGTTCGGGCACTGTTGAGGCCGGCGCATCCCCCCGATCGCTTGGCGGAGGGATGAATCCCAGCCCCCTCCGCCGTGACCCGCGGTTTTGTACCGGCAGGTGGGTGGGTGGGTTTGCGGAGCCGCTGCGGTGCCGAGGCGGGAGCGGGAGTGCGGGAAGGCGAGAACAAAGGACACGGAGCCCGGGCCGCCGTGACGAGGAGCCGCGCAGCGCCGGGCGGGCAGCGGGGGGCCCGGGGGGCCCAGCATCCCCGTCCCAGCCGGGAGCAGGACCCGGCGGCCGCCCGGCCTCAGGCTGGAGGGAAGCGCCGTGCGCGGCGGTGCCGGCGGGCGCCTCTGCCCGCATCCATCCTCCCGCTGCCCGCCGGCGGCCGGGACACGCCGCCCCGCTCGGCTCCCGCTGCCGCTGCCGCCCTGCCTGCCCGCCGGGCGGGCTGCCTCGCCTCGCCTCCCCCGCTCCCCCCTCACCTCAGCCGCCCCCCTCTGTCTGGCTCCCCCCGCTCTGTCTGGCGGCCCCCCCCCTTCCCCGTCCGTCCCCCCCCCGTCCCCGCCGCGCTTCTCGCGAGAGCTGGGGATGCCGCCGCCGCCGCCGCCGCCGCCGCCGCGGAGGGGGAGACACTCGGGGGGAGCCAGTGACGTCGGGAGTTTTCCTGAAAGTCAATAACGAGCCCGGCGGAGGCGGCGGGAGGAGCCGAGAGCGGGGCCCGGGCGGCTCCGGGGTGAGTGCGCCGGGGGGAGCCGCCGCCGCCGCCCTCCTGACCCCGCGCATCGATGCTGCGGCCGCGCTGCCCGCCCGGGCGCCTCCCTGCGTAGCGGGGCGCGCAGCTCCATGTAGCCGCCGCCGCCCGCCAGCGCCCTGGGGCCGGAGCCGCCTCCTCCCGCCCCCGCGGAGACACCGGCCGCCAGGGACCGCCGAGACCGGCGGGGGGACAGGGGAGGAGGCAGCGGCGCCCTCCCTCCCCTTCTCCCCCCGGAGCCGCCGCCGCCGCCGCCCTCGGGCTCCGCAGCAGCGCCCGCGGCGCCGCCGCCTCTGCAGGTACGGGGCGGGAGGGGCCGGGCGGCGGCGGGCGCTGGGGCGGCGGCGCCGGGGGCGGCGGGGAGCGCGGCGGGGGGCGCCCGTGGCCTAGCGCTGCCGGCGGGGAGGGGTGCGGGGATGGGGGGGGGGGTCGCCCTCCCGGCGGCGCGGGGCTGAGGTGGGAAGGGTGGGGCGGGGGGAGGTTATGTAACGCGGGGGGGGGGCGCACCCGGGGGCGCTGCTTGCGCGGGGCCGGCGGTTCCCACGCGGCGGCGGCGGCCCCTCCCCGCCCCCCCCCCCCCCCCCGATCCCTGTCCGTCCGTGAGGCGGGTGCGGGGTTTATCCGCTGGGAACTTGCGAGTGTGGGGGGTGCGGGGGTCGTGTGTCCCCCCCCGCGCTGGGAGCAGGCCGCTGGTGGCAGCGCCTCGCTCAAGTGATGCTGCTGCTGCTGCTGCCGCCGGCGGCGGCTCTGGCTGCAAGTAAACAAACCGCCCCCCCCCGGCTCCCCGCCCGCCCCGGCCATCATGGAGGCCGCGGCCCACATGTAAAAGTTGATGCGCAGGCGGCTGCTGGGGCCGACCGGCCGCTTCACCCCGGGGCGGTGGGGTCTGTCCCGGGGGTGGGGCGGGGGGACACACACGGGGAGAGGGGCCGGGGCCGGGGCCGGGTCAGCGCAGCGCCGCCCAGCACAAAGTTGCCGGATCGCCCCGTTATATATTGTAGTTTCGATGCAGATGATGGTGATGTCGGGAGCGGTGAGGGCTCGGGGCTGCTGGGTGGCTCTGCGGGAGCACAGAGTTTACTTCTGGATGGGAATGGAAGAGGCGCGAAACACCCAGGGCTGCTCCTGTCGCCTTCCCCCGTGGCGCACTATCCAAAGGGTGTATGTAAAATTAATAACATTATATTGTCTTACAGCTGAAAAGGAATAAACAACTTCATCTCCCTTGACCTTTATTCTAAATTCTTCTCCTGAATGTCATTCTTAGTTGACTCCTCTGTATCTATATCGCCTCATTGTTTTTATGAAACACCTCTCAGGCTTGATTTGCTTCTAAGGGTTGTTACGGGACTCAGGATGCGCCCGATACCTGCGCCACCACCTTTTTTCACTTCTGAAGACACTCACAGCAGTGTCTTCTGCTGATGTTTGCTTAAGCTTTGCCAAAACTTTGCTGGTAGGCAAACGTGGCCCCCCTGTTTTGCGTACAGAGGTCTTTATTTCTCAAAGCAAAACCAGCATGCAAATAAGTAAATAAGTAGACCTACGCTTCCGACAAGTTGCACTTTAAGCGTGATCTCTTCCTTCTGCCAGCTTCTGTGTAGGCCAGTTCTGGCTCTTCTGCACTGGAACATGGGAAGAGTAGCCATGAGCTAGGGAAGGAGGCTTAGTTTGACTTTTAAAGTAAGCATACTACTTAAGAAGATTGTGTTTGTAGGACTGTTTGTTTTTTTTTACAGGAGCCTTTAAGTTGACCCCAATATCTTTAACTGGATTGGATTGCTAATTATAGTCCATGTGGATATATTTTGGTTGGATGTAACGAGCAAGTCAAGTTCACATAGGACCAAAGAAAAACTTCAGAGATAAGAAAAAGTCTCTGTTTCCTAGAAGGCTACACATAATAATTAGAGTAACTCCTTTTTTTGCTCCTAAGTGCATGGTGTGTGCTTATATATGTGTAATATTAACGAGACTGTCTTGTTCTGGACAGTTTATTCTATGGTCTATTCCTGCTTACCCTAACTAGGTTTGAATGAATTTGGTAGTCTCCTTAGCTTCCTAAATAGGTTCATAGAAAGCAGTATTTCAGCATCTTACTACCTCATTTGTTTGGCGCTTGGGGGGAAGATGATGTGTAGTTAAGCAAAAAGCTGTGGCTCTGTGGGAAGTCAATGTGAATTTTTAGTTTTTATGTTGCCCCAGTTGAAGTAGATGCAGTTTTAAGGGTTGGATGGCATAAATGTGCACTAGGAAATGTTGAGTTTCTGATGCTGTAACAAATGCTTTGTGAAAAGGGAAATAGTTTGGTGAGGTTTTTTTCCAAGCTTAACCCAAAAACACTTGCTAGAGCTTTGCTATTGTTTGTAACCCAAGCTTCTGTTTGCAAGATGTTACCAGGGTCCATGACTTCCGACTACAGTTTGAAGCAGCATGTGTCTAAAGTTTGTATAATAACTGAAAGAACCTTCAGACTACTTGGAATTTGTCTAGCGCTGATTGATTGAGTGTTCTTTCACTGTCTGGGTGCACATTTTCCCAATTTAGAGACCTACTGAATAATCATTGCTATACCCAAGAAGCATTATTTGCTTGGAAACTCGAAATACTCAACTGGATTGACACCATGACTGTAGTGGTTTGTGTTAAACAACATGTTTGAAATATCTTTGCTGTTCTTAGTATGAAGAAGATACAGTTTCTTAGAACCGTGTTTGGTTATAGTTCATTTTGGGCCGGTAGTGCCAGAGGGGAGGTAGACTTGGTGACAGGCTAGCCCAGCTTCAGCTTTGCAACAGGTGACCCAATATTCTTTGGCATCTTTCATGGCTTGTGTGTACTACTAATTTTAATTGACACTGGAGAGTGGAAGGACGTTGAAGTACACTGGGTGAAAATTTTGTTGTGCCATACTTCCATTTTGACACGGATAATGCATAAATGAATTGATGGCTTTAAAAGTAATGCACTGTACTGCAACTGTATGTTTTGTAGGTATGCTAGTTGGCTGTATACCAAAAGCCCTCTGTTCTCTTTTTTCCCCAACTAATAAAGTAAACATTCTGTTCAAAACATGCAGTACTCCCTTTGCAAACAGCAGTAACAGTTTCAAAAGGAGGGGAACAGTTAAACGCCCGCACCCACGACTTGCATTCAAAATTAAAATGTTGCTTTTATTTTCGGTGTTCGTGTTATATTTGCAACCTGCTTACTGTTTGAAGTACTGTCTTCTGTAGGAAAAGATGGCCAACTTCAGTGCCCTTCCAAATTGTTCTAGAAGTTTAATTCGTATCATCTCGAATTCTCATTCTGTTAGGATATGCCTAATCAGAGTGCTGTGGAGGGGGCAGGGGATACTTCGTAGCACAGCCAGGGAGTTCTGCACTGCTTGTGAGGAAAGGTGTGTTTTCAGTGAGCATCCCTCTTGCCATCCAGCACCTTTTCCTCTGGGTTGTTCAAAAGAGGCTTCCCCACCATCGCAGGGTCTCCTTGGTAAATGTGTTGCACTAGTTGCTCTTTTTTGCAACAAGTTAGTGTGGTGTAGCAAAGATTATTTTCTAAAGATAAGTTACAGAGTAAATGGAAAAGGTGATTCAAAGTGTTTTTAAAAAATAATCTGTTAAAGCCAGAGGAAAAAACAACCCCCCAAAACCCAAACAACCTTGAGTGTGAAAGCTAACTTTTCAGTGTTTTTACACAGTGTAAAAAGTAATCTTTAAAGTTTTACTTTGTACTTTCATCTTGACTAATTGTAAGGACAACATTCCAGGCTACCCATATGAAGAGAAGAATTTATAAATGAAGCTTATTTAGACAGATCACTGATACATACTGATGGAAGTTCTGCAGAACATGCAAGGGTGTAGTAGTTGGTTATTTGGCATTTTGTCCTTGTTCCATAGCTCTAGATCAACGTTAGGTATGGGCATTTGGGTAGCTTTGAGGCATGCCATGCATTTCAAGCAGATTCTTTTTGTTATTATTTAAAGGTGGTGTTCAGGTGTAGTAGGAAGCTGTGGTGAAGTTAATACTTCCAAAAAAATCTCCCCCGGTATTCAATATCATTACTGTCCCTGGAGAGTATGTGTTTTTGGCATGTATATATGAAGATGCTTATTTTTGGTCACTTCAAATGTTTCTTTGATTTTTGGTGCTATTTGTATCAACGCTTATTACGTTTTGATTAAGTATTCTAATATACATTCAGTCCATCTTGACCAATCCTCTCTTTCCACATGTTTTGATCTGAGTGTCTAGGTGTGAGTCATCCTGGTCAAATATAGCATTAAGAACAAATTGTTGCCCTGTGATATCCCCCCCCAAATATCCTGACTAAAGAACAGTAGTAACTTTTAAATTCCCTCAAGAATGCAAGTGGGACCTCAGTATTTCATAGGCATGTCGGAATGACCTCTCAGCATGGTTTGTCAGACTTCCCCGCATTTGTCCACGTGGTGAAGTTCTTTTGAGTGCCTCCTGTAGCAGGAGTGAAGATGAAGAGCCTGCTTCAGCTTGGCTCAGGTCGTTGAAGGCCTCACCGCTGTCTTTCTGTAGTGTGGAGTGACCGTGCCCAACAGTCACAAACTTCAGGTTTAGCTGAAACAGCTGATTTAGCACCACAGTTAATACAGCATTTCTCAGCTGAGTCCCAGAAATCTTGCAAAAAAATTTCTACCAACACAGGTAATTTTTTTTCCCTAAGCATTTAGTGTGCTTCTTGAGATATGTGATCGGTGCAGCCTGCCCTTGAGAATTTATTAAAATTAATACATCTTTTTCTAAATGTGTTGATGTACTTCGAGGCAGAGAGTTGAAAGTTGTATGTGTGAGTTTCACATAATCTGGCTTTTCATATAACATTTGCCAAAGGCCTTTATCTGATGGGCTCTGCGTCTAGCCTTCGACGTGTGTCAGCAATAGTATACCTTTGAAAAAGGCACGGTCTTCATGTAAGGGAGTTCCTTCTGTCCTTAGGAAATCCAGATCTCGAGTGGGTGGGAAGAATGCTTTTTGAAGGTGAACAAGCAGATCCAAAGGTTTTGGGTTAGAAGTTGATTGCATTCTAGCCATAATGCAGTGTCAGATTTTTTGACAGTTCATAGGTTCAGCAATATCTGATTGCCTTGTAGGAAGGAATCACAAAGCTCGTTCCTATTGTTGCGAGGCAATTCAGAATCTAATTTGTTCAATATCCAGGAAATAAATAAACCCTCCTGTAAGAATTTAAGAGAGAGCTACTTGGCAGACATGTCATTGAACTTTTCCGATCTTTTATATTAATAGTTTGAGAACACATTTTTATCGCAGTACTTCCCTTTTGCTGTTACTCATAGCACTTCACAGATTTCTGGTTTCTATTATCTTCAACAGTGTGCTCGGTGTTTTATACGTACAATACGATGTTGTGCTGCAGAAAAGTTACTGTCATACAAACGATTAAATATATAAGCTTAATGAAACTTGATCTTGTGTCTCTTGAAGACACCTTTTAAAATCTCTTATCTCAGAATGAATAGGATTTTCGAGGTTCTTTGCACGTTTGAAAATTAGATTACCTTTTTCGGAGTAGTGTAGACATAGAAAGTAAATTTTAGTTTGTTTTAAAAATATGGAACTTGGGTTTAATTTCGCTTGGTTGTTTGAGTCATTACTAAAATATTTTTTTATAGGGCGAAGGAGCTTTGTCTTAAAAAGGCAAGAATTAGTATTCCTACATTAATCCCCAGCAAGTTAAAGTTATTACGTGTATTTTGAAGTGTTGAGTGGAATGCCATAATTATAATAGTTGTGATACTCAGCTAGTCCTTGGTTTGAGTTCCTTTAAGTCTCAAAACTCTCCCGAGTTTGTTTTCTCAGTAACTTTTTTTGATGTGTAACTTTAGCCCTCCCTTCACCTTTTCTACTTTAAATGTACTCTGGTTGAATTTCAGACCTATACTCTTAATACATTTTATCACTCTGCTGCTGCCAGATTTTTGATTATTTTTTTGTGTGATTGGGGGAAGGGGGATGGGGACAGAAAGGATTTAAAGCATTTTTGTCAATAAAGGCCACGCAAAACAATGGGTTGTTAATGTTTCACATGGGATTCTAAAGAAACAATTTAGTTACATTTAGAAACTTCCTTTATACCTCGGTAAACAAAGGCAAGGGTGGCTTTGTTCACCTTACTTTAATTATACCTTTGTCCCTTAAAATAACTTGCTTTGTCATTATAATAGGAAAAAAATACAGAGTGATGGTTTCTTTCCTGATAAACTTACTTAGTTGCAGAATCTAAGTAAAACATCTAACTTGTATATTAATATTTCAGCGTGCCTGTAGTCTCCCAGCTAGGCTTATCTGAGCATATATTAGTTATGTGCAGCTTTTTGATATACTGAAAGTGAAAATAGAACACTGAAAATATTAAGGCACAAAGCATACACGTAAGTGTGCTTTAAAAAGAGCTGTTCATCTTTTCCGAAGTATGTTGTTTTTCCTTACCACAAGGTGTAGGCAGTGCCATTTTCCTGTTATCCCCCTCATTATTCCAAGTCAAGGGCTCTGAAATAGTTGTTAGGAACAAAATTCTGATACTGATATTCTTACAGACATTGAGGCTTTTGGTACGAAATATAGTTTAAAAAATACAATGCCTATCGTGGAGATATTTTGGGATTATTTATTTTTGTTTTAAAAGTTTGTAAAGTATGAACATTTCTACTAGGAAAGTATTTGGGGATGTCTTTAAGTGTCTTAATTGTGTGTAGATAAAGATTAACATTTTATAAATTCAGGATTTATTGTCTTTTAATAACCCTGTTTCTTTGATTTCTTTGTCTTGTCAAACCAGTTTATGTGTTGTTTTGTATTTTTTTTTGTTTTGCCCCCTTTTTTTAAAAAAAAATTGACTCTAATAAGTTGGACAAATACTATCTGTCTGCAGGTTCCTTTTTCTCAATTTAAGCAGTGATAGTATTTAAATCAGTCAGTCCTCCTGAGACCATAAAAAGGGACATAATCCATTCTGCTGTGTTTGAAGTATAACCAGAATTCTAGAACAGGTAGTTTGTAAAAGCCTGTATAAATACTCTATACTTTTTAGATAAAGCACTCAACTGAATGTGATTCTTCCATTAGTGATACTTGCTAATTTTATCTAGTAGGTTTTGTAGGAACCTCTGTTCTTCAACATTGTCTTTTGTGTAATTTTTGATGATGTGCAATATATCCTCTAATTGTTTGACCAGACTTTTAGATAATGACTTTGGTAGGGGAAGAGGATATGCATGAGTTTTTCATATAAATAAAACTTGGATCACAGCTTCCAATCCTAAAGACAACTCTGTTTTTAGTTTAGAGCCGTACCTTTTGAATTCCTTGCTCTGTGATTGCAGCTGGTGCTGGAGACAGTTACAGCCTGTTTGGTTCTCCTGGAGAATTCAAAGTCAAATTTGAGAAAACTTCTTAAGAGCTTGATCTGTTATGAAAAAAAAAGCCCCCAGAGCACTGGAAAACAAAAGTCTGTGTGATGGAAGCTGCTAGATGACTGGGAGCTGCTTGCCTTTTTTTTTTTTTTTTTTTTTTGTAGTGTGTGTGTTTTCTGTGTGCATGCACAAAATTCTTCAGTTACCTTTCTGAGAAATAAGGAGATACAGAGATGATGAGATTTGGCTCTGCTTACGATGAGGACCAAAGAATCTCAGTGAGTCAGACAAAGGGAATCAGAAAGATTGGCTTGCTGTTGTTTTTTTTTCCTCCCAAAACATATTATTAAACAGATGATTGCTTGGAAAAAGGGTAAATGGTAGTTCCCTCATACATTAAAAGAATAAGGTTGGATGAATCACGAAGTTGATAATGCCACAAGAAGTTACAGGGATTGTCTCTGGAAGTGCTGAAACGGATCCTGTTGGTATTCTCTCTGGTAACTTGAGTTGGTAAATGTGAGAGTATCTGTTTTTTCTCAGCTCCAAAATTGTTGAAAGTAGGAGCCTGTGTTTATGAAAGTTCTTACAACAGAGACCTGAATCATACAATTTACACTGAATTTATGGGCACTGTCTTCTTTACTCAGCTGTCTCTTGTCACGGGGGAAATGGGAGGATGCCCAGATTCCAAGGGAGTGTTGTCTGTTCTTATGAATCTTGATGATTATTCACTTACACTTACTGGTTGTTTGTTAAGTGTAGACCTGAACCGCTGTTTTCAGTCCTTCTGCTTGGAAGGGATTTCCTTCCTTCTCTCCATCCACTGGCTCGGTGGAGGTACCTCACTGCTGTGATGGGCCTGAGAACATCCTTTAATGTAAAAATACAGCTTGAGGAAAAGGTGTCTTCCTACTGAATGGTCTGTTGCTTTTTTTAATGGTTGCTCTTACAGTTTCCATGTGGTAGCATCATGAAGGGAGCTGGTTCTTCTCTATATTGCTGTTATTCTGGCAGTTCAGGGTGAAAACTGAAAAGGTGTTGGCTACTTTTCACCATGGCTTGGGAAAACTGAGGCTTGGTGGGGGGGTCTGGAACTCTGTTGCAGGTAATAGCTTCTGCTTAATCTTTGTTCATAAAGATGCCTTTGCGACCTATACAGCTGGGAACTTCGAGGTGTAATACTAGCTCTTCAGAAGTGTGCTGAAGCGTTTCCTCTAACGCTATAGAAGTGGCTTAAGAGCGTTCCAAAGCAGAAAGGAGAAGTTTTACTATTTTTTGCCAGAAAAAATACAGGTGTCTTCTTCACATGACTGACTGCGATGGAGTAAATTTTTACACCCGCACCATGAAGCGTGCAAGCAATTGGTTCTTGCATGTATTATGCATATACGTGACTATCTGATACTGTCTGCAGGATCCACACAATGTACTGTTGGAAGCATATCTTCCAAGTTCTGTTTGATAACGTTGGGGGAAAAAAAAGCAATCCAACCTGTTCTGCAGTTGCTGGAATGTATATAAAAACAAGTCAAGTCTTTCCCTGTAGGAAGCAGCTGGAAGGCAAAATATTTTCACTTCTTACACGTTTTGTCCCTGTTTCTTTGGGTTTATCTTATAGGAATAAGGGAAACTGTAAAAATTCCTATATACCAACCACTGAAACTTGAAGCGCATTAGGAGGGCAGAGTTGATTGCTAACAAAAATTTAAGTTCTGTGCCAGCTGTGCAGAGTAAACATTTCTGTAGCTTTTCTTAAAATAGTTGAACTGTAGATGAAATGCTATTTTCATATGAGAGTTCTTGTTCCACGCGTTTCAGGCAACTCCTTTATGTCTGTAGACAATCCTTTATTACATCTTCAGAGAAGAAGGTTTCTGTGGGACTATTTTTCACTAAGGTCAGTTTTGGTCATGGTAACGTAATTCTCAAAAATCTGCTCTTTTAGAGCTTTGCTGAGTGACTTTCAGAGTAAAGGAATACAGCTTTTAGAAAGCCTCAAAGGAATTTAATAAGGGATAATTCTACAGATGCTTACAAGTGGCTTCTTGAAAGTGTAGTGTGAATGTGTAACCTTTATTTTCATTAGTCTTTAAATCCTTTGATTTATCTCCTTCAGCTTGACTTTTAATTACCCATTAAGGGAGCCATCAATATAACCACACAACTGTTGATAATTCTACTTAAGTTGTTCCTGGTAATATTGTGAAGCTAAACTGGAGATAATTCTGGAGGCGAGTACCAGAAGGCCAGCCACCTTGGGGGTGTGCATGGCTAGGGTGGATCCTCTTGCACCCCTCCTGAGAAACCTGCATGCTCAGTTACCTCTCTGAAGTGCCCGTCCACCAGCGCCCGCAGCACGGGGAATAAGCAGGAAGAACTGGAGATCTGTGTGTGGTCGCAGGGCTGTGATCTCATTAAAGTTACAGAGACATGGTGGGACAGCTCGCGTGGCTGGAATGCTGTGGTGGATGGCTGTGTACTTTTTAGAAAAGACAGGTCAGCGTGGACGGGTGGTGGAGTTGCTTTCTATATGTGAGGGAGCAACCGGCACATATCGGGCTTTCCCTAGGGGTGGATGCAGAATGAGTCGACAGTTTATGGGTAAAACTGAGGGGCAGGTCGACGTGGGGGACACGGTTGTGGGTGTTTGTTACAGGCCACCTGATCAGGATGAGGGAGTCGATGAGACCTTCTAAAGGCAATTGGAGGTAACCTCACAGTCACAGGCCCTGGTTTTCATGGGGGACTTTGACCATCCTGATACCTGCTAAAAAGACAACACAGCTAGGCACATGCAGGCCCCGACGTTCCTGCAGAGAACTGATGATAGCATTTTGGTGTAGGTGGTGGAGGACCCAACAAGGCGAGGTGTGCCACTGGACCTTGTACTCTTAAAGAAGGACTGCTTGGGGATGTGAAGGCTGGGGGCAGCCTTATCTGCAGTGACCATGAGATGGTGGAGTTCAGGATCCTGTGTGGGGGAAGCAGGGCAATAAGTAGGATTGCAACCCTGGGCTTCAGGAGAGCTAACTCTGGCCTCTTCAAGGGCCTCCTTGGAGGAGGCCCATGGGTTAGGGCTCTAGAAGGCAGGGGAGTCCAACCAAGAGAGCTGGCTAATACTCAAGCATCACTTCCTCCGAGCTCAAGATCGGTGCATCCCCATGAGTAAGAAATCAAGCAAAGGGGGCAGGAGGCCTGCATGGATGAGCAGGAGCTTCTGGCAAAACTCAGACAGAAGAAGGGAGTTTATGGGACATGGAAAAAGAGACAGGCCACTCAGGAAGAACATAGGAGTGTTGTCAGAACATGCAAGGGGGTGGTAAGGAAGGCTAAGATCCATCTGGAGTTAAATCTGGTGAGGGAGGGCAAGGACAAGAAGGGCTTCTTCAAGTACATCAGTAGGAAAAGGATGACTATGGAAAATATGGGCTTGCTGCTGAATGAGGTGGGTGCCCTTGTGACGACGGATACAGGGAAGGTGGAGTTACTGAACAACACCTTTACTTTGGTCCTTGCTGCCATGGCCAGTCCTCTGGTTTTCCAGACCCTGGAGGCAAGAGAGGAGTCTGGAGAAAGGAACACTTCCCCCTGGTCTAGGAGGTTCGGGTTAGAGGTCACTTCAGCAAACCTGACACCATAAATCCACGGGCCCCAATGGGATGCACCCCCGAGTGCTGAGGGAACGGGCAGATGTTTTTGCCGAGACACCCTCCATCATCTTTGAAAGGTCATGGAGAACAAGACAGGTGCCTGTGGACTGGAGGGAAGCCAGTGTCAATGCAAGCTTCAAAAAGGGCAAGAAGGAGGACCCAGGAAACTACAGGCTGGTCAGCCTCCCCAGCATCCCTGGAAAGGTGATGGAACAGCTCATCCTGGAGGTCATCTCTAAGCATGTGGAGGAAAAGAAGGTCATCAGGAAGAGTTAATATGGGTTCACCAAGAGGAAACCATGCTGGACCAACCTAAAAGCCTTCTATGATGGCAGGACTGGTTGGGCAGATGAGAGGAGAGCAGTGGATGGTGCCTACCCTGACCTCAGCAAGGCTCTTGACACTGTCTCCCATAACATCCTCGTAGGTAAGCTCAGGCAGCGTGGGCTGGATGAGGGGACAGCGAGGTGGACTGAGACCGGGCTGAAGGGCAGAGCCCGGAGGGTTGTGACCAGCGGCGCAGGGTCCAGCTGGAGGCCTGTGGCCCACAGTGTTCCCCAGGGGTCAGTGCTGGGTCCGGTCCTGTTCAACTTGCCCATCGGTGACCGGGACGCGGGGACAGAGCGTGCCCTCAGCACGTGGGCAGGTGACACGAAGCCGGGGGGAGCGGCCGATACACCCGAAGGCTGCGCCGCCCTTCAGCGAGGCCTGGGCAGGCTGGAGAGCTGGCGGAGAGGAACCTCGTGGGGTTCAGCACAGGCAAGAGCAGGGTCCTGCCCCTGGGGAGGAGCAGCCCCACGCACCGGTACGGGCTGGGGCTGACCTGCTGGGGGGCAGCTCTGCGGAGGGGACCTGAGGGTTCTGGTGGGCAGCAAGTTGCCCGTGAGCCAGCAGTGAGCCCTGGTGGCCAAGGGGCCAGCGGGACCCCGGGGTGCGTGAGGGGGAGCGTGGCCAGCAGGGGCAGGGAGGTGATCCTGCCCCTCGGCTCTGCCCTGGGGAGGCCGCACCTGGGGCGCTGTGTCCAGGGCTGGGCTCCCCAGGTCAAGGGAGACTGGGAACTGCTGGGCAGGGTCCGGCGGAGGGCTACGGAGGTGATGAGGGGCCTGGAGCGTCTGCCTCATGAGGAGAGGCTGAGGGAGCTGGGCCTGTTCAGCCTGGAGAGGAGAAGACTTGGAGGGGATCCTACTAACGTCTACAATCTCTCAAGGCCAAGAGGATGGGGCCAGGCTCTTTTCAGTGGTGCCCAGCAACAGGACCGGGGGCAATGGGCACAAACTGCAGCACAAGAATTTCCATCTGAATATGAGGGAAAACTTCATCCTGAGTATGCCAGAGTGCTGGTGCAGGTTGCCCAGGGAGGCTGTGCAGTCTCCTTCTCTGGAGACATTCAGAACCCACCTGGATGTGGCTCTGTGCAACTTGCTTTAGGTGAACCTGCTTTAGCAGGGGTTTGGACTAGGTTATGATCTCCAGAGTTCCCTTCCAACCTTGACCATTCTGTTATTCTGTGATAATTCAGTTAATTTTGTCACCATTTTTATCTGATTTTTGTGTTTTGGGGGTTTTAATGACAGTTCAGTAAAGTAGTACACGCAGTGTGGGATGCAGTCCTACAGACATACACTTGAGATTGTTGGGACACTGGCTGACATGAAAATTCGTCGTAGATCAGATTTTGGTTGAATAGTACTAATTTAATTGTAATCAGTGGGTAAATAGGGAGCTTTAAGCATAAATCCATTCATTAAAACTGGGTGTCTACTGAAATCACAGACTTCATGATCAATATGCAGGCAGACAAGATTATTGCTGCTTAGTACAGAAGTTCCTTTCTTATAGCTTAGTCTCGGCCAACAACAATAAATTGTTGCACTTCTCATAAGCACACACCAAAATGGGAAAGTACATTAAATTTGCCAGAAGTGTAAACCCTATTGCAGCATGTACCAGCCCAAGCTAAGTACTATTATGTGTTACATTGGTGGTTTGTCTTTACAGTTGGAAAAAAATTCACCTGTGATCACTTCTTAAAGAATGCAATGGAAGTCTTGTAGGAAAATCGTACTTAGATATTTGAATACGCTTCCTTCAGAGAACAGCTACTTCTAGGTCACGGTTGTTTGACACTCACCTCTGGCTTTGTAGTGATTTGCGTGTTTGTAATGAAGAGCTGATACGGTGCTGCAGTGATCCAGAACGGCAAAACCGCAGCCTGCTGTCGGGTGCGTGCCTCGATCTGTCAGGATCTCCTTCCACGATAGATTTCCTTACCTCTGGTTTGAAGCATGCAAACAAAAGTTCTGATAATGTATGACCCAGAAAATAACTCTTCACACCAGTAAGGTGAAGGATGTGGAAATGTGTGTTCTGGGTGTTTCTGCCTTATGTGACTTACGTGATGCAAAGTCTAAACAGCTAAAGCTAGCCAGATCAATTAAGAACAACGAAGTGGTCTCATGTTCTTCCAAAACCTTGTACATAGCATTTTTTTTTTAACTCTTAGGAAAGCTTAAACAATATTTCAGTCTTAAGGCAGGGTGCAGTTGTGTAAACACAAGTGTCCGGTGTCCTTTTAGATGCTACAGGGTATGATGCCAATGCAAGATGCATCGCCTGCGTTGGTCTTACTGTCCTATCTGCCAGCACCATGGAGGTGTCTCAGAGGCACCATATTGAATTTTACTTCAACTTTGCAGTATTAATGAGTTTAGCATCGTGGCTTTTACTTTTACGCAGCCGAAATACTGCAAGGTTTTGAAAAAAAAATAAATAGTTTGCTGAAAGTAAAACTGAAAAATGGACACACTTCGGTGTTGCTGTAACATCAGGTTGTACTGCGTTTTTTGTTGCATACCGCTGGAAAAAAGTTACTGGTACCGAGTTTTGTTTGCACGGCACAGCATCCGTACAGAAGTAGCCTTCCATCTAGCTGCTGTGTGGTGCAAATACACGTTTTTCGAATGGTAAATAAGAAATAACCTGTATGTGTAGAAGTGTTTGTTTTTTAGCGTGTACTTGATTGAATTAAACTGGTTTCTTTCCCAGTCCTTTCTCCCTTCGTTAATTAAGCAGATTGCTTCTAGCGCAGTCGTGTTTGTTTCACATGTTTACGTTTGTTGGTCAGTCTGCTAAATGGAGATGTGTGTGCTGCATTTGCTAGTACTAAATGTGCGTGTGGGTTCCTGTTCCGTGCTGGCACTGTGTACACGTGTGCGCCTGTGTGTGCAGCCGTTGAAGGATGTTCCTCCACCATCAGAGACATGCCTTTTCTTGGCTTCCCACCCTTTTCCAGATGAGCATTATTTGAATGCTTCTCTTTATTCTGAAGGATGGAGGGGAAAGGCAGTCCTGCTGCAAAAGGAAACCTCTCCTGCCCTCTGGCTTCTCTTCCTACTCAATTGTAGTGCTGTTTATCTCTTCTTCACAGCTGTTGGGTGCTCTGGGGGTGAGGTGGTCAGAAGAGAGGGCTGTGGCTTCTGAGAGTGGCATGTCCTGTTCCAGCGCTAACTTCCCTTCTGTCCCCTGCAAGCTGAGTTTTGTAGGGAAAAGAGCACCGTTGTGACTGCCTGGCTTAAAGCCTCGGGAGAATGTGCGCTCCTTCTTTTCGTAAACTAAACATTGGCTTTTTTTGGTTAATTTGTACTCCTAAGAAGCTGGGTTTCTGCCATTGTAGAGGAGCTACTTGTCTGTTGCATGGGTCCTGACAAATGTGGGAATGGTTAAAGCTGCCGTGGGTTCACAGCTGGATCTGTGAAGCAGTACCGGCACCCTTTCATTTAACAGCATCCTCTGCGTTAGTCCAAGAGAATTCTATTGTCTGCATTTTGTAACAGTGCCGTACAACTTAATATGTAACACATTCTGCTTCTCTTAAGTATCAGAGTGTTCATGGAAAATGTGCTCTAAGACTAGAAACGTGATTCTGTTATATGGTTAATTAAAAAAAAAAGGCAGATTTTTAATATGAGCTCAGTCAGTTGAAGACATCAACAGAGACTTTTTTGTTGGCTGTCAAGTGAAAAAACCAGAAAAGACTTAAATTCTTTCTGTAATATTTCCTTCCAGGCTGACTCATCAGTAGAAATTGGGAAGAGCTGCAGAAGAGAAGCCAAACAGACAAGCTGATAACTCAAAGAAAGACTCTTTTGAGTTGGGGGTTCAGAGTGGAGCCATCATGAGCGATGTTACCATTGTGAAGGAAGGCTGGGTTCAGAAGAGGGGTAAGTTCTACCTTTTAATGGGAAGTTCTTCTGATGTATCGTATGCTGTGCGCAGTGGCATTACATGGTTATGCATGTGAGTGTTCTTGATTTATCTGCTGATCTGCAGCAAGCTAATCTGACCATATGGAATTAATGGCCATTAAGGCCTCAGTCTTGTTAATACTTAATCCTCAGCACTGCCCCGTTTCTGGGGGTAACTGGCAGTGAAGAGGAAGCTGGACTCAGCAGTTCCCACTTAACCTGGCTGTCGCAGCTGCTGTCACCGATGTATCGGACTAAGTAGGCTGCTGTGCCAGCTGGGGGAGGTAGCAATAGAGGTGCACAGTAGAGGGTTGCCTGGAAGCTGTTGTGGATGTGGTACTGGGCGTGAAACTTTCTAGATGCTGAAATAACTGTGGTTCAGTTTGTATTACAAAAGCAAGTAATCCCCATAAAATCAACATAATACTTGCATAAAGCTCAGCATACACCTAATTACTTTGCAGACCTGGGAGCCATATGACTAAAGAATATGTTCCTAATTATAATCCAGTCTAAGGTATGATTTTTTGTTACGTTTGAGTGCCTGTAAAGTCTTTGAGATGTCGCTTTATAATGTGTCACCATGCGATTTACAGATTTTGGAAGGTTGCCGTACGTTAAGCTCTGAATGGGAAACCTCTAGAAATATCTGGCATTTGTATCATGCAATGAACTTCGGATGAAATCTTCCATGCTTCATGCTGATCTGCTTTGCGTTCTGGTTGTGCACATGATGATTTCCAAAAGAACATCGTCTCTCTTGCAGAGACAAGGTGATCTGGATTATAGGGTGATTTATGCCACGAGCTTCTGTGATTCTAGCCCAGAAAGATTTAGACTGGAATAGTGGGAACAAAATTACCCTTTAATTTGCAAAGAAATGCTTTGTTTCAATAGCAGTGTGTGAAGACAAAGATCATTATTAGCTTTGTTACTGCAGATTGACATTAAATGTCAAAGAAGCCAAGAGAATGAGAGAAAAAGTTTTATTATTCTGTTAGTATTCCTGCATAAATTGCATTTCAGGGTGCATTATGGGTATTGCAGATGAAAATGGGCTAAACTGTATGAAGCCTAAGGCCTGCTTCCTATTTTGGAATGTATACTTATAACAAATCGAATTCTACATGATAGGAACTATTTAAATTTTTCAGTTATTTTTCCTTCCAGTCTTCTTGTTATTTACTTGGTTTGGGTATCTGATTTCCTTTTTTGATGATGTCATATAAATTTATTTCAAATGTCTTGGAATGATTAGGATGATCCAAATAATATTCTTTTGCATGACATCAGTTCATTGATGCAATGTTGCTCATTCTTATTACACCCTGATAGCAACTCTGTGAGCACTGGATATGCATATTAATCACTGTGTCCGGAAAAGGACAACATACAATGAAACTCAGCGTCTTACTGCATATTTAAAATTCTGAAATGTAAAATAAAGATTTTCCTCCTCATGCTGTTTTACTATATTAATTGAAGAAGAGCCTGCTGAGCTGACATTTTGATGTCAGCTTTGTTAGTAATTGTTTTCTAAGTAAAGACATTTCATGACGTGCATTTTTTTCATATTTTAATTACCTCTGACTGAATGGATGGCTGTTTTTTTCTTCTTACTATAGGTAACTGTGTAGGTTTAAGTGGAATTTTTTTTTGATAGACCTAATATTGTCCTTAATTTTCTGTGTCTGACTTATTCTGGTTGTTGGTGGATTAAAGCGTTCATTTTGTTTGCTTCTGAAAACAAAAGGAAAAGTGCAGTGGCGTTTTCCAATGTCAGGAATTTGTAAGCATTTAAATCAATGGTTGTACATGTAATTACAACTTCTACCCTGACCTTGCTTGGGAGCAAGAGAATTGAAGTTGTTAAGTACTTTTTCTTGGCAACAACAACAACAAAAAAAAGGATCAGCCTTAATCTAAATTCTGAAAGCTGGAATGTGCTCAGTGGACACTTCTTATTTTGACAGCTGAATATTGTCTCTCTGCACCAAGAAGCACTGGGGGTCTGGGTAGAGCTGCCCTGCTTCTGCAACCTATCGTCCTGTGAGTTTTGAAGTGAATTTTCTGATCAGCCCTACTCAATACGTGTTGGCTGGGCTCACAGGGTGGGTTTGGAAGGTACAAGTCAGGATCCCCCTGGAGGAACCTGAGCATGGGATCTCTTCTCCAGGTGGACACCGAGTGAGCTCCAGCCCCACCGGCCAGGACAGCCCTGAGCCACACGTGTGCTGCAACATTCCATCTGAGGCTCCAGACCGAATTTTACTTGAAATAAAACTTGTACACCCTATACGCTGGGAACTTAGGAGCCTGGGCACCAGCTGACTGATCTGCTTCTATTATGCCAAATTACTTGGTGATGTGGGTATAGCCTGGGAGCTTTTAAAATTGTTCCCTTCAGCAGCCTGGAATGTTTGTGATACAAGGAAAAAACGGAACAACCTTTTTTTCACAGCTCGGTTAAAGAGTATGAGGATGACTTGAAAGTAGTGGGATGAAGAATGGTTTGGAGGAGATGGCTAATGTGATAACCCACCTTTGTAATGGCTGAAGCGAGCTGGATGGAGGAGTGAGAGGGGAGGACTGAAAGTTGAGCTGGGGATCTGACGTGAGGTGCGGGAGGAGGCTGGGGAAGACAGAGTCCGTTAGGGCACTGCGATACAATTCTTAATGGCTGTGAAATGCACTGAGAAAATGTTTGCTTTATTGTCCTTCGTGCTGTATCCATGTCAGTAACAGAGGGCTGAGGGCTATGTGTTTGTCAGCTTTTAACCCTGCGGTTGAGCGCTGCGGCGTCAATGGGATGCTATGCAGCTGGCTTCAGTGCTCTGGTTTTCTCTGTCCGCTTAAATGATAGACCTGTTGAAGTATTGCTCTTTCAAAATCAGTCAGCGCTCAAAGTTAAGGAATGCCAGAATTAAGTTTTGCTTAATTAAGGGTGATTGTACTCGGGCTTTGAGTAGTCTTTAGGAGAAGAAGTTTCAGTGTGGGGAGACTAGGTGTTTATGTGAATGGCCAAGCAGGCAGAGGTAACGGGCTGGAGGTGAGAGCTTTGGCCGGCAGAAGACACAAACCCAAGGGGAAGCAAAGCCTGGGAGGCTCACTGAGCCTCAGGTGCAGTCAGGTCCCGTCTCACAGGTGGAAGGAGACCCTGAAGCACAGCAGCTGGGGCTGCCTGGGCAGGTGATGCAGCCAGTGAGAGCAGATTCAGAGAATGAAGTAATGGGTGGTGGGGCCCTGGTAGCTATCAACAGCACGCTTGCAGAGCAAAGTGAGGGTTACTTTGGGCTGGCTCCTGTCTGCTCCTGTGCCCCTGTGGCAGTGGTGGTGCTCCCGGAGTACATCTTGTGGGGTTTTTTATTTTCATCTGAAAGAAACCAGGTTTGTGCACTCCAGGACTGCAAATGAAAGTGCATTAACTAGGGTGATGGGAAGATTTGTTGCAAAAGTGCTCTTATCGGAATGAAAGGACTGATGCGGCTGTATCCCGTGAGGCGGCAGAACCTGTACGAGTGGAGAGCCAGAGGAGCAGGCTTAGAGCAGAGCCTCTGCTTGGGCAAGAAGAGTGGGAATGTACTTTGTATGGACCCTTTTACGGTCGTCTGTGTCTTACTGTCTCGGATCTAGTGATAAGTGCCAAGCATCTCCCGGCCATGTGTCCCTATGCTGCTGCAAAGATGTTCTTGCAATTCGCTGGCTCGGTGTGTTTTGTTTCAGGATAGTGACTTTTCTTTCTCCTCTCTGTTCTCCAGTTATTCCTGTAGCCAGATGAGGAGAGAAGTGTGTTTGTCTTCCTCTGTGAGTTTCCTTTTGAGATGACACCAGTGTTTTCCCTTCTAATGAATACAGGTGAAAGGGAAGCGATGTTGACTAAAAATCTGAAATACAGGGATCTGAACCTTGCTGCTGACACGCAGAAGTTAAAACACGTATTTGACCTTTATGCAGTTAGTGTAAGGACTCTGCAGTAATTGCTGAAATGACTTTTACATTTTGGATTTGCTTAAGCACAATGTTTTGCAGAGTGTTTGCTTTAAATTACCGTAAGATTTAGTATTTTTAATTTTCCTTTACATGTTTTTACCGTATTTGCTAAATTAAAAATGTTTTATGGGGGGGATGTGTTTTTAATTTATCAGTTTGAAAACAGCTGTCTTTTTAAATGGAGGAACATGCGTAGTATGATGAGAGTGATAATCATTACAAAAGTGGGTTTTATGCATATAATTCACGTGGTATTTTTTTTCTTTAAAGCTAAAGTTTCCTGAGTTGTAGAGTTGACCTTGTCTGTGGTCTATAATAGTCACAACAATTAGATTTAAGAATCATTAATAACTATACTTAATTGCAACCTAATTTCTTTATATATAACCTGTGCACAAGATTTCAATTAGTTTAAACATATGAAAAGGTTTAACAGTCTTTGTTACCATGTTATTAAAAGATCATTTGGGACAAAGGAAAAACTGACACAGATGCTAACTTTTTAAAGGACCCAGTTTTAAATTTAACGTGTCGACTAACTTTTTCTTTAATTGAAAGAGTAAGTATTTTTTTTTTATTTAATCTGGGGAGGATATACCTCATGTGTATGGCATACCAAGATGGCTGAATCATTTAAAGATAAAGCAGAATATTGTCTGTTTAAGCCAGTGCTTCTGTTGTCATACTTCAATTACCATACCTCTGTTTGGGCTTCTGTGTTCAAGTGTGTTACATTAGGTAATGCTGTTTGTCATGGCGGTCTTTACATGGCTTACAGGGTACATTTTTATCCAAATTATATTGAATTGATAATATATCTGACTTGCTGATGAGGGTGACTTTAATAGAATCTCACTATTTTATCTTGCAATGCTCACCTGAAGTACAGTACTAGTATACCAATTTTATAGAGAGGGAGCTTGAAGTATAAAATTGCTGTGGCATAACCATGATAACTTAAGAAACTTGATGTAATGAGACGGTGGTAAAAACCAGATGTCATTAAGCTTTCCTGTAATGAGATTGTCCTGTAAACTGTATCACTGAAATACTGTAATACAATTTTTCACTCAGTGCTTTTGTTTGTGTTTTTTTTTTTCTTTCCTGTTTTATTTAAATGTAGCCTTTCATAACTTCTTGGTATCCAGAATTGAATTATCTGAAGTAGTGTTAGATTTCTAAGCTCATATTGCTTATAGAATAAGATGTGTTTGATTTACTATGATGATATTCCCTCAACTACTGGTCTGTTTTCATGTTTGCAAATAAGGACATGATGCAGGTTATCATGAGATTTGAAGAAATAACCATGTGGAAAATATTTATTGTTGTTGTATCTACTATCAAGAAAAAGAAATAGTGTAGTGGAATAAATGTATTGTTCCAAATAAGAATACAATCCTTGTTTAAAGTACAAATTATTTACAGTCTTAGGGTAACATGTCTTCCCCCTGCCCCCACCTTAGTTCTTGAGAAAGAACTAAGTAATTTAATTTAATGGACATGGGGTTTTACAGTTGAACGAAGAACAAACAGATGTTAATTTTGAAAATACATGCTGGAGATTGAGTTCACATGGTATGCTTGGTTGTTGTTGTTTTGGGTTTTTTTTTTTTTTTTGGGGTGGGAGCAGGAATGCCTTGATTGAAAAATTAATCTCAGAAGTTATGGTACTAATTGAGTGTTATTCACAACCTGTCAGAAATCTTGTTTGCAGATTGTCTGAATTATTTGAGTGGTTTAACACACCTCTAACAAAGACAAATTTAAATAGACTATCTTGAACATCTGCTACACAAAGTAGAAGAAATTTAAACTATTTTTTTTCTAATTGTCCTAGTGAATAGTAGTTTAAAGTCTTCATTGATGAGCCACTTGAAATAAGCCTCTCTTATTATACTCTTTCTATTCTAATTCTATCTCATTAATAGAAAATGTGAATTACTCTAAGGTTCCCATCAAATATATGAATGTGAAAGGTAGCTCCGTGAGGACAAAAGAGAGAAAAACCCAACAGTGCAAGCTTTCTTGTATACGTGTTTATACATTCATATATCTAAACCAGATTTTTTTTTTTTTTTTTAAAGTTCTCAAACAGAGATTTCTGTATTGTGCACTCAATGTAGAAATGGATTTAGGTAAATCTGTAAAGCTGCTTGCAGCTGGGGAGACCTCACACACTGGGGTTTTTTGCTTCCATGTACACTACGAGCAGAGAACTGTGTATGTAGAGGCTGTTTTCCTGCGGCTGCCCCGCTGGGAGAGGAGAAGGACCCTCTGCGCTCTTCCTCCAGCCCGTTCACTTTGGAGTTGAGTACAAAGCTCTTCTTTTTGGAATAACCTTTTGCACCTTTCTTGTCCCTGAAGGAAGGTCAGACCCGTGTGAAAAATCTTAAAATTGATGTAACTAGGATGAGTGTGGAGTGCTCCCTTTGCTAAATAACTGTTTATTCCAGGTGCTTTTTAGGTAGTAAATAGATAAGTGTTATTTTTGCAGCTCTCCACATTGGATTATTAGCAGTTTCTGTAGGTAAAGGCAGTTTGCTATAGTAATTGAAGCCTGAAAGGCAAGGTATTTTAAACAGTTTCAAGTTTTTTCTCTGCAATATCCTTGCTGAATGCCAGTTTAGATAATTGTGTGTGGCTGATTAATTTTTAAGTTTCTTTTAAAATTGTTTTTGTTTCAATGTAGCTGTAATACAGCCTGTTCCCAGTTTTTAAGTGGTTTTATGGTTGTGACTCTGATTGGTAAAAATGACACTTTTCTAGATGGAGCTGTATGGTAGATAGTACTGGCTAAATTTCTGTGCATGTTCTTGGATCAAATTTATTAGTTCCTACCACTCATACATCAGGTAGAAGATGCAGTAATATATTCAGAGGGAGTAAGGTGTTATCTTTTGTTTGTATTAATAAGGAATTCTTAATGTGGAACGTTTGTGGGAGGATCAACATGTTTGACCTTGGTGCTGTTGATTTTTAGATTTTTGAAAAGAAGCTGAACAGCCTCAGTACCTAAACAGAATCCCTGTTCATTATCCCTTCAGTGGCTTGTAAGGCATGTTTCTGGCGCTCATAACCTTGGGCTTTGGGCTTTTGCACATCCTGAGTTTTATGGTAGAAAAGTGCTTTTACTGATCCCGACAACAAGTTGCTTGTTACACAGGAAAAGACCTAGGCCATGTTTTGGTGGGTGGTTTGGTGTGTTTTTTCTGGGTTTTTTTTTTTTTAGTATTCTGGACACACTGGTGTTACATAGCCTTGTATGTCTGTTCCGTTTCCTATGTAATGAATGCTGCCTTATTGCTCACGTTCTGAAGGTCTTCTCCATTCATACTGGTTTCTCTCACGCATACCAGTTTGTTACCCATGAAGGTGGTACTTCCGAAGGAGCAAGGTTGACCCTGTTGCAGGGATTAGGGAAGCAAGATGTTAATGGTTCGTTGTCCTTTTCCAGAACCCTTTTGGCCTGGCACCGCTGCAAGACCAGCAAATGTCGAAAATACGTTGTTGGGGAAGACTTTGAGGAACTGTTTCACAAATACGTGTTTCTTAATTAATACAACTCCTACTTTTTAGTTTTACTTAAAGCTTAAATAGTCATGCTGTGTAATACCTTTGGCATACTGTAATCTGTTCATCAAACTTAATTTAATTTGTGTTTATGTCACTTTTGCTTGTGATACCTCATCAAAAAATCATCTTCCCTCAATATACCGACGTGCCAGTCCAACAAATCTGCCCAGTCTTTGTGCTTTCTTTTATTTCAGAGGCAGTCCATGTACCTGTTGCTCTCACCTCAGCTAAGTCAATCAGCTTATGCCTCTGTGGGACCCACTTCTTTTATACTACCCCTGCTGCAGCCGTCAAAAACATTAATAAGGTCAGGAGCTGTGACTTGAAACTAGGTCCTGAAGGAGTTTTAGGGCTGGACTGAGAAGTCAGACGTTTTAGGGCATGGATATCAAAGAGGCAATTGAGACTGCAAATTGAGATATTGAAAAATAAACTTTGGGAAGACATCAGGCTGGTGGTGATTTAGGGAATGAATAGAAGGTGGAGGACAAGGGAAGAAGGTTTTGTAATCACTCGAATGCTGTCTCGATTGCTTTCTGTTTTCTTAGAGGAACTGTTGACCCTTCATGAGCATCTCTGCAATCTGTTGACAAAATGAGAGGGTTTTTTTTCCCACCAAAACATGGAAAGAAGGTGATGGTAGTGTTGGGGATTTATTCAGCCACCAGCTTATTGAGAACATTTTGATCTTTCCTGAATCACAGGCAAGCCGGTGTGGCTGGGTTCCAGCAGCACAGACCTTGACTTGCGCTGGGAGGGTTCCCTGGGTCTCAGGGCAGGTCTCCATCAGCACATATGTGGCACTATAGGAGCAAATCTGTCCAGAGGTGCTACAATTTTGGTGTCTGTACTACCTATGCATGTTTCCAGAGCTTTGCTTCGGCTGCAGTGTCACGTCTGTTCCTATGGACCAGGAGCCCCTTGGTAGTGGGAGTGTATGAGGTGTGGTCACAGTGTAAGCTGGAGCTTGTAATAGTTGATAATTGGGAGATTTGCTTCAGATGTGATGCTCCTTCTCTGTAAGGTAGGTGTACCTTCAGTCTTACTTTTTTCCAGACCTCTTTAGTACCATCTCTAGCTATGTCCCAGCTAGTCTGTGCTATTATTGATAACTTCCCTTGCCAATCAGGGCAGCGTTAGCTTACTTGTTATAAATCTAAGTGCATTTCTTTGCACTCAAGATCATTGCAACTGACATCTTGTTTACTGTAAATTCAGAATTTATAGTTTGCTTTCTTGCAGAGTGCTTTCTTAAAACTGGTAGGCAGATAGGAAATGAGTGTCAGATGCCAGCACGCTGATAAGAAAACACGTTCCCTTTTTCAAGATAGGTTCAGAAGTTCACTTTCAAAACATTGCCTGTTTTGCCTTTGGAGGTAGTCTTCCGAAAAATATTGAATTACAGTATAATTGCATACTAACCGTCTAAAATTGAAAAGTTCCCAGTTTTGTTAGTTGTTGTTAGCATTTTTACGTTGAAATTGCAAACTGCGTAATCCTCAGTTATTCACATTTGCACAGTTGAAGTGTAAAAATTATACTGGGGTTAGCTTCCTGCTGGTCTTCTATCAACATTGGCGTGCTAAGAAAGTTACTGAAAGGAGAATAGTCTGCACAGATAGCTGCTAACTAGGCCTGGATAATGAGAACCACACCACCAGGGAGAGAGCGATTGCTACTTCATACGAATGTTCTGTGCTACTGGTTGCAATAAACTCACGAACAGCTATGTAAGGAAGAAAGAGGTGTAGGCTGGTAAATGATGTAGAGAATTGGGCCAACAGTATCTTAACTTTGGCACTCAGTATTGTGGATTGTAACCTGAATTTGTCCAAGTCACAGTTTCCCACAGATAAAATGGAAATAGTATTGCTACTTTGCCTTGGAGGCTTCCTGAATGTGAGTTTGTTAATCCCTTTGAAACTTCTGAGTGCTTTACGTTTCAATGTTCGTGCTTTTTTAAAATAGAACTGTTTGCAGAGGAAGTAGAATGAGTCTAACAGTAGTTGAAGTTCAACCTGATGGAGAAGCAGTGGATTTGGGTTTTATTTATCCTCCTGATGTGTTGCAGAGGGGGAGGTGAAATCTGTTAGAGCGTACAAAGGGAGGATGTTAATAAGATGCAAAAAACTCAGTTGTCCTTTATCAATTCTTCAGGTTAAGTTTTTTTGCTAGGTGTCTTCCAGAGAGACTGGAGGAAACCCCTGACCTGTGATCACTGGGAGAGTAATCCATAGGAACATGGCAACATCCCAACCTATACTTGCCCTCTTTTGACCTGATGAAACTGTGGAGATGGATTTTGGTACAACTTTTACATGTGTGAAAATACTTAACCAAGTTGCGTGCTTTTGTACAGCATGGATTGCTTTGCTTTAAAGCTTGTATTCTCTTTTGAACTGTGCTAACTTTTATACTATCATGCCAGTTTATATAATACATCGGTAACTTTTCAGAACAAGTTAATCTTAGTTTGAGAAACAGCAGCAACTACTGTATTTTAATTAGGAGCTTGTGAACTTGCCCCCGATAGATGCAGTTCCATGTTTACTTGAAACTTGTGTGAAGTGGAAGCTGTAGCTGAGATGGGGGAAGTGTCATGTCCTCTCCTTGCTCAGTTGCGTTGGCACTTGTGCTTGTAATGGTGACATGGTGAATCATGCCAGGAAACTTACCGGCTGAAAACAAATCTATTTTAATTTTCCAAGCTAACTTTCAGATGGATCATTTCCCTGACCTGACTCACCATGTAGCTGCACAAACAGCAGTGCTGGCACACGTGGGGACGCGCGAGCGGCAGCACGGAGGGACGGGCCAGCTCCCTCGTTTGCAAGAAGAAATGGGTTAATAGACCGCACCTCAACCCCAGGTTGTCACTGCGACCAGACAGCAGCACAACTAGTTTGTATTTCAAGATGATTTTCTTCGAAGTCCATGTTTAGAAAAGGGCCACTGATTTACTCCCTGTGCTAGTCCTAAACGTGATTGAATTAAAGAACTCCACCGGGAGATTAGCTGGTTCCTATTTCCTGTATGTTTATAGGTTTTAAGCAAAGTAATTTTTAACAGAATACTGACTTGGCTAATGTCTGAAACATTTAAGTGGTTCCTTAATCCAAATGATACAGTAGCTTTCTAATCCTCTTGGGTTTAGAGTTTGGAAGCTGTTTAGAAAGAGTATTTTAAACCAAAAAAACCCCCCAAACCACCCAAAGCTTATGATAGACAGATATCCTTCTGAGTCTAGCGAGTTGTTGGCTTCTGGGTTTTACTCAAGACTAAAATTATACTTACGGTTCTCAGAGTTCAGAATATACATACTGTGTTGGTGGACAATCAGTGAAACAACAGATAACTTTCATTTTTAAGTCTCTTGAGCGTTCCATAGGGTTTCTGCAGTAGAGTTTCCATAGAGTTCTTGCTACATTTGATACAATTCCTGTAAAAGTAGATTTTGGCTGAAACTATTCTTTGCAAGCCTGCTTCTGGGTTTGTTTGGTTGTACACCAAAATTTGGAGAAGGATCAAGCTCTTTATGATATCTTGCACAGTGAGTATTTGAAATGAATTTTTGTTGTAAGCATTTGTATTTAGGATCCCTTTGGATGGCTTTCAATCATAGCCAAGATCTTACACATTTAATTTACACCATGCGTGTAGGGTTTTTATGTGGAACTGCTGTTGGCACAAAGAGGCTTATGTAGAGCTAACAAACTTTTCCTTTACTTGATCCAGCCATCGTTGCTCCAAAGGAGATGGAGAATTGCTGTTATGTGCAGCAATGGGGACAACCATGCTGATAGTAGACCAAATAGATTTCATGACGAATGAGTGTCCTATTCTCCAGGCACATACAAACACCTTGTAGTTTCCCATTTGCCGTGACCATAATGCTAGCTCTCTTTTCTAATAAAAATAACAAAAAGCCCCAAACAAACATAAAAACCACTAAAAAAACCCAAACACCACCCCCCACCCCCCCCACCCCCAGTTTATTTTAGGGATCCTTTCTATCACTTTGTGCACCCTCTCCAAGAAGATAGCTTTAGGTATTATTTAGTGTGCAGAGAGAGAGTTAGGGAGGCAGTTATGTCATAGTGCATTATTTGTGGTATATAATAGCTGTGTAGTACATACTTATGTGTAAGTCTAAGCGAGGTGGGTTTTTTTTGTGCCAGCCTCCCGAGTATCAATTTAGTCATTAAGAGGTAACGTCACAAATGTTGAGTGTATTGGTGGTGAGAGTTTAAATAATTTCCTGCAGACAGGCAAATAATACTACCTTTGATAATAAAAGCTTGATCCACTCAAATGAGGTTTACGTTCTTAAAAACTCTAATATTAATAGATATTTTGAGTGTGGTCCAGGAATGTACTTCAATAATTAAACTTATTCTTATATAAGAACATAAAATCTGATTTTAGTGTTGGTTTCTTGTAATGAATTTTCCCATAAAAGAGCAACAAGTTGCTACTCCAGAGCTGGGTAAAATACAGGGGAGAAGAAATCCTTTTTTGACTGAGAGGCAATGCGTATGCAAAAGCATCGCTGTCTGGTCATCCGTAGTGTGTCTGACCTTTCACCGAGCCATAGGATTGTTTAGGTTGAAAAAGACTTTTAAGATCAAGTGCAGTTGTTACCCCAGCCCTGCCACCAACACTGACCCATGTCCCTAAGCACCGCATCTACATCTTTTAAACACCCCCAGGGATGGTGACTCCACCACTTCCCTGGGCAGCCTGTTCCAGCGCTGGCCAAACTTCTGGTGAAAAAGCCTTTCAGAGAAGCTTCTGGTGAGTTAGAAATGCTGTGTTAAATCATCTACAAGGTTAAAAATGACATGCAGATGTAAGTAGCACTTACAGCAGGTCTTCTGGTCAGTAAGTCTGGTCTGCAAGGATGATGCAGCGGTTGGGGCACGGCCCCTGGGCCTGGAGAGCGAGGCTCATTTCTCTCCACAGCCACAAACTTCTTATGTGTCTGTTGCCTTACAAAAGGGAAAATACCTCTGTAATAAAGTGACTTTTGCTGGATAGAAGGCCGCAGGTCTTCATGTTCAATGAAATCATTGTCATTGGTAAGTTGCCTCACAATAGGCTTTTGTATTTTTGTAGTAAATACAATCCTGCACTAGAGCTTTAGCTTATTAATAGCCTTTCCTTTCTCCCAAACCACTTTATTCCCTGAAAGCTGTCCTTGGTTGGTAGACTGTTGATGTTAATATATTTGTAGCTGTAGTGTAGAGGAAAGTTGTGTACTATTTAGATGCACAGTTTATAAAAAGAGTGGCTTACCACAGCCTCTGAATTTTGCCAGTGGACATACTTAAAAATGCCCCGGATATCTTTTTGTCTTTGGAGTTCCTTGAAAATCTGTTTGTATTTCTTCACTTACAGTGTTCGTATTTTATTTTTTAATAGACAAAGCAAGAAATGAATCCATTCATTAACATTTTAATCTGTCCTCAGAATAGATAAATATTAACAATTACTCTCTACCAAGAAATTAAGAGGCATTGTGATTTAACCAGTACTTGAAGAACGCAGTATTAAATGCTATTCAGAACATACCATATAGGAAGAGAATGGTGTTTAAAAATGCACCATCTTAAAAACAAATGCTTTTAGTGTACATAAAGCCTTACAGAGGCTTAAAATTGGAAAGATAGGACTCAACAACACATGTAAAGATGGTGGTTTTGCTAAGTCCTCATTCTGAGGAAGGAGGTGATCTTTTTCTCAATTTTAGACGTGCTAAATTTATGATGTGCTTTCTTAACTACAGAATGGTGTAAACTGTGGTGAAGCCTGGGATACGGACCAGGTACTAAGAGAGTAAAGATCAGGAGAACATTCTCAGAGTCTGTTGTAAGGATATCCTCCCAGGAAACAGCCTTTTCTGCTCAAGCCATGCTGAAGAGTGTTGTTTCTGAAAGAGAGAAGCATGCAGTGATGGTTTCAGCTTGTACCATAATTAGAGATTCTGTTCCTGACTTGAAACGTTAAAAATGGAAGAATTAGAATGCTTTAGAGGTATTTTCCTTTTGATTCATGCTGTAATTGCTATTGGTTATTACTGGTGTAAAAGTCCATCGTTAGTTTTGCTAAACTTTGTCTACAGTTGTTCTCTGGTCTTGTTGGAAGGAGTCGCTGGTAAATGCTACTGGTTTTGCATGGTTCTGAGCAGCTGGTGGGCCTGTTGAGGGTATGGAGTGATGGATAAAATGGGAAGGATACAGAGAATGGAGACATCTACAAGATGGGTTGGATAGGCTGGGAATGTGAGCAACTTTGGCATAGAAATGAAGTAACTATTGCTAGATACAGTAGCATCAATTAAAAAACTGGAGAAAGTGTAATGTGGGGATAGGGTTTCAGGGAAAAAAATACTGAAAGCTGACATTGGAGAGACTGGCAATTTTTAATTGCTGAAGAAAACCTGAGAAGCTTCTGTAACAAAGAAAAATCCCACGGTAATTGCAGTGATTTCTGAGAGGCTGCAACAGTTCCTTGTCCTTCAGTGATTAGAAGATGAAGTTCAATGAAAAGCATTATCTTTCTGGTTTTGTTTCTTTGTTTTGTTTGCAATGCTATTACATAATCATAAGGAAAAAAAAATCTGGACAAATATAATTAATCCCTGGAAACTCCCAGCTCAAATATTACACTGGAAAAGTAAAGGAATAAAAGAAGGGAATAAATTTTTGTATCTTGGTAGCGAGGTGCCTGTCATCTGGGGATTTCAGTAAGGAGCTAGCATTACAAATTGGCAAGGCAACAGTTTCATTTACCAACTAAATAAGATATGGTCATAAAAATCCATGTTTTAAAGACCAGGGTGTGAAACTTAACTCAGATATTTCTTTCCATCTCAACATATGGATGTGAAAGCTGGAAATCCAACAAAGGTACAGACATCTAAATGCCTTTGAAAGCAAGTGCCTTAGAAAAATACTATGTATTAAATGGAATGAATTTATAACAGATGCCAAGATTCATTAGACAGCTCAAAAACCCCTTGGCTCTAAAGTTATCCAGAAAAGAAGATGGAATTATCATCTGGAACATATGTTAAGAATGAAGCCAGAGCATCTGTCATGGAAAGCATGCCACTGGGCAGCTGGAGGAACACGCAAAAAGCACCAACTGAAAGAGTCTCTCCGTTGAACAACGCGTAAGGTAAAAAAAAATAATTGTGCGACATCGCAGTGGATGCGCAGGGAGTGGCTCAGAGGAGGCAAAAACTGCATAGGGCTTTTTTGGCTTTTTTTATTTATTATTCAATAGTGTGTGTAAACTGAAGGTTTTGGGATGTTTGCTGTTAAAGTTGCAGGTACTAAGGGATGATTAAAAATTGAAGGTCAGAATTAAAAGTACAGCTTAAGTACAGAATTTATTCATCATGTATTTTAATTTATTTTGGAACTTGTATACAATTTCTTCAGCCATAAAAAGAGAAAGAAGATTGTGTAATTAGATAAATCTTCAGATGTGTTCCCACTGTAACAGAGCATTCAGGATTACTTGGATAAAGATCCAGAATTATTTTATCCAGGTAACCTTCAGTTAATGACAGGACCATGGATATCCTTTTCTCTGAGGACACTGGCTCGTATCTATTCCTACTTTTTGCTACTTTGCAAGAGTTCTGGAGTTTCTGTACTAGCATCTCTCTGCACTGTACTGTCTTTTAGCCTGCCCTAGTGCTAGCCTAATGTTACAAAGGCTTGTGTTAGAAACACCTTAGCAGAATTTTGATGTCGTAAAAGACTGCTAGCTGAATTGTAAGCTTTCAAATCCATTGTCTCAGTATGCCTCTTGATCTTGTATTATGCAAAACATTTTATTAAAATATAACAATCTGAACGAAGTTTTTGCAGAGTATTCAGTAATGTCTTAGACTTGTAAATAGCATTGGTTTGTGTTCTTTTTTTACCCCCTTTATGATTTTCCAGGAAAAAAAAATAATCCTTACTCAGTAACATGGAGGCACTCCCAAGTGAGTGTGTGTGTGTGATATGGCTTTTTTTTTAAAAAAAATTGAGTTACTTGGGTTTTTTCCCCGCGTTGAATCATCTCAGTGACAGCCAACCTAATGTGTCGGAATGGATGCTTCCTGTGAGAATTCTGAATAACCTGTTCACCTCCTAGATGCATTTTATGAGTTTAAGTAGTGAACTAAAGCTCTTCCTTCCAATTAGCAGGGTAACGAGTTTAGGCAAAGTGAGTATCTCCTCAAACATTTCAAAGGTGTATTGATAGCTGCGGCTTTCCTGCTTCTGCCACTTACAGCGTGATGTGTGTTACAGTGATTACTTCTTGATGCCTCATAAAGGTGAGAAAAACTTGCAAATGCAATTCAGCTGCACTGAAAGACTCAACGTTGAGGAAATAGAATTTGGTTTTATTTTTCTTTTAAAATACTTACAGTTATTTTTATCCCCTTTACACATTTGGTGTTGATGGGACTCAGTTTATGTGCCTTCTTCCCCTGCATTGGAGATAAGGTATCTGGCTATTGTCTGCCCTTCAGAGCCTACATGGTCATGGTTTTTCCACTTTGACAGATTCTGCTTCTGATTTATGGTGCAATTAGACCCAGTTAGGACTGTAGTTAAAACTTTGTTTAACAAAATTTTACCAGAGGTGGTCCATTCTGCCAAATTCAGAGCAGCCTTTGGTTATGTTCTGTGGAAAAATACAACCCAACACACCCCAGAATACCTTTTCTCCTTTTGTTTCCATGACTGTTTGCTTTTTTGGATGTTTTGCAACTGAAATTTCTGTGTACTCAGTTTGTAATTAAGTACTTTCAGTAGTACTGAAGGGAGGCTTAGAAGTTGGAAATAAAAGAAGTGAAAAGATACTGCATGGCATACTGTTTCGAGTTATGTGTTGACGAGTGTTTTGAAATAACAGTTGTCCTGTGCTCACTGCTAAAGGTTTTTGCTGAACAGTAAGTAACAATAAAAAATATTCAAGAGCTAAAAATACAGGATTACTACATGCTTTGACCTGTGGTCAGTGTGTTGGCAGGAGTAGCCTTGTATTGTTTGTTCAAGGTTTGTTTGAAGAGAACAATTATAGGATGATCATTAAAAATATTGACATTTTGTTTTTCAGGAGCAGAGGATTAAAAGCACCTTGAAGAGGGGGGGCGGGGGTTAAGTATTCAGTTGGATTGCTTTAAACTAAGGAGCAAAAAGAAAACATATAAATCTTTGTTGGAAGAATATTAAGTTCTAGTTATTGAGGAAGTGGTTGTTTATGGGAATTGTGTATTTTTCTGTGCATTTTCTTTGCAGTGCTTTGAAACAATGTGCTACAAAATCTTAATTCAACAGAAAATCTGGATCTCTAAGAGAGAGAGAGAGAGGCAACCCCTGCACACAGAGGGTCTCCAGTAGGATGAAGGGGCACCTTTGGTGGGTTGTTGCTGAAGACTGAAGGAAGACTTTCTCCCCCCATTTTGATGTAGAGTCAAAATCAAACTAGATCAATCAAACTACTACAGGGTAGTAGTTACGACTGAGAGGCATTGCGGGGTTGGTGGGGTTGGATGAAAGATCCTCTGCTATAGAATTCTGGTTTGCATGGATGAAAGCGTGTGGGTTCCCTGAGTATGGCTCTGAGTTTATTCCAGGCTTTTGACTAAATTAGTTCTGTAATAAAATTGGAATGTTCCAGTCTTTGTCTTTTGGCTGTGTAGGGTCAGCAAGGCTGCACTAGTTTGTTCTTGTCCCTGACTCAACTTTATTCCTTTCGTAGCTGGTTGGAGATACTGTTTTGGGAATTGCCCGTGAAGGAAGACTGGCGTTCCCTTCCACTTTCCCGTTGGGTGTACTGCTGAATGTAGTCGTTCCCTCCTCCCAGAAACTGTTACCTGTAGCTAAAGTTAACCTAAATATCAACGTTGGGCAGTAACAAGCAAATAGGAGAGAGCTGACTTCTTCCCGAGCAGGGCAACTGGAGCACTGGGTTGGAGTAGGAGAGGAGATGTATGGATAAAGTCACCTTTTAATTTTAGTTCAGTTTAGGATTCCGGTTGAAGTTCAGAGACAGCTCTCTGCTTCCTGGAGCTGTTTCTGTTGCCAGGCTGGAGAAGATGGGACTCGGACTCTTCCGTTGTGAATGAATCCACTGGGCCTCACTGAAGAACCAGGTGGATCTGAGAGGTGCTCCACGTTTTCCCCAGTAAAACTGAGTGGAATTAAGGAGTGTCACTCATGTCCAATTACAAACAAAACAGAAATTATCCTCCAAACCCACTTTTCTTAAAAACCAGATAATCTTTTATTTTATAATGTTTGAAGGTGATCCATGGCCGTTGTCAAGGTTGTACTTACGGTGGTGAAGGAGTGCTTCCTGTGTATTAAAGATTTTTATTGAACAAATGGATGGTTGCGGTTCGGTTGCAGTGCGGCTATACGAGTCTTAATAAGAAAATGGAAAAGTATATCACTTCCTCATTAGCCTCACTAAGCTAGGTGAACTAGTACAGCTGTCCTTATGTTGCAAATTACCTACCAAAATAACTAGTTAACTTCAGAAATATTGGCCTGTGTTTCCAACAAGGCTGCCAACTTACATTATGTATTCATACATTTTTACTGGACTTAAAAACGCAGTGTTGGAAGAGATTTCGGATGTTAGTTGTCTGTCCCCTGTTTGGATGCTGAGTCAAAACCAAAAAGTCCTTGCATGATGTTTGTCTGGGGTGTTATTGAAAGCTCTGGCAACCTTCTGACACAAGTTCTGCAACTTAACAAACTTTATTTGGACCAACTTTCCAACAATATGTAATCTAAATTTCCCTGCTGATCATTTTTTTGTACTGCCATCTGTAGATGTGAAGCACAATTAATCGCTGTCCTCCTTATGAGACTCACATATTTTAAGATTATTATATTCCGCCTCCCTCTTATTCCCTACCATATTCTCTCTTCTAGGCTAAGCCTAGTCAGTTGTTTTAACTATATTTAATCTTGGTGTTTTCTTGTGAAAACCCGAAAAACTTTATAGTCTGGTTGTTCTCTAAGGACTTTTCTCAATTTAGCTTTTTTCCCCTCTCTTCTTTAGTTTGGTAGTACTCAAAATTTATAAATGGTGGTATTTCAGAGCTTTTATCTTTGTCTGATAGAGAGGAATGAATTCTTATTTTAGTTTCTTCCCTTGATTTCTATACAAAGTCTTTGTTAATGTGTAGCATAATGATATTTTTCTCTTAGGGTATTTGTCTCTTTCATAACATCATTGTGTTGTTTGTTCTTCCCAGATTTTTTCAAAGGCAATCACATCTCTAATTCTGGACTGCTTTTTCAGAGAACTGTTGCTCTCTTGGTGTTTCCATATGTGACTGATTTGTAGCTGGAGTATTATTATTATTATTTTACCTTTTGGAATATTTGTCTTGCTCTTTGTTGTTCTGTTGTAGCTGGTTTGCTAAGAACATCCGTACTCCAAAGTTGCTTTTTCTTATTTTTTTGAGATGTATGTAACTTTCTCTGGTGCTTTTATTCTTTGTTGACGCTAAAGATAATTAGCTTTTTTCATTATACCCAAATAAATGATCAGTATGTCTGTGGCATTCAGCTTGGTGATCAATAAAAAGAGAATTGAAAGAATTAAGAAATGGAAAATTATTCTTCCTTCCATCATTTAAAATGTTTGGGGGATGGATATCTGAGGCAAGATTAGTTAGATTGGCTTTTAATGAGTGGTGACATCAGAGTGATCCAGAATATTTTGTTTATTCTGGGAAGCTGGATGAATAATACTCAAATACTTTTTTTAATCTGTTGATTTCCATAAACTGTGGTAGTGTTATTATAATCTTATCTTTTATTAACACATCCTGTTACATTTAAATTTGCCACTGGCTTTTTATGCTAAGGATTTTTTGTTTGCTTGTTTTAATGTATCAAAAGGAGAGTTGGAAACAGTGTTTTAACTGTTTGTGGGTTTTTTAATAATCTGTTTTTTAATCACCTGATTTTATTAATCTTTAGTCTTTTCTAAAGAGATAATAACCTTTTTAAATCCAAATAATGTATTTTTGCGATGCTTTAGTCTTTGGGAAAAAAAATTAGTTTCTCTTTGCTTATAGAAAGCATATTGATTTCATCTGAGGAAAGTAAATACAGTGATACTCTGAATTGGCAGAGGTGGTGGAGATACCCTGAGCGATGTTGTAGAAAGCTGTTGACCAGCGATCACTGTAGCGCTCTTGTTTTGATAAAAGATTAGATGGTCTTTACTTGTGACCTCT
Source organism: Falco cherrug (assembly GCF_023634085.1). Classification (NCBI taxonomy): domain Eukaryota; kingdom Metazoa; phylum Chordata; class Aves; order Falconiformes; family Falconidae; genus Falco; species Falco cherrug. The sequence continues at coordinate 85,928,788 of NC_073702.1, read as the reverse complement.
ACTACCAGGTTCGTGTGAGGCTTACAAAATCTCTTTGCAAGTGGGGCTGTGCTTAGGTGGGATGTTATTTTAGTGCATTTACGTCTGCTTGAGAGGTTTCCTTTCAATGGTGCAAGTGCTACTTTTACAGAGAAAATGGCAATTTATCCTCCAGGGTTTTTGGGGGGTGTGTGTATTTATTTGTGTCTTTTTTTTTCGGTTTTGTTTTTTTTTTTTTTTTTTTTGTGGTGTCGTCCCCCCTTCCCTGTTTGTTTGCAAAACAGAGTGATAAGCTTGGGAGTGGACTGGATAATCGAGGAGAGCCTTTCTGGTGCTGTGATCTTGGCCATTCCTTTTGTACCAACAGCTTGTAAATGTGGTTATACAGGAAATAAATTTCCGAGCATTTCCCTCCTTCCCTTTCCCTTGCCTCCAGCAACGTAGAGTAAGGAGCGCCTGGTATGTCCACGATCCTAAATGTTGGTGGGATACAAGTTTCCTGCAGGTATCCTGATGGTTGTGCAGATATACTTCCCTTCTTCGGGAGACTTGGAGACAAGTCTTCTCAGTGACATCTCTCCGCCAGACACCTCGTGTTTTAGAACTCAGGCAAGGTAATTCCGAGGAGAGCAGCCACACGTGACGGCTGTAGCAGAGTAGTTCACCTTGCTCCATTTAGCAGCCGGCGACAGACCCACCATAGTACCTGAGGCCACTGAAGAGGAGATAATCTTCTTACAACCCAGAACAAATCCCTCGGTGAAGGAGGATTCCTCCAGGTTCTGACCTAGTAAAAGGCGGGGGTGTGTGTGGTGTGTTCCTGGGGTGGTTAGGCATTTCTCCAACAAGACAGCTACATTAGCAGGAATTTGCACAGCAGGGGAAACCTTAAGGTGGAGATTTTTTTTTTAAGAAGCGGTTTTTTTCCCTTAAAGCAGTAATTTGTGCCCTTAAATTCACAGCTTCAGCTTTTGGGGAACTACAGAAATGTTTGGGATTCCAGCCCCCAGGAGGGAGGGTCTGCTCCAGTAACACTCCTTTTCCTTTTCCAACCTTCCAGTTGGTGACAGGAGAAGCTCCAAAACCAGTGGTCCAAAACCAGGGAGGCCAGTCAGGTTTGACTTGTTGGTCGCAGCTGCCCCGATGTATGGGTGCCTAGGAATATATAGCGAACAGTAAACACTGTTTCCCATAGAAGTTTGTTCCAGTTTCCCTTGTCTCTCCCCCCGCTGCCAGCCTTAGCTTTCCCTCATCTCCATCATCTAGGACTTCTGACATGATATGTTGGGAAGCACTTATTTTTGAGGGTTTAGATTATTTTGGAGGGGGTGTGCTATGTAGTGCTAGCTGGAGATAAGAAGTTCGGTGTGTTTGTCCTTGGAAGTTACTGTACATTTCCATGTAGAATTCTTCTTCAGTTCGGTGCACTCTGTCCTTTTCTGATACAGTTTTTGTTGCAGCGTGGCATTTTGCACTCCTTTTGTAGTTTTAGTCTCACATTCCCTACTTATTAAGCAAATTGGGTGTTTTAATGTGGTGCTACAAGTGCTCATTAAAGCTATTTTTCCAACAGCTGATCATTATTTCTCCCTTTTTTGATTATTTTTTAAAACTTCCTTTTTTTACAAAAAATTTTAGAAAGCTAGCCAGCAGAGATTTTTATTTTGTTTGTTCTGTGTAAAATAGTCAATGCCTTTTCCATTCTTTGTTCTTACAGCTCTTAAACGCTTAGAAATCTGTTCTCGGTTGCTGCAAGTAGCCTAAAAAAGTTTGTCTGTCGTCTTCTTACCTGTGGATGTAGTTGGATGCTGTGTTTGTGGTGCCAGACACAATAACTGCTCCAGAATGAGCTGAATTACGCTTTTCCAAATGGGTCAAATGTTTTGGGACTGTGAATCAGCTTTCTGAAACCTACTTCTGAATTTTGAAGTCCCTCCTCTAAGAAGTGTGAAACATGGGAATAGAAGAAACAGGGCCGGGAACTTTGGTCATACTGTATTTTTAAATTTTCCATAAACTTCTTTCAGATTGTTTTTGTTGGATATGAGTGTCCAGTGACCCAGCTGGCATTGTTTTCAGTGATCTAGATGATGATACAGATACTTGTTTTTGACATGTGGTTTGACTGTGCATTGCATAAATGACGTTTCTGGATATAAAAGAAACCTAACCTGAATATTCAATAGTCTTTTGTAGATTTTATTCTGTGATATGTAAGTGCACTGATACATAAAACATCACTGAAGTAGCCTAAGATGGTTATACTGGAGCAATTTGGATTCCTGGCCTAATTCACTTTAACCTTGCAGTAGCAAATTTTGCTTTTTCTGCTTTTAGAACTCATTTTGATGGGTATGATTTTTTCAGAAAATGTACCTATGGGAAGAGCTGCATTTTATCATTTCCTTCTGTAAAGTAGTGTTTGTTTAATGGAATATGAGGGGTGTGTGTGTGAATTAGTACACTTGCACAAATTACAAAGTAAATTATATTTTCAAATATTCAGTGGGTTTATCATATCCCAAAGATCCTTTGTGATTTGGTACAAATGTCTGGATAATGGATATGGTCCTTGTCCAGAGAAATATTTTCATGCTTATGGTGTAGTACCTTGACTCATTGCTTGGTTGCTGTTGGATTTGGAAGACTTACTTGAAACCTGACGGAAGTTTGGCAGTAGACACAGGTAGGAGGTAATGCTTACAATGCCAGCCATCGATGTCTGGGGTGGAGAGGAAGGACCTGAGTAAAGACCTATGATTAAAATCTTTTCAGTTCACATGGGAAACAAATTGTGACTTGCGCCGCATTAAGGGAGCATAAGGAAAATTGAATAGAACTATTAAATATTTAATATATCTGTAATAATAAAAAATTGCTAATGAATACATTTAAGAAGCGCATTATCAAGCTTCAGATGTTGAAATGAGGTTTCTAAGACCAGATAGGAATTATGTTTAAATAAATACCTGAGAGCTCCTGTAAAGATCTGTAGAATTGTTCTATGTGAAACTGCGAGCGTATCTTAATGTTTTACATGTACAGCGAAACTTTGCATAGACAAAAGTACGAAAGCCTGTAGTAGTTACGTCAAGCTCTGTAATGTTACTGTATTGTGTAATTGAATGCTTATGTTCTGCAGGAGGTTTTGCCTGTGCGGGTCGTTGATGTCTGTGCTGAGCCTTGTTGAGATGAATCTGAATCCCTGCCAGGGCATCACTCTGGTCCCTTGCAGCCTTACGGTGGTAATTTCTCCTTAAAATGGCAGACCCAACCTAATGTGGCACTGTGTTTTGAACATACCTACTTTAAGATTGGTTTTAGGGCAAAACATAGTAACTGAAGACGGAACAAGAGGCCTTGACCTTGCAAACAAGTGTAGACTCTGCCCACAGGTTGGTCCTGGCTCCCTCAGGGCTCCCTATGGATGCTCCCGCCCGTGGCTGGTGCACCTCGTGGGTGGGAGGCTCTGTAGCTCCCTGCACCTCGGCAGAGTTCTGCTTCAGTTCCGCCCAGGGTGGCGGATCAGGGAACTTTAAAATGAGGTGAGCATCATCATACATCAGACCTACCTCTTGTTTTCACTAGGCTTCTGCTCTTATTCGACTAGAATTAGCATCTTTGTTCAGTAACACATTTTGTGTTCTCTCTCTCTCTTCACACCCCCTTCTCTGGCCACCAGGATGCCGAAACATCAGTACCAGAATTTTACATCCCTAAGGGTAAGGCTCCCTGTTTGTCTGAAGATACTGCTCCCCTGCTGGATGTATTAACTTTTGTGGAGCCTGCGCTGATTGCACCTTGAAATGTCTCTAAATGTTGAGGTGCCTAAATAAGGAGTTCAGGTCTGCTTTCAGACAGTACAGAATTACCCTTTTGCAGCTTGCTCCAGGATTACAAAGTTACATGAATATTTATATGCGTGATTTCTTTAACGTTAAAAATGGAGGAGTATTTTTAAGTCTGCTTTTCACATAATTGCAAACTCATGGAATGCAGACAAAACCATAAAATATTCTTAAAAATGTGAAGATGATGTTTTATTACTTACTTAGATCTGCAGAGGAATCTCATGGTATATCGGTGGTCTGTTTTCCAGAAATACTGTTACTCTTAATTCAGCCGGCCTCAAGAGCTGGTGATAAAAATCTTGATGTGAAACACACTTTCACAGCAGAAGAGTGCAGGTGCAAAATAGAAAAGCAAGCATTTTTTCAAGTGACATCGATTGTTTTTCCTGCAATATGTAGGAACATCAGAATATTTTTAGATGAAAAAGATTAAAAAATTATCCATTGCGTTTGTGATCGCTTATATGTTTGGGTTAGTTATTTATCATTTGCAATATCCATAATGCTATCTTAAGCATCCTAATTAGGTTTCAGCTTTTCAGAGGGAGGCTGGAAGGCTCTCGTGCAGTTGTGGTGCTGTGGCGGGGTGTGTGCAGCACAGCTGCTTTCTGATGTCAGTCGCTATTTCAATGCGAGGAAAGTGGGAGAGGAAGAGCGTTAAAAAGACAGTTTTTAAGAAAAAAAAGTGTCATCAGTAAGCAAATTATTTTCGTCTGTGTTGTTTTGATTAGGATATGAAATAACAAGTAAAGTCTGATTGCTACAAAAGAAATTACATCTGGAGAGTTTTGGAAACTTTGTGGTGAAATGTGTCATTTTGCCCCAGCGCTCGGGAGAACTCTGGGTTGTTCGTAGCAGAACTCCTGGTAATACCCATATTCACCTGGCCTTTGAGCGGAGTGGAATCCTATCTTCTCGGTGCTCTGGATTTCTCAGGAGTTGCTCTGGAAGGAGGGTGGTGGCTTCCCTATGGAAAAAGGGAATAGCCGCACAGACCGGTGCGTCAAGTGCTCAGTGCTGGTTGAGTGGTGTTGACGTCCCTGGGTTTGTTTCCTCCCTGCGCAGGCACCCTGCTGCTGCGCTGGTATTGGCGTGGCATCTCATGGGTCTTCTCTTGCGGTTTTCTTGGCTTTTTGTAGGTTAGGGTTGGAAGAGACACAGGTAACTTCTGCTGATCTTTGGGCTCAAGGATCTTGGTTTCCAGGGTGAGGTCAAAAATGTTTCTTGAAAATGTTCCTTGTGATGGACTGGCATTTCCCTTTCAGGTGCATCCACGCTGGCACGTGGGTGTTGTGGCAGGGCAAGGAAGGTGAATTCACCAGTATTTGTAGTGATGGAACTAGTGGGTTTTTTCTTTTTTTTTTTTTTTTGTTTGTTTGGTTGTCTTTTTTAATTAAATAAAATCAGAGAATGTGTGAAGACTTTGGGAGGCTTGCATATAATATTAAAATATATTCTGCATCTTAATAGAAAATATATTTTAAACATGTATTCATAAGAAATATGAAAATGCTTATTAAAGATTACTAATATGAAAAAAAAGTCTTCGGCCACTTAGAAGCTGGGCAGCGTTTACTAATGGTTGTCATAAGATCACTGATGCAGAAGTGTAAGGCTTGTTGCTTGGGAATACCAAACAAAATTCTGTGCTACCCTTTGAAGCACACGGCTTGCATACCAACATTGGTCTGCGTGTTCGTACACTTACAGCCATCTGAATTACAACCAATTTCCTTTGGATTTTGTTGCACCCCTTTGTATGGCCGACTTAAAAAAAAAAAAAAAAAAAAAAAAAAAAAAAGGAACTGGGTGATGGTGGTAAACATTAAAATTTGCTTTCTAAAAACAGATATTCCTAGCACACAGAATTCCAGTTTAAAAATAAGTTTGTTAAAAGGGTATCTTTTTTTGTTGTTGTTGTTTTAAATGTAACACAGCTATTTCTGTGTTAACTTCAAAGAACTTTAAGGACATAAAACATGCCGGTGTGATTTCTATTGAAGGTAGGTATGATTTCTATCAGAGTGAGGTGTCATCTGCTTTTTTAGAACATTCCTTAGGAGATGTGAATCAACACCTATTCATTAAGGATGGGGAAGCAACCTTCCTGGCTTTACACCTGCACTGAAGTGTTTGGAGACTGGTTATTAGAAAAATATTGTGAACTCTTATATTTCCAGTAGAAACATACGTAGGTGCATGATTTTCATTCCCGTCTTTTTTTAGATTGGAAAAGACTTTTTTTTTTTTTTTTTTTTTTTTTAACCCCCTAAATGCAACACATAGGATGAACATTTTTAAAAATCAGTACTCTGCAATGCTGAACCACTGCTTGCAGCTGGTCCAGTTGGTTGGGCTTGTGGTGTTGAGGACAGTTACCCCAAATCCATATGGACTCCGATGAATTCAGCCCCCGGGGCTGCAGTGACTGGGGCTGGGTTGTGGCTCATTTCAGGCTTGTTCCTGCATTTGTGCCTGGGTTTGACCTCTCTTGTGCAGTCTTCTCTGTCCGATAATACATCACCTTCTGCTGGGGATTTTCGTCCTGCCCGACTGGTTACGCATCCCTCCCTCCCTTTGACACGGGCGCCTGCTTTCACACATTTTATGGGAATGTATGGGAGATGCCTGCTTTTTTGACACTCTTAGGTGATACCAGCTTCTGGGTTTAAAAGGTATAGGGGAAAGAAGTGGAGTTATTTGAGCACCTAATTTCCTTAGCCCGTGTTGTTGGCTGGCTTTTCTGGCAAAACCTTTTGCTGTAATTCACCTCATTTGCCTCCTTTGCTCCTCCATTGCGCTGCCTTATGAAACGTGTAATTCTACCGCAGAAGCTATCTCAAAGAGAAAAGTGGAGTGTGTGTTGGCTGAACTCTGGCTTCCCTGAGACACCACGGCAACAATTCTAAATATTGTATTTTCTAGATTTCCTCTAGACAACGATAGAGCTCGCATTCTGATTTGGTTTCAGTGCGTTGGGATGTGTAGAAAAGCTGCTTAGAATTATAACATAGGAATGAATGAGTTGTGGGGCGGGCGATAGTAATGGTTTGCTGGATTTAGAGAGCTTGTCTAGACGGTATTTTTTTCCTTCTTTTCATTTTTAATGTGCATTTTTTTCATATTTATAGTACATCTGTACTCGTGAGTTTTCACTCTTTTTTTTTTCTTTTTCTGTTGTAATATTTTGACTATTTATTGTAAAGTCAGTTTTGTAGTCTCATGTTGTCCTTGTATGTTTTGACTCAATAGAAATTATATTTGGATATAATCACGTTTTGCTACAGTTGGCCCATTATATTGTGTATACCCAACTATACAGTAGCAGATTTAATTAGAAATATTGCATAGGGACATCTTATTCTTTAAGTAAGGATATCAACATTTCTAGAGAAGAATAGAGGAAGATAGAATAAAAGCTCAACAGCCACATCAATAATTGATGTTTTCAGAAATTCCAGCACACAGAAAATCTTGTGGAAGGTTAGAATGAAATAAGCATAAATGTTTACAAACCCAGTTGAATGAATGCTTTCAAATAGCTGTAGCTGCTATTACTGTATTTGAAAATGTATAGACCAAAATGAGTTTTCAAATTGTTTTTCCTTTTGGGCGACACTTTTTTTGTTCTTTCTTTCATTCTTTCTCATTTTTAAATCTATTATGGTATCTTTGCACATGGAATTAGGGTTTGTTAAATAAGATTACCTTTTTTTCCCCCCCTTTTTTTTCCTCCTTAATTTTAAATGGCTGGGTTTATCTTAAGTTTTGGCTTAACTTTGGTAGCTTAGGTTTATAACACTTGTAAAGAATCACAAGAATAACGTAGCTATCTTCAGACCAGTTAAAAAATGTATTCCATTTTGGGGTTTCCATATGTGTGCTCGTGCACGTATGTGCATCGTTATGTTCACTTTCTCATAATAAAGGGTAGTTTTGACAGTGGATGAAATAACAGGAACCTTTCGCTGAGCTTGGAGAAAATAATTGAGTATTTCATTACGTGTTTTGCTTTTTACGGTGACATTTTACGTCATGCTACCTTAAGGAAAAAATTGGTCAAATTGTTGTTGTTTCACCCTTTTTGTTGAAAGTCTTGATTGTTCATTGAACTTTCAGTTGTTAATTCTGTGCAAGGTTAATAGCTTTATAGAGCTGGTCCTGGAGAAACTCTGAATGTAAGCCTTCAACAGGGATGCAACCGCTTTATTTTCATACGCATGATGATTTTGTGATGAAGTACTAATTTCCTTCAAAGAGCTCTATACTTATGTGCCTAATACTTTTCAAGAATTGAGGAAGTATAGATTGTGAAAGTAATTTGGGTTTTATTAATTTTTGCTGATACCAAGACTGAAAAAACGTCAGTGTGTTTTGTGATGAAAACGTTCGGAATTTGTCTGTATGCCCGTATTAAAAGAACTTTTATGTTAGTATGTCTTCCACCGGTAGTGATTCCTCGGCTCATTTTTAGCCTTAAAAATTGATGGAGTAACTTCTGCAGATCTTCCGTGACTGTCTCAACACAAAGGAATCGGATTTGTGAATGACACCTACCAAGACCGTCTGTTAGGGCTTGTTGTCAGATAGGCTTGACCCCCACTGCTGGGATGGTAGTTTATATTGTTTGTGCTTTATTTGGTTCCAATGCATGAAATGAATCAATTCTCATCATGCCTGTGGTAATCTTGAGCGTAATTCTCTCTGGTGATTGTGGCAGCTGAAAGTTGAGCTCTTCTGTGTTGCTTCCATATAGTTGCATCAGCTGAGAGCCCTGATCTGCTCCCAGTCTTTGGTGTAAATGAATTCACACTATGTGATTTTTATTGGAATTCATTCTCCTCAGGTTATTCCATGTCCAGTTACAGCAACTGGTATTTTAACGTTGCTGCTGTATAAAATGAGGACTGTCTCTGTAGCATTTTTGTAGCTGAAAAAGTAATATTAATTTAAAAGAAATGGTCTTTTTTATTATTAACTACATATGCAAAAAAGGAACATCTGCCTTCCAAATGTTATTCAATGATTGTAATTAAAAGGTTAAATAAAAGCTGAGGCAAGCTTTGAATTTTGAAGCATTTGCAATAGCTGGTAATCTGACTTACCGCAGACATTTTTGTCAAAGTTGAAAAAGTTAGAGCTAATTAATTTCTTGGGAGACATATGATGAAATTGTAGGTGTGATAACATATTTGAGTAACATATGGTCGTTATGGGGCACCTTTCTAATGACTGAGCACCAAGTTAAATATAGACTTTCCAGTTTCTCACCACTTCTATTAGTGGTTCTTTGTTACTACCATTTAAACTCCTCTTATTTTCCGTTGTGCATGAAATAGGATTTTTTATACGTTTGTAAGAAATTTAAATAATATTACTACAGCAGTGCTGTGCCTTGGTGAAATTTACTGAGGCAGACAATTAGTCTCTCTTTGTCATAGCATTTGATTTTGGTAGCATTAATTGAGATTAATGTATTGTATCTTGTAAAATGTGAAACTGGCTGCTGGATGTTTAGGTGTGCGTCCTGGAAAGTAGGAGCGAGAATATTTTTGAAAGATTGGTAGAAAATGCATGTTACGTTGCTCCCCCTATATGCAGTATATTGAAACTTACTTTAATAAGATATTGTAATTTATTATGTCACAAAAAGGAGGACAGAGGTATTTTGGGAACAATTTCTCGTTCAGTCTACAAAGCCATAATAAATTATCATGTTTCGTGAGGTGTGGTTCTGCTGTTCCTTAGGAGGATGTATCTAAAGATTGTATTAGAATAAATAAATGTTTTTATTTTGCAGTAAAAGTAATCAGAAGCTTTACCTAGTTTTAAGTTTCAGTTATCTATTCTTATGATTTAGAGCAAATGTCAAACTTTATTATTTCTGTGGCAACAAGTGGAATGAGCCACCTGATATATAATTTAGTCATAATGATGCACAAATGGGGGAGGAAATAAAAATGTTTCAGGTGAAAATGAGGAACAAAATGGAAGGACAAAGATGGGTTTTGGGGGAGGGTTTGGAGAAAGTAAAGGATGCAGGAGAAGGCTGCTGTTTGCAGTGGGCAAGGTAAAGGATGCATGTTGGTGGGGGCTGGGCTTGTGTGGGAATTGTATTCTGAGCGGAATAAGAATTTCTTTGCAAGTCATGCTGTTGTCTGTATCTTGGTATCAAAGGAAAGATGTGGGGGGGTTTATTGCTATAAAAATGACAATTAATGTGGTTCTAAAGGAGCTCTCTTGCTGATCAGTTTTGCGTTGCTGGAGCTGATGCGGGATTGTCACAGAAGCTGAATTCACAGTAGCTGCAGCTCGGCTCCCGAAACCTCGCCACACAGCCGCCGGCTGTGGCTGCGGGGTGGGGAAGGGGCTTCAGCTAGGACCAGAAGCATGTATGTGGCCGTCGTTTTCTTCCAGGGGAATGAAAAATCTGTGCTGATCCTTAGAGAAAGAGACAAAATCTCACCTGGCTTGGAAGGAGCAAATGGAGCACTGTGCCTTGCTAGCTCTGGTGTTTGTGGGGAGGAGAACAGCCCGAGAAGGGTGAGGCTGGGAGTGCCATCTGCACGCAGCCAGGACACCCAGTGCCATGTACAGTGTCGTTTGGACTTTTTCTTTTAGGTAATTTTTGTAAAAAGGCAGCTTGAGTATGTTTCTTGCTATTTTTTTTTTTTTTTTTTGGTGTAAGATGCTCAAATGATGCTCTCTGGCAGGTTCTTTGGCTAGAGAAGAGAACCGAATCATGACTTATACCAACGAAATTGTGTTTTGCTGTTTGCTTTCCTTTGGTTATGCCTGGCACTTCTTACATGTACGAAGAATTACACATGACATTTTTTTTAATGGATATAGTAAATTTCAGGTAGAATTTCTCACAACCTGCCCCCGCCCCCCCCCCCCCCCCCAACCACCCAGCTGATCAAAGATCAAACTATTTATTTACTTAAGTATTTATTCCTGCATATCGCTGAAGCATTAAGAACATGATCACACATGGAAATAAATGGAAGCAGTTGGAAGTCTAGAAGTCTTCCTTGGTTTAACACTTGATGATTCTGCTTTTTGTTAAATTAGAAATATTTCTGCAATCTTTAGTTGATAATTTTGTCCAAATAAAATTAACTTTGTGAGTTACTCTTTCAGTAGCAGAAATTGATTTAGCACCTGTTGACAGTGCAGGTAGAGGGATGTGGGTGAGGAGGAAGACTCAAAGCAGTTATATTCAGTCCTGGTAAGCCTGCTATGCTGTACACACGACACATTTATATACTTCATTTTAGCCCCTTTGCCTACGAGTGACATTTGTATGTTTTGATTTTAGCCTGTTTGCCTACAGGTAGGTGTGTTTAATTCGGGAGTATTCACATCTGAGATCATCAGTAGTATACTTACTGTGCATAAATTGCGGTGCCAGATGTGATGAGGTCAGTACTCCAGCTACTCACAGATTTATTTATTTGTTGTTAAAAATTACTGAAGCCCTGAAGGCACTAGTGATCAGGGAGGAGGGTGCATGTTAAAAATCTAATTAAAAAAATAAGGAAAAAAAAAAAAAAGCATCTTGTGGCACTTGATGAACTCTCACATCTAAGCATTTTTGGATGCTTTCATAGCCATCTGTAGAGGGAGGATCATTGATTATGCATCAGCCAGATAAAAGAGATCATTCTGATGCATTTCTTTCTTCACCAGATACCATTTTACTGCAAAATACTACAGTATCTTGATCAAACGATAAAAATGGATGGTTTTTAAAGGGGTGGTAATAGAAGCATACTGTATGGAGAACACAAAGTATATGCTGCAATGAAAGGTTGAGTCTCTCTTAGTTGTTTCTGGTAGCTATATAAATCATGGAAGGGAGAAAAAATTTGATGAATCACATTTAAAATAAGTCACCCCTAGACCTCCCCATCCCACTGTTAGTGTGCTTTTCATGCAGCTTCTCTTCTCAGGTGAAACATGGTAAAGACAATTTTGATGAAACCTTGTTTTCTACTTAAAACTTGGAATGTTCAGTTTAGTATTGCTAATCTTTGTAAGTTAGAAAACTTAATGGAAAAAAAAAAAAAGAGGTATACAAAGTTGGTTGTTATGAGAAACAAATTTGCCATCTGGATTTGTTTAGGAAGATAAAGTATAGTGTATTAAGAATGTACATCAGACCAGTTAGGCTCTATAACATACACAGTGAGCAGGAGTTTACAAAAAGAGACATGAAAGAAAGATCCTCATAGTTTCATATGGGAGAGCAACATAATTTAGATTTAACTCCTGTTCTGTTGCTGATCACTTTGTTTGAGGTGTTAGATCACAGCATAAGCTTCATTTGCCTGATATGAGCCCCATATTTTTTTTTAAGTAATTCAGAATAGCAGAAAGCATGACTTTTGTATTCATTTGTTTGTTTTCTTTTTAAAACAGTCTTTCAGCTTTCAGTATTGAAATAATTCCAAACATTCAAATGTTAAAATATCATGTTTGGCATATGACATTTCTCATTGAGGAACAGATCTGTGTTTATAATTTTTCTGTGGTTTGTGTTTTTTCTTGGGGCTGGGGGTGGAATGTGATAACCATTTGCAAGTTTTGTACTGCATTTTCAAAAAATTTATAGGAATTTTTATATTCCCAGCTCTTTGCCACCTGTTGAAAAAAAAATGCAATTGCAGAAAATAAGTAAGGGGAAATTGCCCGTTTTCTTTTTAGGTTTACCTCAGCAGTTTAACACTGTGAAAGATACACTCATGTATTTCAGACGATGTATGAGCTGGAGCAATTTCAGTTGTTTTACAGTTCTCTGTTATTTGATACTGCGAGTGAATACTGTTATTGCAGTTGTCACTGAGTTTGGGGTGGGGTTTTTGGGTTTGAGGTTTTTTGTTGTTTTTTGAGGGACTGAGGGGCTGGTTTTTTTTTTTTCCCCGGGGAGATCTCTAGGTACAGAAATGCAAGACAAAATATAGTGTGCCAACAGTTACTCTTTGAAATAAAAACATTAATTAAAATGTAGGTAAATAATAGTGTAACGTGGAAAATTCACTGATAAATATATAGACATATAATGAAGACAATACTTAATATGCATACAAGGTAGGCTTTCTGATAAATAACTGTGTGTAAGGGTTCTTAAATTTAGTGTATCTGCTGGAGAATTTGATCAGACAAGATGAAATGGCTTTGGGACCAAATCCTAAATAAAAATAGAGGAAATATGGAGTACATTCTTGCTCAGTGACAGCAGCAGAGCTGCCATGCTAATGTGTATGTACCTGAAATGAAGCCTGCGTAGTCAACTTTTTTTCTGGCATTTTTAAAACTTTTTGAATACTCTGCTTAGTAACTAACTTGTCAGCCTTTTAAAGGAGCTTGCTTTGGATGTGATTTTGTATTTAAAAGCCAACTGAAAAGTAATTATATCATGTGGAGTTATATCATCTCTCAATTTGGGTTAGAACAGACATTTGCACTTGAAATAAATAGTTGGTAGCTGTAACAAGCTCTTATCTGTAATGAGAACTAGCTACTAGAGGGGAATGGAACACTACTTCCAGTGGTTTTCACAGCTGTACGCTGCCAGAAGAACGTAAACTTTGGACCCCTAAGTTCAGCTCTTCTTGGGAAATGTACTTTCTGACCTTGCCAATCACTTTTCTTTCCCCTTCTGCTGAATCCCACGTTCCCGTTCCTTCTGTGTTCATACTCTCCTCCTTTGGTTGCCATGCTGCTATTCATTTGCACGTACACCTTCCACATCGGGCCCACTTCTTTCTCTTTCTCTTCTCAGACCGTCGCGAATCCCAGCTCATTTCTATGACTGTTTTGAATTTCTCTCAACTCCTAAACTTCCTACCCAGCCACTTGCCCACTTTTGCCATCTTGTGCTTTTTATCTCCTGCTGCCCCATTGCCCTACTCGGAGTTCTGCAATGCATTTGTCCCAACCTGAATTACTCCACGTGGACTGCTTCTTTCATCTCTATGCTACCTGGCCATCATTAAAGGTAGTATCTGGAATGCAAGAAGAGCCTCTCTGCTCTCATTCAGTTGCCTGGCACTGTTGCAGAAAACTGATTGTCGGAAGGAGGAATTGCAGGAAAAGACCTGGTCAGTCCCTGCGCCAGGGGGGAGAAAATGTGCTGCGTAACAAGCCTTTGGAGAACTGGGCTGCCGGGCTCAACAAGTCCTGGTGTGAAGTGATATATACATATATATGTATATATGCACACACACAAAGACAACCCCCCCCCCCCTTTTTTTTTCTTTTTTTTTTTTCTATTAATCCCATTTGGGTGGCTCTTTCTACAGCCACCTCTGACATCAGGTGAGCCCCCTGCAAAGCTCCAAGTCGAATGTCAAAGCTCGGTTACTAGAGCCCTTCGACAGAAGGTTTGCTGTAATGTTTTTATACAATGGCATGACAACGTAGCTTCCTCTAATTCCCTGGGAAATCACCGACTTCAGGGAACTTGTTTCAACTTGTGTTCAACTTCAGCTGAACTGGAGGGAGGGCTGCCCCTGGGTGCCATGGGGGTGGGCTCAGGCCGCTGCCGTTACTGCTGCGGAGGGAGGTGGTGGCAGCCACGCTCCTCCCTGCTCTTCCCTGCTTTGAATATGGTGACGCTGCTGCCCTTTGACACTCTCGGATTTTCTTCCAGAACTTGTTGGTTGTTACACTGTGAAGATTGTTCAGCCTCTCTACTTTCCTCCTTGACATACTCTTCTCTGAAAAGCCCAAGGTAATTAAAGGAATCGACTTGCATTATGAGGAAGAGTTTCGAAACACAGATAAGAGACTTATAAATTAAGTGTATGTAAACTAGATGTGAATATTCACTTTATTTGACGAAAATGTAATACGTAAACCTATACAGAGCTCAAAGAGCTTTAAAATGTGAATGTCTTTAAGAGGGTGTGTAAAGCATATACATATTTGTAATTATATATTTATTTCCCACTTTGGAATGAAGTTGCCTGAATTTTGTTAAATCAGAGTTTTAAAATTGTTTACCAGGTATAGTTTTGGAAATTTTTTTCTAACATTGATTGTACAAAGCAGTTGGATAGCGGGTACTTCTTGGTTGCCCAGGCTTGTTGGTCTGCCAAAATAATGCGTAAGCTACAACAGTTGGTGTAGGTAACGGCACACAAGGGAGGAGGGTGTCCAGCATCTTGTTTAGCACCCTGGATGCCTGCAGTCCAGGTGACCAGAGAACGATGTATACAGTAGATGTCACTGGGGGTTTTTCTTTATGCAAGTGTAAGTATAGAGTTTGTACTCTAGGTGTTTGATGTCTGGCAAGACTCAAGGTATGTGGTGGCAGAGCTGTTACTTCCTTTTCTCAGTGGGTTCGCTTAATGTAAGAAGGCTGTAAGAGTGTGAAGTTAAAAGAAATAATAAATCAGGCTAATTGGTTAGGAAGGAGAGGGCTTGAAATGCTTGTGTATACTTGCTGAATGTGCTTAGTAATGAAGTACCGTTTCGCATGGTTATTTAAACGCTTTGCCCCCGGTGGAACTGTGTTTCTGTTCAGAAGTGGGGTTTTGTTGCCTGAGCTCCCAAACCTGCTTCTTGTGATTTTTTTTTTTTTTCAGTAAAATTTTTTTGTCCCGCTATTCTTATTCTTCCACTGCAAATACTTGTTTAGTTGTAAAATGTGACTAAAGTCTCTTTCACATTCAAATAACTGAATTTTCTATTGTCTGTCTAAATGCTCCGTTCTCTTCCTTTCCTGTTACTCTCACGATCCTGTACTCCTTCAAAGTCAAAGTTATCAATGTCCTGCTTTCCTGGAATCTGCCCCTGGTTGTCAGGGAGTTTCTCAAATCATGACGGCCCTTCTTAGCTAGATCAAGTTGAGAACGGTGAAAACAGAACAAGGCCTACAGATCCTGAAGGGGTATTATATTGCTGATTATAACTGTTCTCTTAGTTGTTTATAAAGGTGATGTATTTCTACTGGAACTCTATGGCTAGCGAATGACTCATCAATAAAGTGAAACTGCAGAGATTCTTTTTCCTACCCCTACCCAATGTGTATTTTTTGCGAGGGTATTGTTATATTGGTCATATACTGAAATCCATATGATCTGTAGATTCTCCTTTCTCCTATGTACCGGAATATTTTTGGTCTCTTCGCTGTATCAAGTGGGCAGTTACAAATGTGGAAGCTGGGCACCTGATTTAATTTGGAAATTGCATTTTGAAGCAAATATGGTTTAAGTGTGGCCAGCTCCCACTGAAACGGTATGTGAGAGCTGGGATTCACACCTGGAAAAGACCTTTCATCTGTCCATCTATACTTGAAATAAAAGGTACTTATGGTTGCAGCACCTGTGTCCAAAGTTGTAAAGTGCACTAATTCTGATTTTTGAGAGACTTGATCTGTGTGTCCAAGGGGTTCAGAGACCATCATGTAGGTAGAAATCAGAATTTGAGAGGATTTCTAGAACATTTTGATACTGAATTCATACTTCTAGGCAGGAGGAGTCTTTCAGGAGAAGCCACTTAGAAGTGAATGCGGACCATTTGACAGCATCCATCTCCAGACGGGATGTTGTGACGGTGGAAGCCCTGGAACACGTGCATGAGTGAGCTCAGCTGGGAGCTTCTGGTGACTCGGTTTGGTTATGGCTACGGAACCGACCTGTTCTGTTGCAAGTAAACAGGGAAGTAAGGATAGCACCAGTGGTTACTCTGATGTGTATCCTGTCTCTGATAGCAGCCAGCATTTGATGCTAGGGAAGAGTATAAAGAACAGGGAAAGGTGTTAAGTCCTTCTGCAGTTCTTCACAGGTGACTTTCCTCTTTAGCTGCCTGAACAGCTTTGTATAATCACCAGCATTGGTTCACCACCTCTTGCCTTCTTTTACTAGTCATTTATGACTGTACATATGTACATATGACTGGACTCAAGGGTAGATCACTGCAGGTCTCCCCTGATGTCTTTTTTTCTGCCTGTTTTCTGACCTTGCTTTATTTTATGTATTTGTAATGCGAGGATCCTTCCTTTTCTCTTGTGGAAGTTTAGGTTTTTGAAGTTAAGGATATTGGTCAGCGTTGTTTGGAAACCTGCACAGTCTATGTCAGTTGGATTCTTTTCTGATCTAAGTGCTTATTAACTCTTCAAAAAGAATCCTCAGATTTCTGAGGTGTAATTCCTTTTTACAGAGGCTGTTGTGACAGTCTTTCCATACTTAGTTTGTCTGCCCACTAATTCTCTTCTTGAGAATAGTTTATACTAATTTGCTCAATTCAGGTGTCAAGTTTTTTGGTTTGCGGTTTTCCTGGACCTCTTTTGGAGCTCAAATTAGAATTTCCTTAAGACATATTACAGTTGGAAGGGTGCAGAGGAAGTGGGAATTGCTCAGGAAAATCCGCCTGGATGGCACTTCTTGAATTATCAACACGTGCAAACAAATGCAGAGGTGGGACCATCCTTTCACAGCAGCCAAAGGTTTGAAAGGATAGTCAAGGCACCAAACAGTATTTTCTTTGAAGGAGAGCTGTTACCTCTAACACTGCTTAAATCATTTGTCTTCTGGGAGGAAGAGACTTGATAAGGCCCTTGATCTGGTTTCCTGTATTAACATATAAACCTGAAGAAGTTTATAGCTGTGCTTCTCTGGCACAGCCAGTCGGGTGAAAAACCTCCACAATGTGATCAAACTTGTAAATCTGTAGTAATCAAAATCCTTTTCCAGTCAGAGTGGTCTGAGGAGGAGACCTTGAGTGTACGCATATGGGCTGCTGTAAAAAGGTCAGAAGTTATCAGAAAGAAGCAGTGATGATCAGTAATGGACCATTATGGAATTTGCTTGTCAAGACATGTAAGATGTTCTCACCTGATCTCAAAACCTTGCAATAGTCCAGGATGCTGAAACACATCTTTGGACAATCTTCTTTCCCCAGTACTTTTCCTTTTTTTTTTTCTTCTTCTTTTTTTTTTTTTTTTTTCCTCCTTGTCATATCCAAAGCTTTTAGCAAAAGGTAGGGAATGTGTTTCAGTTGTGAACCCAAAATCTGAGGGGATTATTCTGCTCATCCGTACAGCATGCATTGTGTCAAGCATACTCTCTTTGCAGTTGTTTTTTTAAGATTCATGAAGTAGACAACTTTACGTTGAAAGAAAATGTAGCACATTGACTTGTAGTGTTCCAGAAATTTGTTCTACATAGTCTCTTAAGTTTGTGGGCTTGAATGAGTTTGGGGATTTGTTTTAGAGGCAGTTCTTAAAATTGTTGAAAGTACAGTAGCTCTGCACTTGCACAAAGTGAGTAAAAGGAGACTGAAATATCAGAACAGGGCTTGAAATAAAATTGCAAGGTGACACTGGCTGGAGAACTGGGGAAGAAAGGGAGTTTGAGAAAATGTATTTTATTTCTCACTTTCTGAAAGAGTGAATCCAGATGAAGTTGCCTAAGTAAGGTGGATTACTTAATTTATATTCCACAAAGCAAACTGCTGCTCTGCTCTGCTCAACATACAAATATTTATCACAATAGATATCCCAAAATGTGTAAATAATAATAATAATCTGGTTTGTTTATTTGTTTTTTTTATTTTTTAAAAAATAAAATGTACTGTAACTGTGTGAGAGTTTGTTAAACCTGCGTGGCCTCTCTGCATTTCAGACATCTGCTGATGTTTTGCTGGTCGGCATCCTTTTGAAATTGTTTCGTGTTTCAACTATTGCTGCGTAAGCACTGAGCACAATGATTTTGTCTGTCGGCGGTTGTGGAGGCTGCAGCCGTGTATTGAGAGCATTGTGGGTGAGGTCCATATGTAAAGGTATTTCCCCTATGACCGCTGTGATGCTGCATGGATATGGAGAGGGAAGATAAAAGAAAGAAATCAAAATGAGCAGTTGATTTTATCATTTCTCGTAATAGGTTTCACTTAATATAGGGCTATTCTTGATGCCGGGCAGCAATCATGTGGTCAATAAGATAAATTAATAGTGCAATCCTGGTCTAACACAGAAGCTGCAAAACTTTGAGCATTTACTTCTCTGAAAATCGTGGGGAATTCATCCCAAGACAAGAGCACCGAGGAACCAAAGTGATTCCCTCAAGCTGTGGAGGAAGCTTTGAATTTCTGCTTCTGGGAGTTTGTCTTTCAGTGCCATCGGTGGGTGATTCACCAGCCGGCTGCGAGCCTGGAGGCGCGTGTTGCTGTGGAAGGGCTGTCAGGCATGTGCCTTACAGCAGTGCTGAAAGCATGGCTGAAGACTTGGAATCCTCGGGGTCACAAATTGGGGCAGGGTTTATTGATTTTTATTTTATTTTTCATGAAGTTATTCCCGTTCTTTACAAGGTTGCTAAATTCATCAGAAAAAGGGTTATTTATCCATGGTCACACAAGGCCTTCTTGATCACTGCAGAAAGTTATAATTCTTATATGGGGTAGCAAATGCCCGAGTTTCACGTAATGGAAATCTGATGTTTTGGCCCAAAGCCACTATTGATGTCAACGATGATGCAACTTGAGTTGCAGTGCTGTGAGATCTGAGGTTGCTTGTACAACAAACACTGTCTTAAGAAGTGTTTTGCTGAGCACTTCCTTAGGAGGGGAGATTTCCCCAAGACCTCAACAGTCTTGCAAATGTGGAAGAGTGAACAACACAAGTTGGGAACGTGTCCTGTCAAAGCTAGAGACTTCAGGGAGGAGCTCACCGATGTGAGACGTGCGTGCTGTGTGTTGTGGACGTTTGAGGCAGAAGTGCTGGGGGCTTGACTTAACAGCTGGGAGGAAGATTGGGGAATATTTTCAGTAAGGTTTGTGTAAGCGTTGCGTAGGGTTGTATCTTTGAAATGCCCTTTCTGGCCAGGAGTTAGGGTGAACACTTTGAGATATGAGGAAAATGAAAGGATTATAACAAAGGTAATGGCTTGAAAAAAAAAAAAATACAAGATGAGCTTTATGAAATTCTTTCCTTAAAAACATACAGCTCTAGAACCAAGTTCTCATTTCAGTATTTTTAATGTAGCTTTAAACAGACTCTATATATTTATAAATATCCCACAGGATTTTGTTTTACCAATTACGTAACTGTTACTCCATACCGGTTCTCCCTCTTGCTCACAGTAACATTCAGAATGAATGAATTAACTCTAGGTAAAATAAAGTAAAAAAGCAACCTCCCCCGCAAGATCATATGCCAAAAATATATCACTGAAAGTTTTTTCCTTAATGTAGCAGTACAAGGAATAGTTTGCAAGTTCAAAAATGTATTAGCAGCCTTCCTTAGCGGGAGATTCAGCCTTGGTTTCAGCACAGCTTTTCTCTTTACTCTCTCTTTAGTTTGTGGTTTTATCTGACAAGTTGATGACCAACTACATTTTTTCATTTTTTTTTTAACTGTAATGTCTAAAATTGAAGTGCCTTCTACAAGTTAGTATATACACTACAATTTTTCTTCATCTCATCTCATGGAATTCTGTGTGGGAATTATGCAGTAACGCAGGTTGTCCCTAAGCCTTCTTGAAAAGAACAGAGTAATTGCTCATGCAAAATTTAGTTGTCTTCAGTCTTTATCAACCTGGAAAACAAGGTAGCCTTTCCTTTTGGGGTTAATGAAAGATGCTGGTGTGTAAGAATGCAGAGTATTTAAACTGCAATTTTCAGTGAAAAGAACCGAAGATTACATTGCCAATTACAAGGGAAGGTGGTAAAACGGTTTCTTTAATGAGAAAATGCACTCAGCTAATAGTTTTCAGTAAATATTTGCAAAGAAGTTGGCTTGCATTTTAGAGCTCATCAAACAAAGTAAGATTTTGCTGTTTACATAAAAAGTAATAGTTAGAAAAAAAAAAGTTAACATTTCATGTAGGTAGCAGGTAGTTACGTCTCCACCTCCAAAAGTAGAAATGATGTGCAGGAATGGAAAGGAAGTTACTGCTTCCTCATAACTACTGATAGTGATGGAATATATCACCATTGCCGTCTTAAAAGTTCTCTTGTAAGTGTCAAAAAAACAGACTTTCAAGGTGTTTATAATAAATCTGGGCAAACACCATTTTTGAGCACTTTTTGGCCTGCTGCGCTATTTCTCATGGTTTGCGATGAAAAATGGAAGTTTAAAGTCGGTGATACAGGGCTTGTTTGATTGGGGACTTGAAGGGAAGCTGGAGAATCAAACATTATAGAGCCGGTACACCAGAGTTAGAGGGAATATATGCCAAACTGGACAGATTCTGTATTCCACTATTAGCTTTTGGTGATCTTGGTAATTGAATTTCGGATATGTATGTTTCTTTGATCGATTTTTATAAAATACCAGTAGTTTAGTCTTCATCCCTACCTGTCCACTAGGAGGTTGAATTTCATTGGTGATACAGGGAATGAAAGCAAGACTGGAAAGGAAACCGAAGCAAGACATGCGGAATATCTCTCTTTCTGCCCTAAATAAAACGCGCTGACAATTGTACATGAAACGCTCTTTGCCCAGTGTGACACTTAAAGGAAAGGGCTGTGTTGTTGCTGTGTTCCTTGGTCTCTTAAGCTCACAAAAGTAGCCCAGACAGTTTGCTGACCTCAGATAGACCTTTAAGTCTCTGACTTGTCAGACAAGAGGGACAGCACTCTTAATTGGCATTCAGATCACAGGCAGCCACTGGGCTCAGCGCATAGCCAAGTGCTGCTTTAGGATTTAGACAAAGCCACTCTGGCAAAACATCACAGTTGTCAGGGTAGCTGGCGGTTTCCTAAAGAACTGTTACATAATGGAGAGACTGAGAAAAGCTTTAGGATGCAAATTTTTTTTAAAGTAAAAATTAAAAAAAAAATAAAAAAAGGGAGAAAAAAAAAAAGTGGCTGTAATTTGTGAAAAGAAACTTTCCCCCCTTCTCGCCCCTCCCCGGATGATCTCATTCATTGTTTCCTCCTTCTGTTTAACTTCTCAGGGTCATAAATGTAGTTTGCTGTTTAAAACTGTAGTGATGTCACTCCAAAGGTATTTTGTGGAAGAGGGAAAGAGAATTATCTGAAAGTATTTGGGAATCAACACTTAGAGATGTATTAGCTTTACTCCGGGTCAGCTATTTGCATTTCTTCTTCTTTGTGCTTAGTGTAATGTAAACTGGGAATTCAGCTATAGAGTGAATGTTTACATTTGAAACATCCCGCGGAACAGAAGCGAACGTTGTGTTTATTGCTACAGCTGCCTCCTCGAGTGAAATCGTGATCTAAAGTCTCGCTGGTCCCCGGCCAGATTTACAACCTGCCCCCATGTGCTGATCCCCCCTGCACAATGCGAGGGTTTGACGCTTCCTGGTACTGTTCCTCCCCTGCAGTACCAGTGTGACATCACCCCGGGCACCGCTCCGAAAGTCGCCGACAGCCCCTGCCCGCCCTGGGAACAGGGTAGAAGAGGAGCAACTGCTTTGCACCGCTCTGGGGTTGTGCAAGTGAGCACCACAAAGGCTACTTGGAGAAAGGGCTTGTGGAGCTGCGCTCGGAGTGGCGTGGGGGGCTCTCATCTCCATCACAATGCACCAGCTCTGCCCTTGGCTGTTTTGGCATAAGCAAATTTCATTTAGTCAGCTGAGTTCTAAACGCTTTAGCTATAATATGGCCCCGTGTAACAAACTGCTTTTGAAAGCGTACCACTTTTAAATATTTGTACAAGTATTGCTGTCTCACCCCTTTTAAATACTGTTCCAACCACTAGACGTTGCTTATTTATTAAACAACAAACCAGCAAAGTACTTTCAGGCAATCTGCTGAAGAAGGATTTCAGAGAGTATCTATGTTTTTAATAAACATATGATCAGGTTTGTTTTGGGGTTGGTGGTTTGCCCCCACTGCCCCCCGGGGAATTAGGAGGAATGAAGTATGGAGGCAGCCAGAGAACACAACTTACTGCACTCTTCCTACAAAAATGTGCTCTCTTTCCAGAGGCTTGGTCCGTGAGGAAGGATGCTGTTCTGCCAAAACCTCGTTGTTAGCTGTTTGAGGGGTCCTTACAGAAACACTTCAACGTTACCAACTTAATTTCTTACCTGGAAAACCAGGACAATAAGTGACCTTTTCTAGCTGGTCTTGTGCAAGTTATTAAAAGGAGATAATGAAGGTAAGTTTGGGAAATCTGAACCGTTGGTAACACCGTAACAGTATTGGTAGTTATGCCCAAACGTGTTGGCAGTAGTCATGACCCAAACCTCCTAGAGCTATGAGTCCTTGCCAAAGCAGCCTGTCACTAATCCTGGTCCTCCCGTTGTATTTCGTTTGGTCTGTTGCTAGAGCAGCCCTGCCTGGTGGGCAGGGTCCTGCCTCGGTCCGGGTGGCCAGGGCTGTAGCAAGAGTCACAGCTTTAGGTAGTTGCTCCTGTGTAGGCTTCAGTGCTCTGGAGCATTTGATTTGAAGACTGCATTGTCCATGCCAGGTTGGTTCTGAGGGCCTTTTTAATTGCTCCTGCTACCTTTGTTCACTGCCAGTCGTTTCTGACACTGAGGTGGTGTCTAAGTGGTGCCATTAGCTGCGCCTCGTCACTCGCTCTGTCACCCAGTCTGTTGGCTGCAGCTCCCTCGTTGCTCTGCATCTCCTCATATAGCAGCCCGAGGAGTTCATTTTTGCAGGAGACCGTCACGTACACAACCTGTATGGAGTCTTTGCCACAAAATGGGGACTTCTGGCAATTTCTGAAAAGAGAATTTCCTTTCCATACCAGCAATTAAACTTTCACCTCATTAAAACCTTTGGCTAAAGTTTGGTCACCAAAGCTTACAGGCTACACCTGTGGGCTGGGTTACTTCGTTTGGAGAATGTTGAACACAGTTGGATTGCTTGTGCTTTCTTCAGCATATTAATGAGTACTGTAGTTTCTCTGGCACTGCAAATTAGTCCTCCTTGACAGGACTTCAAAATAATAAGAGAAATATATGCAAGGGCTGCGTGGGTGCCAGGCTTTGGCTCATACTAGTCACCTTATCATTCCTGGTGGATGCTAGCTAACAAATTACTCTTTGGAGTCCTGAAAGGGCAGGCTGGCTGTCCCCTCCTTGCTTACCTGAGCTTTTGGAAGGAGCAGCTGGTCTATCCTAAAGACCCTCTGGATCCAGCAGTCAGATCTGATGCGTGTGTAACCACCATGTAGTGTTTTGTAGGAAGTATTTAGCCTTAAGTAACAATAGTCTGGTATGAGACTTGCTAGGAATGTTAGCTAAGAACGTTAGCTTGATACAAAAATTTCTTTTTCATCTGCCCAACTCTGTTTTTAGGAAAATCTCACCTTTCATCAGAGCACATAAAAAAAAAAAAAAAAAAAAAGAAAAATATGGATACAGCATTCATGGAAAAGGGTTTTTTAAGAGAAGAGCATAATGAAACACAGTAAATCAGAGGTAACCGCAATGCTATAAAGCTCAGAATGTTCTCATGGTAAAATTATGTTTCTTTCTTCTCTGGAACCTGTGGCTGACTAGTATCATTTTTTTGTTTATTTGTTTGATGCATTTAAGACTTGCAATTTCAAAGCATTTCTTTAGAATGTTTTCATAGCGGTCTCATACGCATGCTTAAATATACACCCTGTAATAAAGTGAATGTAAACATACGCATGTGTTTTTCAGGATGCTGTTAGTTTGTAAAGCTTTAATACTTTTATAAAATAACCCATATTTCTTTGCAAATGCTGATAGTGATCTCTGCTACATGCTCTTCTTTTACTGTCTTGCATCTTTTACTTGAAACACAGAATCAGTACATGCTTGTGTGTGTAAATGAGATACCAAGTTCTAAACTCCTCCTGATGTTGGAATTCAATACAGTATTTCTCCTAATTAGTAGCCTTTGAGTCTCACAAAGAATTTTAAGTAAACAAACAGAGAGCGGATGTGTCTGCATGTAACTTTATGTGTGGTGATTATATGAATGAGTAGTAAACACCCTTATAGTTGTAGTTTCTGTTTAGCATATAGCTGACTTATTTGACAGTAAAATAACTGAACCATGTTTGTGTATCTACTTGAAGCTCTTTAAGCATTTCCCAGCTGTTTGTTGCCCCCTTCCCACCTCTTCACATGGTGACAGCAGAAGTTACCATTCCCATCAGAAATTCTGTAACAAATTTCTAACTCTTGGTCTAGTTTACTACAAAATCAGAAGGGTTAGCTGAAACCATTGCATATCTGCTCACGTGCCGAGACAGAGATGATGATATACTTCGCTAAACTGGTGCCTGGCTCTTTCTAGAAGGGGGAAGAAGGGGCTACAAGCTGAGACCTCTGCATGGGCATTCCAGCTTCATCTTCTGCTGTAAGCAGTGTTCATTTAGGTGAGCAGTGGTGGTTCGGGGAATTAAACTGACGTAAGAAATTACCCTATACCAAAAAAATAAAAATGATAAATTTAGCTCTTTGTATTACTTTACTGCAGGTCAAATGAATGGTAGTGTTGATGCGATGCAGCGTTTGCATTTTTTCAGTGGTTGGGTGCTACTGTATTGTGAAATTTGATTTGGGATTATGGTGTGAGAGCTAGGAATACAAATCTCAGATGACTAACAGAAGACAATGTTCTCTAATTTACAGCTGTTAGCGCACATTAAAAGCTTAAGATAACTCTGAATCTGGTATTTCTTCATATATGAATATACAAGCTGTAGATATAGTCTCTTTTTTTTATTATTATTACTTGCCAGATTTTTCTGTTTGTCCAGAAAGAAACAGCAGGGAAAAAGAAATGTCCATGTCATCGTGGGGACTGGTTGTACAATTGAAACTGCTGGGTTCACTACATATATCTTTGCCATAAGAGCTAACAGAGAAAATGAGAGCAACTATTGTTTTGTCATCCTCTGTGCTTCCCAAAGGATGGTGTCTCTCTGGAAGAAGCCCCAAAATTAGCTTTGCCTGGAGTTTTCTAGATGTACAATGCTCCCTGCATTTCTGTGGGAGGTCTTGTAATACTACAACTTTTTATTAATCTTTTTGGTCATTCTTTTGGTCTCTTGGGGAATAACTGCTATGAATACAATGTGTATTGCTTGGCTGGCCCAACAGAACTGACGCTTTCGTATCATTTCCAGCTGAGCAGAAGTTGGTGGGAAGAAAGTAGTGGCTGTTGTTAAAAATGTACAGAGCTCTGTAAATCACCCGGTGTGGACGTCTATAAAAATAGAACTCTTCTGTTACAGATGAAAAAAGCATTAGGGGGACCTCAGGTACATTTTGATGTTGGTGGAGGCTGTCAAATTAACCTGTCAACAGTAGGATGTCTAGTAGACTTGGAAAAGTGCTGTAGCATAGGTTTTCCTCTGCTGATCACAGATTTCCTTGCCTGTTTCACCCAGAGTGAAAGAGCCTCTTTCTTTCCGTCGCCTGTAGCCTGTCCTCCTTCTACTACTGTGTATTTGTCATCTTTAGCCCTTCCTTCCAGCTGCATTCTTACTCCCTGGGCTTTGCTTGTTAAGCTTTTCATTTGTGAAAAAAAGTCTTCTCTCAGCAGGTGCTGAATATGGAATTATTCAGTTCAGTGGTTAAAATCTGGCAAATCATAAGGTGGGAGATTAGGATTTTAGCTATCTCTAGGTGGCACTGCCAAGGTTGTGAAATTAGCACGTTAGGGTTTGACTTGGGAGGAAAGGCCACTGGACTTGTTCATTGTTCGTGTTGAACTCGCCTACAGAAATGCTGTGGTGGAGTGTTTCAAACTGCTGAAAACCAAGAGCTGGGTAGATGCCACGAAAGGCTGAGTGAAAACAGAAAGACACTTGAATACATCGTTCTAATAAGAATAAAAAATAATGCGGAGGTGCTTTATACGTACTTTGTATTCATTGAACAGAAGGAAGCGTGTGCATGCTGACCAAACAATTGCTTAAAGCGTTTACTTGGAGCGTATTAGAACGAGTAGCTGTCTGCAAGCAAGACTTTTCACCACCTATTGTCTGATAAAACTAGAAGTAAAGTTCTTGTTATTAAAAATAAATCTTGTTAGTTCCTAGGGACATTTCTGTAAAAAAGGGAAATCCTGCGCATTGAAGGCTTACTATTTTTATGGTGCTGTTTTGGCAGTTGTCCTTGTTTTCGTATTCACTATGAGTGTTAGATGAGTGACCTTACATTCATAGGGCTCTTATTTAATGCAGACATCATCTTATAACTTGTGGCACTTTAATGCCGATACGAACTTAACGGTGCATGCAGAGGTGAGAGGATAGTAAACTTTAAGCAGGAGGCTAAAACCGCAGCTTTGCTTGGGGTTACATATTGCAGGCAGCACAATGCTGAACAGGTACAAGGAAAAAAAAGCCCAAAGTGTAGGAAGACAGCTAATTATAGTAATTGCAGCTGGTTTCAAAGTACTTCTAACAGTTTGTGCATAATGCTTACTTGAAAGCATCAAATGGGCGCTAGTTGTGAAATAGAACACCTGTTTGTTGTTGAGCATGTGTTTATGCAGATGATTTTTGTTGTCAAAGCACCTTGATGTAGAGTAGTCCTGTTTACATTTACATTCTCCCCAAAGGATTAACAGTGTTCTCTCAATAAATTTGCAGTCTATTCTCCTCTCAAAGGCTGCTGTTTGGAGGGTGGTGTGAACGAGGCAACAAGTGCTTGCTAATCACTTGAATATACATAATTAGCGACAGTCTGGTGCACTGGAGTCTTTGTACAACCATAACAATACTGATTGGCGGCAGCAGCAGATAACAATAGTCGTGGCAAGGTGCTATTTGTTGAATATTTGAAGGTGTTTTTCTTTTATATTTGCAGTAGGCATTTTGAGTTAATTATGCCATTATTCTGGAACACTCTTACTATGTTGTGTTAATGTCAGAGTTAAAGATCAGTCATGTGGCCTCTTTTACACAAAGGAACAAGACCTTTAGTAAATCCTTTGCTGCTTTTGAGACTAAGCTGGATTATTTTTTTCTTCCTTCATAATTTTATGAGACTAAGGTGAATTCCTCCGTCCCCCCCCTTCCTATTGTTATATAACCTAAGTCAAACTGTAAGGGATGTTTAAAAATGTGAGAGATGAATCTGTGTGATGATAACTCTTCTTGCATTCTGCAGTGATCATTTTTACAACTGGCTCTTATTGGACAGGTTCAGTACTTTAGAAAACAAACACAAAATCGTTGATGATAAAATCTCTGGATAACATAGACTGTAATGTAATAAATACGTCAGAAAATCTCTTTGATGGCTTTTCGTGTTTTTTATGTTCAACCAAAGTGTGTTTTAATATGGAAAATGCTTAACATCAATTTAACTTAAGGGAAGATACTGGAACAAGTAAACTATTTATGAAGGTCTAGAAAATGAGATGACTCACTGTGGATTTGGCAGCGTTAAAATGTATCAAACTTCAAATTTCCTTCTATTGACAAGGTAGCAATCTTTGTGTACACAGAGAAGCTTCGGATGTCGTGTCTTGGGTTCAGTCAGGCTTCTGATATTCTGCGAACAACATTTTCATAAGGAAACAAGATGAAACAACTGTGAGGTTTGTTTCTAAGAGCAAAACTGTTAGAAAACTGTGCTGAGTAATTATTAAAGGTTTTAACAAAATGGAAGTGAATTTGGAGTAGAATCTTGTTAGGCTGTTTCCTGACTTCTGCCTAGGCAGTACTTCCAGTGATGAGGTGAGTGATGGAGAAGAGAATGGTTATTCATGGTTTGAGGTGTCTCCACAATGGAAGGGGCTGCAGGTGTGCTGGAGGATGGGATTAGCATTTAGAATGGTGTTGGTAGTGTGGAGATTTGGCGTGTGAGGAGCTGGAAGCTGTTCAGGGGGAGCGAGGTCGACCTGCGTTCTAGAATGATCTGCTTTACGAAGAGGTGAATGGATAACGAGTGGCTGGGTAAGTACACTCCAGAAGAAATTGCAGCGGGTACCATGGATCACAAACTGGGTATTAATTATATCTCAGTGCTGTGAAGAGGGCAAACACAGGCATGCATAAACAGTAATAGAGATGCCTCTTTCTGCTCCGTTGAGCAACACGTTGTTAGCTGGACGACTGCCTCCAGTTCCGGGTGCTGCAGTTCCACGATGCTAAGTACCCAGCAGTGAGAGTGCTCTAGCGATACGGGAGCGTAACCTGTGAGTATAGGTTGGATGAGTTGCAATTGTTAAGGCTAAATAAGAAAAGACAAGTGATAATATAACCTGTTCTTCGTGCATACAGCAGATAGGAGAAGAAATTATGGTTTTAAATTGTTGCAAGGCTGTTGGCTTACAAGCCAGGAAAACTTCTTTCAAGTAAATGTAACGTTAGGAATAGCCTACTGAGTCGCAGCAGTGGCCCATCTAGCCCGGTATTCTATCTGCAGCGATGGCAGAGGAGATGCTATTCAGGGAGAGCTTGCAAGCTTGGCCATTTTCTTGCCTTTTATTCCCCTTGCACTTACCCAGTGTCCAGAACTGTCGTATTAATAAATTAGGTGGCATATCTCTGTGTGATCCTTCTACTATCTATTTGTGGACCTGTTTCTCCAAGTGCCTGAACTATTGTGTATTTGTGTTGTGTATTTGGTGAACAGCAGTACTGCACTTACTGAGTGCCTTTATGGTTTTGTAAACCTCATCCTTCTCCTCTCCAAACTAAAGAGTTCCCATCTTTTCATCCTGTCTTAGAAGAGGTGGTTGCTCCGTCCACTGCATCATGTTGGTTGCCCTTCTGTCTACTTGCTCATAATTCCGCTATGTTCTTCCTGAGGTATGGATGGAGACAAGACTGCACAGGGTAATGAAGATGTGGGCACAGAAGTATCAGAAAAATCATGTCCTTTCTCTTGTTCTCAGTGTCCTTTCTGACATGGCCAACATTTTGTCAGTTTTTTTGCTGTTGTACATGAACTTATGATTTCATAGAGGTGTCAGTGGTGAATCCAGGACTCAACTAAACTATAATTTGTGGTTCTAAGGTAAACATTGTGAGGGATAGTTTAGGTTATTTTTTTCCTAGATACATTACTTCACATTTATGTCTGTGATGTTCATTCGTCATCGCTGCCCACTCAATTTGGTTAGATCCTTCTCTTTTTCCATGCCATACTCATGGCATTTGATTGTCCACTACAGTGTAGTATCATCTGTAAGATTTCTTGGATTACTCTACTGTCCAGGTCATTGATGAAGATGTCATATAGAAATGATGCCAGCATGGATCCCTGAGGGACCTCCTGACTCTTTCTTATGCTGAAAAGTGACCATTAAGCCTTATGTTTTGTTTCCTCTCCCTTACCCACCTTTCAGATTGTATTTCTCCAATCCTGTGGCAACTTAATTCCTTTAATTGTATTCGGGGAGGAACCTTGACAAACACATTTTGCTTACTGGATGCCCTTTGCCCTCATGTTTCTTGCCCCCTTGTGGAACTCCATCAGGTGAGCGAGACAGGCTTCCCCTGCATAGCAGCGGTGATGGCACCTTCCCAACAGACCCATGTCACCTCACGTGCTCTGTGGTCTTACTGTAGACTCTGGCGACTTACCAGTAGCAGAAGTCAGACTCGCAGGTAGTTTCTGGGGTCCTTTCTAGAGTCTCGTTGTTTGTTTGAAGTTGTGTTGGCAACCCACCAGTCTTCTGGGCGCGTGGCCATTTGTAGGGATGGGTTGTACCTCACCGATTTCACACTTCAGTTCCTTCAGCACTCCTGGCTGACTGTCATCCAGTCTTGGTGACTTATTGACATCGAATAATTCCTGCACGTTTACATGAAATCATCTAGCTTTCAGTTGTCTACTCCTGGGAATGGTCTGGGTTTGGGTAGCTTGCCAGTGTGTTTAGCAATAAAGGCCAGGGCAAATAATTCGTAGTGCTTCTCTGCTGTGGCCTTATCCTTGAGTTCCCTTATCCTCGAGTTCCCTTATCTCCATTTTTCTTTCTGGGCTTTTGTTACCGAGCAGTAAATCCCACTGATTTCTTGTCTGACTTCCTGGTTTCGCTGATGAGCATCATTTGCAAGAAGCTCTTCAAATTCTTTTCTAGTTCTCTTAATTTTATGTTTACATTGCCTGGACATGTTTTATCATCTTTCCCTTTCTTCCTCATTTGGGCAATCTTTTCATTCTTAATAGTGACCTTTTCCCTGTAATCACCTTTTAACTTTTCCTTTAAACCATCCAGGTGGATTTTGGCATGGAGGAGGGTGAGGAAGGGAGAACTATGTTACTTTCCTTTTGAATTGTGGCCATTGTTTTTTCCTAGCCTTATAGTATTTTCAGTAGTCTTCTGCCCATTTGTAAGGTCTTTTGAGCTGATCCTCCCCCGCCCCCCCTTTTTTTAAACTCTTACCTATATTTTTCTGTTGATGTTGAATATTTGCATATCAGATTTAATTGAGCAGCTTTCTTCTACTCCAGTGCTAAACTCCTGAAGCATTCAGATAGATTCCTGGGAGATGGAGAAATCTTCCACTAGAGAAGCAGTATATTTTAAATAGTAAGTTAATAGTAGTTAAAAGTAATAATAATAGTAGTTTCCATCCTGTTTGTGGATCCAGGGGGATCTGTGGACTGCCTTGGAAGAGTCTACAAAAGGTTACTGAAAAATCCCGGCCAACTTGTCCAGGGCATAGGATGCAGCGCTTCTCTGGGTGTTTAGTACTTCATGTTTCTGCTGGAAAATGTTAGGGTTCTGTGAGCTGAAAAATTTTGAAACTTGTTGTGCTAAATAAAATCTTTAGGTTCTGTAATGCTTAGAATTCTTGAGAGCTCCTAGGCAAGTTCTGTAGAAAATGGTTTTCTTGCAGCCTCTCAAGATGCATAGTAAGAATACAGAGAAGTAAATTTGTGTAGAGAGATGGGAATTATGAGTTCCATTCCAGTTTCTCTTTTAATATTTAATATTAAAATGAATATTTACATCCTGGAGAAATAGTGGAGAAGAAAAATGATAGTGCTTTTAGCACTGGAGAGAATGACTTTAGAAGATGAGATTCTGAGAACCTGTGTGGCTACTGAGGGGTATGGGATTGCCTTGCCAGGAGAAAGAACCTTAATGGGGAAACGTAAAAAGCTCTTTAATGCAGCAGCGTAAGGAGTAGTGGAGCTCTGTGACTGAGTTTTGAATCCAGAGGATTCAGAACTAAGATAAAGATTGAAAAATACTAAGGAGAGCATCTTGCTACTCTCAAAAAAAGACAGAGTTTTGGAAGATAAGCACTAAAAAAAACCATTTATTTATTTATTTATTTATGTTTTGCCACTGTAACGGTGGGAAGTTCTGTGACCTCCTTGAAGAGTTCATCCTGAAATGATGAGATGTTCCTTTTTGTCTTAAAATATATGATACCATGAATAAAAATCACACAATGTCCTATATAGATTTGCACAATAGATACTCAGATTAGCAGTGAAATGTAAACTTGATAATTTGTCTGAGGCTTGCTCAGAGTGTTATTCAAACGAAAGAGTGAAAATCCAGTTGCTCTTTGCTGAGGACCCCGCTGACGTGTCGTTTGAGAAGCACTGTATCTATATTAAAAGATAAAATTACTGTAGTTCCTATTGTGTTTCATAGTCTTTCTTAGCTGGGTACTGCAGTTGCCACCACTTTGGCACTTTCATCCTCAGTGTCACGGACAGTTAGAGCTCTCTTACTGCCTGTGGAGTGTCCACATGCTTCCTTTGCTGTGTATGTTTTTCTCATTATACTTGGTTAAGCCCATTAGTCCTTTAAACTTTTTGATGTGAAGGTACTGATTCGTGGTAATCAAGTAATTTCTTAATATTGTTTTGACATGCTAAGTAAATGGAGTTGTTTCAAGACACCGTCAAGGCACTTTCTTTAGTGCCTGGAGGGTTGCTGGGTCAAGAATATAAATGTTGTATTTGTGGTGGCACAAATACAGACTTGGAGAGTGAGGGAGCTGAAAGTACTGTGTAAGTCACTGGTAATTTTCCTCCTTAAGCGAAGGCAGGCGTGTTGTCATTGCTGCAATTTCACCTAAGGAGCAAATGTGCGTGAAGGATGCGATGGGGCAGCGTGACCATCCTTCTACAAACGAGGAGCTGTGTGTTGTCTGCTTGGCGCTTGTACAGTCAACAATAGATACACGTACAGCCCTCCCACTTGGTACTCGCAGAGCCAGATCCTTTAAACAGATGCCCAGTGTGTCGGGGAGAAGGGGGAGTTTGGAAAACAGTAGCGAGAGGATGTTTTTATACCTCATCAGATCTAATGGTGTGCTGCTAATGAAGGAGGAGATTCAGCTAGACCCTGCCTGGAATATAGCCCCCCCTAGCCACCTTGTGATGGATTTAGCAAGACTACGACTTGTCAGCTGATGGGGTCACGCATCTGATCTTGCAGGAGACTGTCCTATTCCTGCCCTTCTCTATCCCCCACCTCTCCCATCTATTTATTTATTTATTTTTCTATTCATTCATTTATTTATTATTTATCCCTATTGGACTAGTGAGCTGCAGAAGTGGCAGATGAGACAAGGAAGACCACTGGACTGCAGGACTGGAAGGAGCAGGAGGCAGGGTTTCTCCTCAGCTGGCTCAGCTGGGGTGTTATGAAAAATTGCACCTGGAGTTCTCTGAGGGGTTTTGTTAGAAACAGCGGAGTCTGAAAACAGACTTATTTTGGGAGAAGGAGAAACCTGTAGAGGGCTAGAGTGTTTCTGTAGCTACTGATCATTTCTCCCTTGACCTCACCTTATTCTGCCCCATAGGGAGATAAAAAAGTACATTAGAGAGTGGCCAGACCTCCGGGAAATGTTCCTCCCCTTCATCATCTCGGATTGTCTGAAGAGGGGTTGCTGTCTGTAACCAGTAATCACGTCACTGAAGTTCAGTCCTTCCCTCGCAAACGGTGATCTGGTGTTACGAGACCAAGCTGAAACTAAAGAGTCCTGGTAAAAGAATTAACAGAATTAAACTGTAGACATCCAGAGGAAAAGCTTTTGTTCAAACCCTTTTGGCTGTGCTGCTGATGCTTGCTGCTCTTATGGGTGCACTCAGTAAACAACATTATGGAAGGCTCTTAGAGGAGGCGAAAAATTTCTGTCCCTTCTCCCTGATGGGGAACTCGGATTCCCTGGGGAATGTCAGCATGGAAAAATGCATCAGCGGCATAACGGGCACTCATCTGCAGCACGACCCCCAGAAGACAAAGCAGCGTTTTACCTCTCGGGATTAACAAACATGTGTCAGCCTTAGTACTGCTGTTTGGTAGTCAGGTGATAGACTGCCCATATGTCCTCGTACCTCATTCTGGCATGAGATCTTTTTCTTTTTTTTTTTCTTTTTTCTTTTTTCTTTTCCTTTTCCTCTTTGGAGTTTGAAATAAAAGGATAGCTTTATTCCATTGTCATTTCTTCCAGTTTTTATGTCACAGATAGACAATTTTAAAGGATGTTTTAAGAAGTTCTGTACCCGAGTTTATTTTTCTTACTCTAAGTTTTTATTGGAAAGGCTTCTTTGTTTGGTTATCTGTGCTGGAGACACACAGAAATGTTTCAGAACGCAGATGACTTTCATCAAATGAAACTTAAGTATATAAACAGTTATGCTATAAATGCTCTAAATAGGAAGATGCATGTTTAAGAGTTCTTCAGGCACCTACACAGCGCCAGTCCCTTCCTGTAGCACAGCATGGTCCTTTTGGCGGTGCCAAACTGCACAGGGGAAGAAAAGAGGGAAGGAAAAGGTTTTTTTCAGCCACTTACAACTTGACCAAGTGTCCCCATCTCTGTCTCTGGGATTTGGACCAGTGATGGGAGGAGGGTTTCTTGACATAAGAAGAATAATTGTTTAGTTGTTAGTGTTTTGCAGTGGGGAGAAATCGAAGATAATCTGTGGCTTCAGAGTATCAGGAAGATGAAAGATTTAATTTAAAAAAACCTGCAAGCCTGGAGAAATTGTGTTTTCTGTCTTGGAGTACTTTAGGACTGGCATTTTAGTACTCTGAGGCAGTAATTTGTAGTTCACTTTAAGCAAATCAGAAAATGGGAGTGTTACATCAGTGTTACGCAAACATCATTATTAAAAGCTGATGGAAGCATAACCTACGGATTTCCCTTCACTCTTACATGTGTTTCTATATCCATTGCAGATCAGGCCCTTATATTTCAGTTATTTAGATTTTTACCTGATTTATGATTTTTAACGAGAGTTGCAACTGTGATTCTTAAGGAATTCTGTAATTCATTAAAATAAAAACAAAAGACACAACTACCTCTTCACAAACGTTTTGATTAAAATGGACATTTCTGAACCTTCTACAGACAATACCCGCTCAGATGTGACAGCATTTGTGACATCACCAGTACAGACTTTCACAAGGATTTTGAAGTCAGTGTTGTAAGTCAGTTTCCATTTTGTTTTTATTAATTAGAAAATTGTGCTGTTTACTTTCTAGAGGAAAAACCATCCACTAAAACCGTATCAAATTTGTTTAGTTCAAAAATAATGCAAATAGATACTTTTTTAAAATTATGGTTTCATTATTGGTGGCTATTATTTTGGTGTCACAAATGTTAAATATTTGTTGCCAGTTAATTACTGTGTGTATAATCAGAAAATCAGAAAGGCCAGATGTAGGAGGAGATTATCAGTGTTTTCTCTTGTATGAAATTTAACTTCTGCATTGAATAAAATAATTGAAGGGTTTGCTGAAATCTATTTAAGGTCATCCTATAAGTTACTAGACTGCCTTTTGCATCAAACTATTTTGGAGGCTAAGCCATTAAAAACTTTTCAGAAATTCAGATGAGGGAAAAAAAACCCCATACTCAATGCAGAGAAACCACAAAATGTGTGCCTGGTCGTGGAAAAATGGTAGCAAACCTCATCCTGAGATTGCCTAGGTAAATCTGTATGTCTTATCCAGGTCAGTCATCTTTCAGTTCCATCTTGTGGCTGAAATTTTGGGGTTCATAATTTATAGCTTTGTTCTAGAAGTTTCTAATGTGACTGAAAATGAGGCAGAAATTTTGTGCTAGTAAAATTGCAGTTGAGGATTTTGCATTTCTTCTTATCAGTCAAGCTTTCTCTTAATTCAGAGGACTGGAAAAACTTGAAGCAAAAGAATTTTTAACACCTCACTTGAATGTTTATTGCAATTGTAATATAATAAAATCATGCAAGATAAAATACTGTCAAATATGTATATTAAAATTTAACTGTGTTTTGATTCTTATGTGAGTGTTAGGAGCAGTTTTACTCATTTTAAGGCAGTGAAATATTTTAGAAATACTTTGAATCCTGAGGTTAAAAACTTGAGAGATTTTTTTTTTTTTTGGCATCTATTACTTTAATTATAGCCTGCTAATTTAAGAGAATACTGGCCAAATTGTTCTGATCTTCTTGGCACTGTTTCTAGTATTGGAATATCACATGGTTAATTCAAAATATCAATTTATAGTGGGACCTCCATGTTGCTAAGATTTTGTTAATATCGTTAAATTGTAATAACTACTTCACAAATACCTGTCAAAGGGTTGTATTTCTATTTTTTCAAATTTTTTCAACTCCCAAATTTTAAGTGATTTTTCAATTATTTGCCAGAGTACAGAGATTTGTACATGTTCCTTGTAGTTTACCTAATTTTTAATCTGTAATTTCTGGGTACGTGTGTAAAGAAAATGTCAGAACATGTTTTGACACATATGTCGGAATAGACTTTGCTGGTATACATGTGAAATTGCATTAGGGAAATTCTTGGTTTAATACTGTGGCAGAACTATTGTGGCATTGTTGCTTAGGGATGCAGTTGGTTTTCAAAATTTGTTTCACTTCAACCTGATTTTCTAGCTGAACTGGAAAACCAGAGTTGCAGTCCCAAGGTGGACCAGCACTCCGATGAATCAGTAGTTAATCTTGCAAATAAGTTCATGCTGATGCCCCTTATCCCTTGCATCCTTCTTGCCCCCAGCTAGTTCCCTGCCCCTCCTTTGTGCCGATACTAGCGGCATGGTGAGCTGTAACTGTTTTGATCTGGTCAAAACCTATTTTCTTGGGTTTTGAATTCAATCGTTTTGATGTGTGAGTGCCAGGCTGATGTAGCGGAGCAGGACATGGGATGCCCTGCACACTTCCTTCACAAGTGTTCCTTGTATTTCCAATATTCCCGACTGCACTGTGCTGGTAGTAGATTATATTTAAGGTGAACCAAGGTGGCCAAGGGCTGGGACATGAATTCACCGTCAATACTCTCAGGTTAGTATGAGATTTGTGCTAAGACAGAATTGCGTGGCAATTAAAGGAGGAGCCTGCCTATGCGGAATGTTTATTCCCATTTCCTGAATATAAGATTCTGATTTATTTAAGAAAAAGTGCTCACACGAATCTGGAGATGCTCCACAGCATTCAGGGTGCTGGTAGGTGTTGGGTGCTGAATTGGTGGGAGCGCGGCTGGCATTGCCATGGTGCAAACTGCTGGTTACGTGGTGACATTACAGAATCCACCTAGAGTTGGAGATGCTGAATGCTTGAAAATCTGGTTCTGAACTCTTCTGATAATGTGTTCCTGTGAGATGACTGATATTCTGCTGTTGGCCATTTGTGGTGTTAAATCCTTTTGTCATAGTCCTTCCTTTGAAACTGAAACCTAATCCAGGCTTTCTGTTCTCACTCTGCTTCTCTCCAACTGTTTGTTTCCGGTTTTTTTCCTTTTTTTTTTTTTTTTTTTAATTGGTGTGTGTTTTGTCTCTGAAGCCCTTTGGTTCTCTAGTAGGTTTTGGTTTTTTTTTTCTTTTAATATAGTTAGCAAAACGGTATTTTATTTGTTTATCATGGAATAACAATATTTTCAGTGTTCCTACAATTGTGTAACTTTACACATGATAATATTTTTCTTTCTTTCTTCTCAGTACTACATACTTAAGCAAATACTTCATTAATTATTCTTGAGTGGTTAATTTTAAACTAAACACAGTATATTGAGTATTTCAGGTTATTCCTGTAACTGTTTATTAATTCAAGTAATTCTTCACTGTATTTCATCTCGTGTTGCTCAGCTCACAGGTGTAGCTTTGCCAGTCTGAAATTCTTCACATTCTTAATAAACTTCAGGAGTTTTACCGTCTTGCTGTATATTCAGTAGTGATCCCAGATCACTCTTGTTTATATTCACTAAAAAGTTCCTACCAGAGAACTGTAGAGAATCACGGATGGAAATTTGACTGTGTAACCCTATTTTATCTCTTCCTTTTACCCCGTTTCCCATTTCTGTTCTGTTCCACCACACAGCTTTTTTCATCCACACAACTACTGTTTCCTTAAACTTATTAAAAGCTTTATAAAGGTTGAAATAAATTGTGTCAGTCAGTGTTGATCCATTTTATTTTCTTGACATTCTTAAAGAAATCCCATATGTATGATGGGCATGATTTTCCTCCTCAAAGGCAGTCCTGCCTTGTTTATCTTATGTCAGTTTGTGTTATTTAAGTGTACGAATAAAAGCAGAATTATAGACAGTTTTCTCTGGTTACCATCCAGCAAAATGACTCAAAATTTCCAATATATTTTTTTTCATTTTAATATTTCTGGGTTCTTCTTCAGGGTGGTGGGCTGTAATTCTCCGTTTGTAATCCTTCAGTTGAACTGTCACTATTGAAGCGTAGCTGGTTTTTGCCAGTCGTTTTCACCTTACTTATAATTGCTTAGTAATTGTGAATGTATTCTGGTTCTGGGACCCCTTAGTACCCAGCACTCTGCTCCAGCACCTCCTTTTTGATCCAGAGACACTGGAAGTGTTTGTCTCTTACCTGAAGCAGATTTCTGTTGTCTCCGGAGGTGATGATGGATACAAAGAAACCGTTCTGATTCTTTGCAAATACCATTATGCTCAGTTGCAGACTGTAATTTTTCACCAAATTTTCATCTTTTATTTTGCTTGAGCTTTTTATTTCCCTTGCTTGGAAGCTGACTACATCTTACTTTCTGTAAGCAGTACTTCCAAGATGTATTAATTTTGCCGTTTAACTCAGTGTTTCCTTTCAAAGAAGCCCACCCTTTCCCAGCTCCACCCAACGGGTTCCTTATCTTCTGTGACTCCAGGACAGTTTGGGGGCCTGAACAGGATGAAAAGCTGGAAGTGTGTGGTAAAGAGCAAGCAGAGACCCTGAGAGTTGGATGGTGTGCTTTCCAAGTTTTGAAGGTCCTTATGAATGAAGTGTTTGGATTGCCAACAAAAATACTGCAAAATAGGAGCCAGGAAGAAAATGGGGGTGGCGGTGGGGGAGTGGATTTTTGAAGTCTTTGTCTCCCTCCGGTGCCCCGTGCTGAAGTTCAGTTTCACCTTTAAGTTTATGGGGCAATTCCTTTCCCAAGTACGGTGGAACTGAAATATTTTGTGGTTACTGTTAAATGGTTCTTGAATTAATTCCTCTATACTGCGCGGATGAAAAGGAAAATAACTCCCGCTCACGCGTTTTAGAGCCAACGGTATCAAGGAGTATTAGTGTCAATAAATTATTTCTCTGAACTTTATTATGTGTGATGCTTAGCCAGTTTGAGAGAAATAAAAAAAATCCTTGAAGTGGACACTATTTAAATTTGGGGGCATGGGATTTTCTGCAATTAACTAGATTGCTATGGTAGGCCAATATATTAAGCTCAGGCAGTTTTGCTGCTAATTACACACAACTTCTCTGGAGTATCGGATATTCAGATCCATTTTATGAATATGGTAGAGAGAATAACAACTGTAAAACAAAGCACTGTGCATGTAAGTGACTGTTAGCGTGTATTTCAGAAGGGATAAATGCTCACCATATGGTACAATTACTGTGTCCAAGTTTTCAAATTAGCTTCTCTCATCCTCCTTATTACTGTCTTTAAAAAGAGAGGAAAAAAACCCAACATGATTTATCTACTCTGCAGCAGAACTCTTGACGCAAAACAGCAGCCCAGTTCTGTCCAGTTTTTTTTTCCTAGCATAATAGAGGCTGTCGGACTTTTTTATACTAATTACTGTGTGAGCCTCAGATGAACCCCCTTCAATTCACAGGGCTTTGTTAAGGGAGGAGCTGTCAATGTGTCTGCCCGTTTGCAGCTGTGCTGTGGCTTTAGCTTGCTTAACATTATGCTGCTTTTTAGACTTGACAGAAGGGATTTTTTTTTTTTTTTTTTTTTTTTTTTTTTTATTAAGGCAAAGCAGCCTTGTAGCGAAATGGTTTAAGCAGCTGCATTGTGGGGAAGCACAAAGAAGTTATTATTGTGTCTGTTTAGGGGGGTCGGATGGAGGGGGGAGATATTCGGCTGCTGTTGATGCCGATTGTTGACTTGCCATCTGCCAGATAGGGAGAAGAAAAAAATGACAGCTCCAGCAGGGTGTTCAAGAGGTTGTTTGGAGAGACGCATAAACATGTGCAGATGTCGAACTGAATAATGGCAAGAACTTGAGACGGTTTATGATGCTGCTGTTGTGTGTGCATATACAGAATGAATGTATGTGGAGATTTGGTTAGGAGGAGGGTACATATTAATTATCATTGTCCCCCACCGCCTCCTTTACTTCTGTTAATTAGTTCAGGAGTTTAATATCTTCCCTCCCTCCGTTGTTTATTCCTAAAAAGAGCCTTTTCTTGTAGGGAAGAAAACTTTTGATTTCTCCATGTGGTGGGGTTAAAAAGACCCAACAACTTAATAAATTTGGTACTCGTGGAAGTAGAAAGACTAATGCAGTTATTTCAGCCTCAGACATTTGGCAGACAGGTGCTATACAAGTTCTTACATAGCTTTGTCTGTCTACCTCAAGACTGATATGTTGCATACCCCTACTATTGCATCCTGAGCTTTTCTTATGCAGAAAGTGCTGATCGGTGAATGTCGAGTATTATATAGTAGACAAGTAAATGCTAGGGGTTAGAATGAGATTAGCAACTAATTTTCTCTTTCACTTGATCTTATTTTCAGTTCTTTCTCCAAAGGCAAGGAGCTGGTCAGGCATAACTTACATTTTCCTGTTTGACAGTTGCACATAAAATAAATTTGGATCACTCTATAGGAATACATTTTTCTTTCTTCCATGAAAATCCTTTCTTATTTCTTGTTTGGTGATTTCTGCTGCTGCTGAGTTTCCAGCATCTTCCACGTAACATGGAAGAAATGTGAAAAAGGATACAAGCATGGAGGGTTATTAAGTTAGCCCAGAAAGGCTAAACGAGAGCATTATCTTATCCAGGTGATCTCTTACTTCAAAGATAAAAGTGGAAACGTTAAAATAATTAATTTTCTTCTCTAATATTATGTGACATTCAGCAGCTTGATATCTGTATTGAACTGAAAAATGGAAAATGAAACGGTGGTTGAGGTGCACTGTAGCTGTGGACTACAGACATGTCTTTCAGTTAAGTATATATTGGGTTTTTTTGGTCAGTGACCGCATGACTTTAATCTTAACCTGAAGGAACCGAACCACCCCTTCCCACCAAGCCCTCACCGAAAGTGAAGGAACCCCTTTTTATTGTGTTTTCCATCTTAGGTCTTGAAAGCATCAGGTCTGTAGGTCATCGGTAACAATAACTACTGATGGGAGCATTTCATGTCCCCTTGTACATCACTGTGGCAGTGGAAGAAGTCAGTTTTGTATTATGTCAACTTAATGTTAACTGAAAATTCAGACGAGGCTGCCTCCTACCCAAGTACCGATTTCTGCGTCTGAGCCTTGACAGAGGTCAACAGCCCTGCAAATGGAGAATTGCTTTTTGCCTGGTAGTTGGGTTGTCGGTTCTTCTCCCCAGAATGGTGCCATTTTCTGTGTTCTGCCATTGCTGGTGTGAAGCCCAAGGTGCTCTGGGTAGTGCTGCATTGCTGCT
This sequence comes from Falco cherrug, assembly GCF_023634085.1. Lineage (NCBI taxonomy): Eukaryota > Metazoa > Chordata > Aves > Falconiformes > Falconidae > Falco > Falco cherrug. The sequence continues at coordinate 85,887,232 of NC_073702.1, read as the reverse complement.
TGTCGCGAAGCATTTCATGCAACCAGAGAGTTCTCCTGATGTGTACAGCGGCAGTGGAGCTGTTCTTCCAGTGCAGGTGGTTTTGAGGAATGCTTCTGCATTTCTGTGTCGCAGACTGATCCTGTGCAGATGATGTGGGCTAAATGATAAAGCAAAAAGGTTGACTGTAGCAATGCGCTTGAGGAAGAAATGTAGATGAACGATGCTGGTGCTAGCTTTTTGGCACCTGGCAACGTCTGAGGCTAGGAGCACACCTAGTGACAAGGAGAAAGTCGAGAGGAGCTATTTTAAAATTCTTGCAATGTGCCAGCTTTAAAAGTGAGACAGTTTGCTTTGTGAAAACATGCTACCAAGTATACCAGTTTTAAGAGGGGAAAGTCACATAATTTTTGACAACACATTAATCTGTCAAAGAAACCCAGCTGAATGGTAATGCTATTGTCAAACTTCTCATACCCTTTTGCAAACAATGGAAAGTTGGAGATTTCTTGTGTAAACTGGAGTTGGCTGTTTTACAAAATGTAGAGAATATTAGGAAGATGTTGAATTCAACTTAGCTACATGGAAAAACCATTTACATGTTAATTGTCTGACAGTATATACATTTGTACCAAGTATGTGTATTTAAATCATTGCTGCTGTAGCCAACTGTCTTATTCAGTGTAATTTATAGATGAATATTTGTATACTTATCCTACTTTCAAAATATTGTCAAAATCTGAAAAAGATCCTTTGGTCTACTAGCAAAAACAGAAGAAAGTATTTTTTTCTGTTATATGAAGTATCACTTGATGCTGATAGTCCTCTATACAAAATTTATAAATATTTAGAAGTACTGAGAACATGAAGGTTTTTAGCTGTAAAAAAAAAAAAAGCGAGACAATATTCTAAAATGCGGGTTTTTTTCCTTTTGCATTTACCACAGATACATCTCAACATTATTAAAAACTACAAAACTGCTTTGAGAAGCAGCTAAATAGTGTAGCATTTTGGGCTTTGATCCTATAAAACCTTATGCAAGAGAGAAATGTAGAAAATGTGAGCAGTGTCTCTAAATGTTGCCAGGATATAGACCTTGGTTTTCCATTCCTGAACAGCAGGCATATTTAGAAAATATTGATCTCCTTTGTTGTTCAGGGATGCTGATGCAATACAAGACTGTAATTCTAGCCAGCATGTACTAATATCAACTTCTGTTTAATTTATTTATTGTTCTAATTCTTATCCTTCAAGAATGAAGGGGAAGTGAGAGTGATGTTGAAACTGGCAAGTTTTTCTTCCTGTTGGCTCAAAATGGACACGGTAAAGGTCAATTCTCAATTTGTCAGGATGTCAGCTAACCCAGTATTTCTTGTACGATTTTTTAAAAGGACAAGATTTTGTGCATATGAAAATTAAGTATGTACTGTAAACGTTTATTTTCCATGAAATGCCAAAAGACATCAGTAATTTTGTGTGGATATTCTGGCTGCCCAGTTTGAATACTGCATTTGTGTTTGAATAGTGGTATCTCTCTCTGTTCCTATTTTCCTCTAGATCTTTTTTGGGGGGGATATTTTAGAGAAAATATTATTAATGCGGCAGGAAAGGGTTGAATAAGCAGCAGGAGCTGAAGTACTGTTGCGTTTATACAAGATAACATGGTGACTCACTGTAGTCGTGATAGAAAAGGGTGGCTGGTGATTTGAACCCCAGTGAACCTCTAGCTGGAAACACACCTGTAGGTTGCATTCAGAACCTGGGGGGAAGGAAACCCCACGGTCAGGACAGGGAAAAACTTTCCCTGGAGGAGACTGGTCCTCCCTGTTTTTTCAGCTGCAGAGGTGCATGCTGCGAGGATGGAAAGCCGCTCTCCGGCTTCGACCTGCCTGGTGGCTGCACCTCTCCCTTGGGAGTGCTGTTTTCCCAGTAGGAGTCCTTGTCTTTGACACCCTACTGCTGCTTCAGGAAGAAAAGATGCTACCCTTTGCCTGCTCTTCAGCACATCTAGGCTGGCATGGAAGAGCGGGGGTTGTCCCTGCTGTCCTCTTCCATTGCTCAGCTGAGGAACTTCCAGAGCTCCTTCCCGAGGCTGCTTGCTGTCATCTGCAAAATCATGACATCTGTGTGGTTTTCATTGGTTTCTGGCCACACAGCTGTGAAGAGCTCGACATAAATTGACTGGTCTTTACACCTGCACTGGATTGTTGCGGTGTCATGGACAGTGAAAGGTGCTGGAACTTTCACACCTTAATTCCTCAGTTTGCAGGAAACTTAATGGAAGCTTCGCTGCGGTAGAAGTTGATGCCCGCATGTAACACAAAAGGTTCCCCATTTCCCCGTTGTGACTGGAAAAATTAATTTGTCTGAAGTAAGTGCAGATGTGCCCAAAATGTCATTTAGCATTACTGGGAACTGTGGGAAAACAGTTAGTATAAATAAATAATTGCTGTCTCACAGTATAAAAGGCAGAATCAGAAAGCGTTAGTTCCAAATTCTGCTTTTCTTCAAGCTGCTGGCAAATACTTGGGAGGGGATATATGATAAAAATAGCTTTTAAAATGCTAAGGCATGTTAGGAAAAATCCCATTTTTATTTAATTCTTTGGTATACAGTAAGGTTTTGTCTGATCTTTTGCATGATGTACAGTTACTCATTTACATTAGACTGAAGGACAGAGGAATTGTGAGGACAGGTGTAGTTTTTGGGTTTTTTTTAATCATGTAGTTTTTACAGTACCTTTGAACTCTATTGCAAATTTGTTATCATGAAATCAGAAGTAAATATTTAACACAAGCGCTTTACATTTACTGGTGTCTACTGACTTAATCAAATAGTCTGCTGATGCTTCTAATCGTGCGTTAGGTAACACTGCCCTCAGAGGGCCAAGGTAAGTAAATTCAATCTCAAAAACCACTGGCATTACTTCTGATATTTTACTTGACCTGACATTAATTACAGTTGTTTCTCACCAAAAAAAATTGCGTATGGTTGTTTCATTTACTTTTATATAATTTTGTTTAATGCTTTTAGATTCGCATTTTTCCCTCCTCTCTTTATCGAATGTTAGCCTAGAACTGGAGTTTGAGTCAACAAAAAAGTGCCTTAAAAAAGAAAGGAAAAGAAAAAAAGAAGGGAGGATAGCATTTGTGTATTATTTTTATGTAATCCATTTTAGTAAATTGATGACACAGACGAGGCAAATTTTTGGTGTTCTCTGCTTGGAGGGAGTTTGGTTCCCCCCCCCCCCCCCCCCTTCTCACTTATGTCTGTGTGGCAGCTGTTGCTTCTTTTAAGGAAGCAAGTTTTTGAACTCAGGTTTCTGTTGCTTATCAGTGCTGTATATTAAAGACATTTCCTTCACACCTCTAAAGCCATTTACATATTGAAAACTGTAGATGTTTTGCAAAAGTGATTTAAAAAATAGGTTTTGTAAAAATAAGATTATTTTTAAATTACCTAATAATTTTTCCATAATTGCTGCATTTTGTAAGGATTACAAGTGGTGAGACTAACAATAGCAACCATCGAACCTGAACTGAAGTGTAGGTTTGAAGAGAGAGTTTGAGTTCTAAGGTGAAGTAAAAAAATTACAAACTTTGAGTGCTACATTTGTCTAACATGGATTTATTGACTACTCACGGTTCTCAGAAAGCTCTTCTTTGTGAAGCTCCTCAGCAGTATCAAAACTACAAACATCGCAACACTAGAATAAACGTATTTTGTGAAATGTCCTGAAGGGAAGATTCTTGTTACTAGCTGTCAAAGGCAAAAGAGAAAAATCATTAAGGTTGCAGTACAGAGGCGAACACAGAGGCAGCCGCAAGGGTCATGTTCTAAACAAACCTTCATTAAGCATTCTTTGTTACTTGTTAGCCAGTGTATTATTAGATACAACATTAATTAAAGAGTTGCATGTTATGAGGGTGCTTTTTGCATGAAGATCAGATTGCATTTTCGTGTGCTTCAGGCATGTATTGCTGTCTTGTTTCATCTTTTGGGTGTATTCTCTTGGTAGTTATTAAAAAAGCAGAGCCTACCAACTTAAAGCTGTTTCTAAATCTGTATTTTGTGTGTGCATATGTATATATTTATTGTCTGTATGTATCTGTGAGATACATATTTTAGTGCCTCTTTTCTCATGTAGCTTTAAAAACTTTGACTGGAATTAAAATGATGTAGGAATGACTTGGCTTGCTTGGCTGCAGTGGTTGAAATTAGAGACCTCTTCTTACTGTCTAATAAACAGATCCTAAAAGAACATGTTTTTCAACTTAGAAGGGTGTAAATTTAAGCAAAATAATAATTTAGCTTACATTAACTCAGCAGGAAGCAGGGTAGAAACCGATTAATTCTCCATGGCAGATCCACTGCTTTTCTGAGTACCGCAGTTCCATTTCATTAAATTGTCAGGCTATCTGGTGGTTTGGTTAGCCTGCCTGGACTTCTCCATTCTTGTGGAATTTTTTTTCACGTACTGAATTTCAGATGTAAATTTCCTCTTGTTTGCTTGTGTTGAGGTACTTGCTAAACATACACTCCAAATACCTTGAATATTGCTCATAGTGTGAAATATACAAATTATTTTTTTTCTCGATGCGGGGCTGGTAAGTTAGAAGACATGTGGAAGGGGTTTTGCTTTTCAAATACTCTACTGTGTTCTAGTATTTTTTGTTGGGAGGATTTATCTTTCAAAGCAGTTCAGCAAGCACATGTCTATTCAGAGGTGTGGACTAAAATGTTTTTCTGTCTTTAGGCAGATTATGTGAAAGGAATGCAGTTATTAGAGAGCACCTAGAGTGCATCTTGAGAGCCATTAAACCACTTGAGCGGCTAAGTGAACTGTTCACTGATACCACTGTTTACTTTAGTCTTCAAAAGTGTTCATCCATTTGTTAATTGAATTACAAAATAAATAAAGGGTGGATGATAAATATTCATGTATAGGCCTTGAAGAAGGATTGGAATATTGGGGGTTTCAAGGCAAAACTAGTTTGTTGGGGCTTTTTTTGTGTGTGTGTGCACGCGCGTTTGTCCAGACATCTTGAAGAAGTAGTCTGACCATGATTTCTGTTAGGGAACCGTTCAGGAGAAACATTCCTCAAAGAAATACGTCTGTGAAAGAAGTAGATGGATCCTTATGAAGCCATAGTGTTTTGGAATTGCTTTTAGGTTACGTATCCTGTGTCTGACTATAGTTTGCAGGGCAAACACAGAGGTACAACTGTGCTCATGGGTAAACGGGTACTTACATATCATGTAATATTTGTATCTTCTTCTGGTTAGCTTTTGTCCAAAGTTGTTAGCTCTCTTCAGAGGAGCTTGAAAGTGCTAGTCATACTCTTGTGATGGTTCTTCTGATGGCTCATACTACTTCTGAGTATCTAGTAGAAGCCAAATGCAGTCTACAGTGTTGTCCTGAGAGGAGGAGAGGGAGTAAGTGAACCGGGGAGGTGTGTGCTGGCCCTCTAAGGGCACCTGCTAGAATAGTCTCTTCCTCTACAGGTTTTTGTTCTGGAGAGCATGTATGTAAGTAAACGAAAGCCTCTGTTCCTCCCTGCAGTGACTACCGAGTGTTCTTACCCTGTCAGCTCTGATTTGTAGAGCACAGCCTGCTTATCTCCCTGTCTAGCTCATTCCTCACGAAAAGGAGGACCCGTTGCCTGGCTGACCTGTTCTGGGCGCACTGGTATTCTCTGCATGCTGTCCTGGAACTCTTCAGTATTTTTATATGCCTGCCTTCCAGTTATTGCTCCTTCAAGATAAGATTTTGATAAATTTAAACCTACTAACAGGCGCTTTCTCTCCTAACAGTCACCTATGTTACAACTAAATACGATATACTTTACTAGAATTTACAGAAGAGTCTCTTTACGGTCTGTTTAAGAAAGCAACTAGAGTGTTAATATCTTTAGAACTTCGATTGGATGATATGCTACTTAAAGTTTAGTTTTGGCTTCAACTTTTGAATTCCCTGCAGATACCAGCAAATTTGTTGCGGGGCCTATTTTAAATGTTCTTAAAATATTAGTCATACCTTAATTTAGGCCTGTGATCATTTCATTTTCAAGTATTCAGCAAACTTCAGAAATGTCTTTACCTTCTCATGTAATGATGATGTTTTGATGATAGTAAGTAACAATGATGAACAGTATTTGCTGTTGTTGGTATTAAAGTTACACATTTCTTTTCCCATACTGCACTTACATTTCTTCTCCAACATAAAAATATCTCATACCTCAGGTTTTGTTTGGTTTTGGTTTTTTTATTATTTGCTTTTATGTTTGTTGGGATTTCCCACTGTAAAATCAGTCCAGCCTGGCAGTGTCAGTAGGGGTGTTCCCAGCTGAACTGGCATCAGCGATCTGCGATAGAAAGCTCTGAGTCAATACAAATGTAACTAGCGCTATATCTGCTTTATTAATTTTGTTGTCAAATTAAGTAATGTTTTGACTTTCTCAATTTTCTGTCTACTTATATGAAAATGCCTTGATAACAAAATCAAGCAGGTATCCTGCTATGCAGAAGCAGGACTAAATAGGAAGAGTTTTGCTGCCGAGTGGTAGAAAACGTAAGTCGGCACAAATAGCCTGGCGGTAATTTTCCTTACCCTTTCCTCTTCTCCATCTTCTACTCCCTACCCTGATTCTCTGCTTAAATACGTGTTGAATATCGGAAATGTTAATGGCTGCAGTTAGATTTTTAAGCTGTGGGCATCATCAAAATCCTTGCAAGTTGTGATCGAGTTCAGCAAGGCCTTATTAACAATCCCCATGTTGAACTTCAGTGACAATTAGTTGATTGCTCTGATGGAAAGGTGAAGATGCAATTAGTGAATCTTTAGATTAGCCTTCCATGGCGTAATTTCCGTGTCAGATGGATGTAAAACTTCTTTCTGACCTTTGAATTGTCTAAAAGGTACATAGCTACAACTAACAGGGTGCTGAGGTGGCACTAAAGGGCTGGGCTTTGCCCGGGACCTGTACAGCCCCTGGACTGGTCGCTTCTGAGCATTTTGCAGACAGTGAGAAGTCCTACACACGGCTGGAAATTCTGCATTGTTAATGCACCTTTTTTATTTTTTTTAATGTTCAATTGTATAATGATGAAACAGTGACCTATTTAAAGTCTTAGTAAGTACTTGTGCATACGTTATTTACTCTGCAGGTAGACATGAAAGACGGGGGAAGTTGGGCAGATCTAAACTCACCCGTACTTAACTGAGTAACTGCACTTTAAAAATGAAACTGTTGCTGAGATTTTGGTCTGTGGTCTACTTTACTTTACAAAGTGTAATGCTATTAAAGAGATTTTTTTTACCCTTAAATAACAAGTAAGTGGCACTAATTAAGCTATCATGTCTTTGCTGACCTGATGGGTATGCTTCTGGTCCTGAATACCTCATGGCTTGCGGAATCTTCTGCTCAGACTGGGGTGTGTGGGGAAGGCAGAGGTGGTGGGTTTGTTGATGGACGTACCTCTTAGAAGGTAATTGGCTTCTATTTTTCTCTTTTTTATTCCTTTTGCTTGCAGGTACATTTGTTAAGTGTATTTTGTCTAGGTTCTCCCATTACCCCCAGTCTTCTTGTGTTTGCGTCGTGTATGTTTTGAGGAAGTTAATGGGTTTTGCTTTGGCTCAGCAGGATAAGTGTTCTACCTTGTAGTAGTTTAGATTTCATGGGCTTACTTTTGCCTGCAGCAAATTTTGAGCTGCTTATAGGTGTAAAGATGTAGGATTTTGAAGCGTATAGTGTGAGGAAATTTAGAACTACAGAATATTACTATACAGTGCTTGTAGCTTCTTATTTCAGAGACATCGTTGTATAGTCCAGGCTTACCGTTGCAATTCCATTTTCTCTTCTTTTGGAGGGAGTTAGTTTCCTCTGTAAATTAAAAACGTCTGGAAAGATTTGGGTATAATTAATGTTAGACACTGATAACATGTTATGTTTTTCAAGATCAAAGTTTTTTTTCTACAGTACTAATGAACTTTTTTTTTTTCCCTCCTTTAGGAGAATATATAAAAAACTGGCGGCCAAGATATTTCCTGCTAAAGACAGATGGCTCTTTCATAGGCTATAAGGAGAAGCCCCAGGATGTGGATCTGCCATATCCACTCAACAACTTTTCAGTGGCAAGTATGTATTTCCAGTATTTATAATTCTCTCAGCATATTGACAAAATATCTGCTACATATTGCTTCATGTGTAGTTCAGAATTTTTTTGGTAGCACTGCAGTGTCAGACTAGTGCACCACTCATCTTATGTCCAGCTCTGCAAGATATCTTTACAGGAGCACTGAAGATTTTACCATGGGATTTTGAATATTTTTGGATCTAAGTTTTCATGTGTGTGTGTGTGTCTGAACTGTCTGTAGCTAACAGTAACATTTGACAAATAGTTGTGGAAGAAGAAAATTCCTGGAAAGCTTACCTTTATTCAGATCATTGACCTCTTTTCTTTTTTTCAGTAGTATCTCTGAATTCACTTGAAAACTCAAATTAATTAGAAAATTATCTAGACTGTCAAATGACACAAAATCATGCTGAATTATTTTTCTCTTGGATAATCAGGTAATCAGCTCTCCAGCATGGTTAATCAGTAATTTCAAGCAATCAGACAATTTGCATATATTAGCAAAGCTACGAAGTGTGTATCTGTTGGATAAAGTGAAGACATTTTGATTTCTTGTTTTCCAAGAATGTTTCTAAAAGACAAATCTGTAGGTTTTTTGATCTGGCAAAGTGAGATGGGTGGAAGAGTGTTTCGTAACAGAAATGAAAGTGTTTGAGGAACAAAACTAAGGGGGCAAAAAAGTCCCTGAGTTGTGAATTTCATAGCTAGAAGCTTTCAAAGGAATACTAGAAAATCTACTTGATTTATCTCAAAATGCTATTAGTGTACTGCAATATAATAAAAGATGCTGATTAGTTTTATAGAGGAGTATTGGAGCCCCAGGAGCGGGTGTACTTGGGGAAGGGGTTCCTTTCATCTGCGTTGGTGAAGATAGAACAAATGCTACTGAGACAGTATTTTCCTGTGGTCCTAAAATTGTCCTTGAGATTGACTCAGATTTTGTGTACAAAGTAATTTGGATATTTTATTTGGTAAGAAAATAATCTTGTGCTCCAAGCCCATGTCTTTTCCCACAGCTGGAGGAGGAAAACTTTGCCTTTTCCAATTGTGACAGCATTCTTGCAAATGATATTGAGCATGCAAGCCTTCTATATAATAATAGAGGCTCATTTCGCCTTGTTGCTATTTAGCTTCAAAACCACTGATGTCTTTAAGTTGTTCATGAGTAGGAATTGACTAGTAGGCTGTTACTCCTTCGTTATTGCTCTGCATATCCTAACCTACCCATTTATAGCAGTTAGTAATGTCCTTGATACTTCTTCCCCAGTGTGCAGCGGAAAGAACATTTGTAGAACTACAGTAGGTTTTTTTGTCTTGCTTTACCATGTTCTTCATTGCATATCCTGTCTTTCTTTGCTGCAGCAACTAGAAGGATGATCCAAATGGTAGTTCTGCTAAGCAAAGAAATGCATAATTAGCAAATAATTCCAGTGTGTTGATACTGGTCTTTGCTTTTTTTTTTTTTTTCCCCTTGTTTTGATACATAGAGGTCATCTCATGTAATTCTGATGTTAGAACGCTGCCCCTGAACTTTGCCTGGATGGACGTTGCAAGGTTTCATGCTGCTTTCCAAAATTACTTCCAAAATTGATTTCCAAAATTTCTAAATAGTTTTAAGCTGAAAGAGTATAGCTTTAGAATAGATATTAGGAAGAAATTCTTCACTATGAGAGTGGTGAGACACTGTTAACAGGCTGCCCAGAGCAGCCGTGGATGCCCCATCCCTGGCAGTGTCCAAGGCCAGGCTGGATGGGGCTGGGAGCAACCTGGTCTAGTGGCAGGTGTCCCTGCCCATGGCGGGGGGGTTGGAACTGGTTGAGCTTTAAGGCCCCTTCCAACCCAAACCATTCTATGATTCTGTGACAACATCACCACCACTACCGATCCCCTCCCTGCTCCACCCTCCATCAAATAAATAAATTTAAAATAATCCTTTCTGCAGCTAGCAAGTCCCATAGGTCTGATTGTTAGGCAATGTAAGCTGAAGAAACAGGCATGCAATACTAATTGAAGAAATACAGTTTTGGTAAGCGAGGTGAGTTTTTCTGTTTTCTGGCAGAAAAATGAATAATTTAATCAGAAATGGTTGACCATCAGTGCAAGAATAGGGAGGCTTTTCATTCAAAAAAAGAATCCCGTGAAATTAAGTGAAGTACCTGTGTAGAATTCACAGGATGAAAAGCAAAACAGTATGGTATTACACTAAATTGCAAAGGGTTGTAAATTTTTTTGTCAGCTGTCTTATCTGTCTGAAGATGAGACATCAGTAGGGCAAACAAACAAACAAAACTGCTATATGAATGAATCAGATCTCATGGGCGGTACCTGGTAAATGTCAAGAACTGGTCTCATGGCCTCTGATCCAAGAGTTCCTGAGCTGCTGCTGTAGGTTTGTGGCCACAAGCAGTGCAACATATTTTTCCTGTAATAGTGAAGTACATTTTTCATAAACTACTAGCCAGGCAGATGGAGTGTGAGATCACTGTTAATACCATCTTGATTAGGTTGGCAGGGACTTAAAGATATGTCTTTACAGTCCTATCTTCACGTAATCTTTGTAGCTATCTGTAAAGTGAGAGTGTGGTCTCAGTCTACTTTTTGCTCTCCAAATGATAGACATCTTTGGCTCTTGCTTACAGCTTGTTATTTAAGCAGAAAAGGCCAAGGCTGTGGTATTATTTTCGTAGTACTGTTGGAGTTGAATGTTGGAAAGTTTGCACAGCTCTGCTTTGTATGATACTTGCTCTGTAGTTTAAAACTTTTATATCCAGGTCTGTCCAGCTAGTTACTTCCATCACATGGATGTTTTCGCACCAGTGTCCGCTGCCTTCCAGACCTGTGACACCAGCTTTACTTTTGCAAAAGGCTTTTTCCCAGGCATGGTGTCATTTTCCGTAGAGTGGCTTCCTCATTTCTTCCAAGATAACTTTCAAGCCCTGCACCTGAGCATTGCTCTCTCCCTGGTCTTGTGTTGTCTACATTACTCCCATCAGGGATGACAGGAAGGCCAGAGAGAATGAAGTTATTTTACATACCGCTAACAGTGCTTCCACCGCTGGGTATTTTTTTGTTAATAAAGCCTTTCTCACTGGGTCGTATTTTGTCATAGGATGGAGTGTTCAGAGGCCACCCCCTTTCCTTGGGGTGTTCTGGGAGGAGTTGTGGGGGGAAGGCATTGGGAAGCGGGTTTGTAAACAAGTAGATGGTTTTACATAGAGATGGAGAGCCTGAGGCAGCGCGCACAGCCTTCAGCCCGCTGCTGAACCACACGGCCCTGAAATGGATGTGAGAGATCTCTTCCCTGGAGCAGAAGTGTGTCCCTGAGAGTGTAACAGAGTTGACTGAAGGGTATGACAGAGCGGGGCTGGATGGAGCTGAGCCCCGGGGGAGGGTACAGGACTGGCTCCTCGGTGTCTGGGACAGGGGCTTCGCTTTGCCTCCCCGTGGCTGCTGCTCTCCTGCCTTCGGGCAGCGATGAGATCCCACCTGCAGCTGTGGGAGCCGCAGCAAGGCCGCAGGGGAGAACAGATCAGCCACATCTGGTGACACTGGATAGTGTGTAGGGATCACTCTGGTTTCTCTCCTGTGAAGCCAGCTTATTTTACACTAAGCAGAGCCTTCTGTTTTTAATGTGGGAGCTGAGAGCGCTGTGTATTTAAAGTATGATTTTGGTTCGTTAATGCTCGTGCCCTGACATTCACAAAAAGTTGTGCTGTGGTATCTAACTGTAGGAAGATAAATGAAGATGATGTAATTACATTGGTGGGAAATTCAGTGTGGAAACTTCAGGCTGGTTGATACTGGTTTTCAGAGGTAAATTCAGAAGTGTGAGCTTACTCAAATTGGCTGGTTCAAAATCAGTTTAGCTCTTTTCAGGTAGAGACAAGCAGTTGCAAGTAATCAGGCTATTGTAGCTTAAAGAGATACTCTTGATTGACTGAGTCATGGTATCTGAGTGGGTGTGCGTTCCTAGCCCACTTCAACTGCAAAATAAAATATGTTAATGTAAATTGCTGTAGCTTAGGCATTTATGCAGTCAGAACCAGTTTAAAAATAATTTTGATTCGATTGGTATAACTTCTCTATACTGGCAGAGGCCTGAAAAAAATCGTCCTGGCTTTTAAAACTCCATTATGCGTGACAGTGGCCTCCCCCCTCCAAAAAAAACCCAACGTGGCCTCACAACGCTGTTTTTAACTGGTCCAGCGTTGCGTAAGTAGAATCAACACTGCTTTGTGTGAACCACTTTGGTCTTTGATCATCGTTATTAGGGAAAACAGAGTGGGGAAGAATTTTACTTCAGTTCTACTTAAGGAGCATTTGTGCCTTTACTGATAAAATAATACTTCTCACATATGCAATGAGTATGTAGGTAATCACGTAGCACATTTGGGATGAGGTATCTAAGAATTGGCCCTTTGCCTTCATTTTGATCTTTACGTAGGGAATAATTGGGAAGAGCTGTATCCCTTCACAGTAGCCTTTGAGCTTTGGCCAAAAATGATGTCACCTAGAATTTCTTTCCTATCTTGAAAGATAGTGCTTTCTAAGCACTCCGCAGTACAGCTACTTTTTTTCTTGTCTTTGAAAAGAAAAAGCGGATTTTAGTTATTGTGAGAAGGTAACCTTTTATAACCCCCCCTTTTTTTTTTTCTCTGCAGAAATGATTATTGATGAACCTTGGCTATTCTAAATGGAGAATCTGTGCTACTTTTTCCTAATGGGAAATCTTTCACTGGGCCAGAGACAAGGTTTTATTATTTTGGGGATTTAAAAATCTTCAAAACATGAAAATTGAAAGGTTTCAGGGGAGTGCTGTTAGGGGTTATAGAGAATTCTGAAGACATTTTCTAAAGAAATGGGCAGAAAAATATATATGTAAGTTTTAAGTGAGGTTAAATTATGCATGAAAATACTTGGGCACTAGACATGACCTTGTGTGCAACTCCACAATTAATTTTTCAATGAGATTTAAGTTTCAAGTCACTTTTTTTTTTAATTGTTGCAACACTGGATGACATGAACCCAGAGATAAGCATATAACTGTAGATACTTACAATCACAGTATAGATTTCATTCTGAAATAAAGTTGTGATTGAATAAATAATGTTTGTTCAACACTGAAAGTGCTTTGGGAGGGGAAGAGGCAATGTATGTGTAATGTACTGCCTATGCAAATGCATCTATGGAAATTCAGACTCGAATCTAATGTATAAAACCAATATTACTGTCTGTGTTGGATGGAGAAATGTTTAGCTTTCTGGAAAATTGGACCAGTAATTTTCGTTGGGAGGCTTTCATATCACTTTATGAATGGTTTCTAGGTGGTATAGTAGGTATTCTGCCATTTGACTTAGAAGTTTGGATTCCCTTGGTGGCTTGGATCATGAATGAAAATCAGTTCCTTGGGCTCATCCTTCCATTTTAATTGACAGTGCTTCCTTAGACACCAGTATAGCGTACTGTAATTTCCTACTATCTCTGAATAGGGCCTGGTATGAGCATGACAGGTCAAACTTTATAGCCAGGGCTGAGAGTTTTTATGCTGATGTGATACACCCGGTTGCATAAATAAAATTGGGGTGTTTGCATGGAAGACAGAGCAGGATGTAGAATTTTACTGTCATCCATGAAAACAAACTAAACCCTAGGCAAAACCCAACAATAACACGCAGAAATCTCCTGGTTTGGTTTTCCCTCTTTGCATGAAGGGGGAATGGCAAATTCAGTTGCAATGACAGACAGGCATCGATGCTACTTCAGTGCTTTTTGGAGTATTGGAAATACAAGACTTTCCAGTATGATGAAGTGCATCAAGGAAGATCTTTTTCAACTTCAAGGAATATTATTATATTGTTTGTGTTTATTATGCAGTCATATATGTCGTTGTATCACCAAAGCACATATAAGTATTTGTCATGAGCCAAACCCCACAGAAGTGGGATTTCTACCCGTACAGAACAAAAAGTCAGTCCCTGCTCCAAAATACTAAAATTCCAAATATAAAACAAGGGACAGCAGATGGATGCAAACAGATGGGGGGAGTATGAGAAAACAATGAGACAGTATTAGCCTGTAGTACAGGCAGTGGTCTCAGCACATCAACAACTAATCCATTGTCAAGGTTAGATTTTTACTCTCTTCTCCCTTCTTTTCTCTCTCCCTCCTTCCCTCCCTCCTGTTTTTAAGACATGAAGGAGCATTTTAAGGATGATTTAAAAGAGAACCAGTATGGCAAACAGAGAAATTAGAAATGCTTTGAGAAATGATGCTGAAATTGGAACAGTTAGAAGGATGGGTAGCATTTTGATACTGAATAAAGAGTGATACCGAGGAGGAGGGTAGGCTCTGGGGACAGACCATGTTGAAAAGCTACCTGTATTTGATGTGATGGAGCTGGGTAAGGAATGAAGAATGCAAAGAGAACAGTGATAAGATCAAAGGGACAATGTGGGAAAATGATCTCTTGGGCAGTTTTGGGGATGACATTTTTAGGGGAAACCTGCATTTTTGGAACCAAAGAAGGGATATTAAATCGTTCAGATAAATCTCTGTGTGGCCAAACTGATTTTTAGGGTCATACTCCCCCTAGATAAAATGTAGTGAGAAAGGACAGAGCCTTTTGGGAAGCCTCAGAGGAGTAGGTTTCTCATGGGGAGTAGGTAACAAGCAGGAGAATCGAGAGAGGGCTAAGCTGAGGGTGTGTGGGGTTGTGTGTGTATACCTATATCTTTGTACAGACATGTAAAAGCCATGGCTTTTTGTATGTGTATGAGCAAAAGCATATGTATCTGTTTCAGTGTTAGAAAATGATGTGTTACTTGTCTAACACACATTATTTTCTGCTACTTGTCTAACAAAGAAGGTCATCAAAGTGTGGAACTGGAGTGCAGAGTGGCAGTAATGGGAGAAGATAGTTATGGGCAGTGTGCTTGTTGAATTTTGACACGAGAAAGAAAAAATGGGAGTAGCAACTGAATAGGCAGAGGTTGGGAGGAAAGTGTTTATAAAGGAAAGATCAGGAGAAGAATAAGAGATTGAGGTTAAATTGTGATGCAAATGGATAGATACGTAGACAGATACAGATATCTTATATAGATAGCACTCGGTATATATTTCAAAGTGTATGTATTCTAAACAAAGCAAGCAGTGGTTCAGTACTATTTCTTTCATGTGGTATGATAATCACAGGAAGTTATCTTTTGTGCTAGGACTCAGCCTGTATTAGAAATAATTTCTCAAATATGCAACCTTCTGTTCATTTTTTAGTGCAATTTTTTATGGCTGCTTGTATGTTTAGTATTCTTGTCTAGCCATGTCAACAAATTCTGCTTAAGTTGAATGCTTCCATCTATGAAATAATAAAATGGTGTTAGTGTTCTTTCTATTTTTTATGCTGAATGAATGTATTTAGGAAAAGAACACTGGTGATTATATGGTTAAAGTTATAGAATTAAAACTTTAAACTTTTTAATAAAATCTGAACAGATGATCTGTGCTTTTTTTTTTTGCCTTTTTTTTTTTTTTTTTGGAACTGGCAGGTTTCAGGCCCTCTAATTGGCTTCCCAGCTTTGCAGAGTAATTACAGCTTCAAGCAAACTTTGTCATCTGTGGTTCAGAATGGTGTAAAGTAAACAGAACGTTTTGAAATACAGTTTGTAGTTAGAGTTGCTCAGGAGAGTTTAACTAGCATAACTACTTAATTTAGATAGTAGCGGTTATTTGGAAAAGATAGTATAACATTTTAGAATTGACAGATTATTTGTGGATGTGGAGATGAAAGAACCTCTGCTATGTATATGACTTTTTTTTTTTGTTAAGAAAAAAAGAGAAGTTCAATACTTGAGAAACATCCATTTGATTTCTTTATACCAGTTTTATGTCATTTTTTCCATTTTCTGTGTAGATCCAAAAATGGCCAAATGAGTGCTACAGACTTGTTGGAACAGAGTTGTCAGTTTGTGTTACTGATTTTGTGTTTTGTTGCTTTGAACAAGTGTTCTCCCCCAAGGTTTTTCATCCTGTCTAATATTAAAGGGGAAAATTTGTGTGACCTGTGTTTAATCCCAGCAAGACAGAGAGCTTTAGGATTAAAATGTGTAATTCCAAGTTGTAGATGGCTAGCATACAAGAACACAAAGTTGAGTCTGTCTGTTTACTGGCTTACTCATCTTTTTGAATGATAATTTAGACTTCCAACTGTTTTGAGTTGAGATTCAGCCCTTTAATTACATATGTTTATGTATAGTAGCAAACTTGAAGACATTATGGTAGAGTGTTCTCTACTCTTGGTAATGACCCAACTATCACTCGAGTGTTCAGAGCCAGCTTTCAGTAGCCAGTTTCACTCATTCTTCTGTGCTTTTGTAGTTTCCAAACTATTTTCTCTGTCTAAAACTACTACCATTTTTCCAGTAATTAGTAGAAAAATATTTTGGTAATTAGCAGTAATTGTGTATTACAGCACTTATTCATCTTAGTATTTTTTCCCCTCATAGCTGTAGGTGAAAGACATTCACAATCAAGTTTTTATTCATGTTGCAATCATGACAGAAATGTTGTTTATCCCATACATTTGTATACAGCAGCACACGAAGCGTGTGGGTGTACTAAATATCAGCAAACTTTTATCTACTTAAGAAGGATGGGTGGCACACCACTTTTAGAAATACATTGTTCCTCCACTTCTTTCTGAAACTCTTTTTGCTTCAGAAGGGAAGGATGTGAACATAGTCAATTGTAACCTTGCACAAGGAAATAAAATATTCAGCCACTTAAAAAGAACATTTAAAAAGTTTGTTACATTTTGCTAGATTTTATATTTCAATAGCATTCTTCAGTGATAGTGAAATGGCATTTTTGGTTGGTTTTTTTTTCTGTTTTCAGTGCCCTTTTCAATTGTTAAGATATTTTTTATTACCTTTAATTGATTTGGTTAATTATCTGTAATGCAAACTCAGAGTAAATACTCTTTGACAGTTACAGAGCTTAGTATATGCATCCATACGTTTTCTTCTTGTTAATAATGCACAGCATCACTTTGAGGACTGCCTGAAATAAATGGTATAGATAGTACCAGTACTACATCTGTATATTAATGCATATACTAATATATAATATATTTAGTATAATATATATATGTAGGTAAAGAGCATATTATAGATAGTATTTGGACATAGGCTTAATTCTGTTAGCTCCAATTTTTGCATGCTTGAGTTGGCAAACTTAAATACCCTTTTAATGTATGCATTTTGTATGTATTTGCAAGCAGAAAATGAATGGTGAAATTCAAAATTTTCAGTTCCATTGCAGGCACTGGAGAGGATGTGCTTTTTAATTGGTACAGACGCTTCTGCAGGTTGGACTCTCTATCTTTTTGCTTTCAGATTGTCCTTACAACGTCACCTCACTTTTCTGTCCCTGGCAGCTTCTTTTACCTTCCTTCTCCTGAACCAGCTATTCTAGTTTAGCTATGCTCTAGCTGTCCTGCAAGTTCTTCTTTCTCACAAAGGTTCCACTCTTTTTCCTGTCCCGTTTCCACTCTTCACCCTTTATTCTCTAGTCTTTTGTTTGTGACATCTCTTCTGTGAATAACTTGCTGTATGCCATCATTCTGTATTGGATTTTGCCTCAACGAGGTAGGGGTTTTTTTCCATATTGTCTGAGGAATAGGATGAGGCATTATGAATATAGGAGAAAAATTCAGCAGGGGTAGAAGCAGGAGATAGCTGCATCCTCTGGATTATACTCAATGCGTAGATTTTAAATGATTTTGTGCTTTAGTAATTGTTATTGTAATTTTTTACCCTCCTCCCACTGCAGTCTTATCCCTCCCACATGTCGTGTGGCCAGATGCCTTACATTTTCACAGGAATACTAAAAGGATATCAAAGGTCTTGGTTTGCCAAGTTTTAAGTCTCATCTCCAAAAAGTAGTATTTTCCAGCAGTGTGCAGCTTTAGGCAGACACCCAGCAAAGAAAATTTCAGCCTACATGATTGAAGTGTGATAGGATTAAAGATGAGAGGATGGTTTCATTGGGAGTAAGATGAGATAATCTTAGAGCAGACGATGCTTCTAGTCTCTTCTGTTATGAAGGTAGCCCAACACATTCCTTAGAGCTGCAGCTGAGGAAGTTAGGAAAACAAATAGCTTGTTAACCCTAGCGTCACTGTCATCATGATCTTGGACTTCAACCATATCCTTGAAGATGTGGGTTTCTTTGATCTCATGAGTAGTATTTGCATCTAGCTGCAAGCCTGGTTAAGTATTGTAAGCAGCTCTACTTCATCATGCTCCCCAAGTTCCTGTCATCTGCTGTCCTTTTTGTTCCTCTTTCAGTTTTTCTGTTAAATTCCCTCTTCTTGTGTCCATCCTGCAGTAGCTCTTTCCTCAAAATGTTGAGGATGGCTCTTATCTCATCCAAGAGCTAACTGAGTTTATAAAAGCCATGAGGTTGGATTACTGTCTGTCTTTTGAGTCTCCATGGTGTATGGAGTTTTGTTAAAAGTAATGTCATCTCCTTGACCAGTGAGCAGTCTGACTTACATAATAATTTATAGCTGTGCAGTGAATATATAGGTTTGTGCATCAAAAAATACACACCTGCATAGTGCAATATTTACTTTGTTCCTCCGTTTCTTATACATGAGTCTGTCAAGTTTCTGAGGTGTTTTGCTAAGCTGCAGCAGAAAAATGCTATTGACAGACATACTTCCACTCTTCTTTTTCAAATAAAAAAATTGCAGTATGCATGACAGTTTTTAAATCAAGGCATCCTCAAAATTACAGGCGCGCCGCTCCCCCCCCCCCCCCAGTTATTTCATGCCTGTATTACGGATGGTCCAGTACAAGTAAGTCTGCTGATACTTGCTGTGGCTTTATATCATGGAGAGAGAGGCCATTTCTTAGATAATTGTGTCTGAAATAGTTTAGGTGTTCAGGTATATAAATCAATGCCTTGAACTAAGGCTTTAAACTCATTATGAGCTAGTCATACTAAAGACAGTTGCTTTAAATGTATTTTCAGTATGCAGCTGCATTTCAGGTCAGCTGTGAGTATGCATCTTGTACAATTAACACCAGTAACAAAGGCACGAGAGAGGAAGTAAAAGCAACATAGAGGGTACTTACATATGTTGGATGTTTAGAAATTTGATGGTTGTGATGCTGTTCCTTGGAGAATATTTAAAATGCATTCCTGTAAAATTGTGAATGATAGTTGGGGTTTCAGGACCTTGAATTTGTGAAGAAAAAATATGCCAAACCAATATGATTAATTTCTGTGAAAGAACAGCAAGCCTTGTGAAGTGGTACATGTCATATAACATGACTTCTGTAAAGCATTGACATTAACCGGAATAAATAAAACATAATTCACAAAGAGTAAGTGCAAGGTTTATGCTAATGAGTAGTCAACTACATCAGTTTAAAGTTTGGGTCAGCTGGTAGGTGGTAGCTCTGTGAGAAGAAAACCACAGTGGATTGTAAGTGAAGAGGAATTCTGTTGCCATATTCATTATTGATTGATTTGTGACCTGATAAATAATTTTAGGTCACACATTTGATCTGGATCAGCATCAAACAAGCAATAGTGTTCCAGAACATGAGATGTGATGTTTGTGCCTGTTTCATGGTAGCTGCAGGAAAACAAATTACACTTTCGACAGAGCAACCTTAATTTCACAAGAAAATGTTAAAATACATTTGCATGAATGAAGCATTCTAGTAGGTCATTGTTTTGCAGTTGTAATGTTTAGTCCTGTATGCTACATCATAAAATCTAATACACGGTTTCATTAAACTATTGCCTGGATTGCTAGTGTTGTGGTCTTGTGACGGAGGAGTATGTCTAGAATTGTGTGACGAGGAAGACCTTTAATCTGAAAGCACAACCTGTGAGGACAGATTGGTTGAACTGATTTAGGCCAGAGAAGACTGAAAGGTGATAAAATAGTGTTCAAAATGTCTAAAAGGGATAGCTGCTGAAAAGGTAGAATAAATTAGTCAATAGGGCAAGAAATAATATGCTTACATTATAGGAACGGTTGCATTAAATGCTTGGAAGAAATCTTCCAGCTATAAAAATAATTAATTTCCCTATAGTTGGATGGAATAGTTTGCTTGCAGAGGTTTTCAATTTACTACTTTTTGGGGATGGCAGAAAGAATTTAGAGAAATACTTGTAAGAAATGGCATAGGTAGAACTGGTTCTGCCCTGGAGCACAAAGTGAACTAGATGATTTCCTGGGGCAGCCCCACTGCATGTGAGTGTAGGATTATATTCTATACTTAATAATCAGTATAGATTCAACGTCTGAATTTTCTCGGATAGGGTATTTTACAATAAGTCTAATCCTGAAGTGACAGTAGCGTGGGTAATTGTGGCACGGTTACCGTTGAAGGGAAAATGTCATATTCCTCCTGCCAGGTACAGATGGAAAAATATGCCTGTGGCTACTGCTGTTACCTTGGCATACTAGAGCAATCCGGGATCTAATACTCTTCTTACCCTCATAACACAGACCTAGTTTGCAAATGGAGATCGCAGTCTTTATATGGGCAACGATACAAGTTCCATCAATTCCTCTGACTGCTTCCTTCCCCTCATGATTGTTACCTGCTGCCTTTTGTACAAGCCCATGGTTATAGTGCCATTCTGTATTTCCTTATATGTGCTGGATACATGCTGGATAGGTGTATATAAGCTGTATGCATTTTATCTAAGTAATTGTATTTGCTCCTCACCTATTAACTGGCAATGTATTATATTTCTCTAGAATGTCAATTAATGAAAACAGAGCGACCAAAGCCAAACACATTCATTATCAGATGTCTTCAGTGGACCACTGTCATAGAAAGAACGTTCCACGTAGACACTCCGGAGGAACGGTGAGGGTTTCATTTTTGTTTTGCTTTCCATGTTCTTTACACAGAAGCCTTGGCACGGTCTCTGCTGGGACTGCAGAGCGATCAGCACTTGGAACTGTGACATTCTGAGCACATCTGAACAGTTAGTTGAAGAATTTATAAGTCAGCTTCTGTAAAATATTATCTGATCTCATAGCTAGTGTAAGAGTTGCCTGTGAGTAGGCGGAATGAGTGTGTTCAAATAAGCCAAAACTCTGTCATGATATGTCTCTGGAGTGTTAAGTTTTGAACAATAGGAGCCTGCACTGAAGTATCTTCCAGCCTCGCTGTCTTAAATTTTCCTTTTGTTCCTCCTAATAGCCTTCTTTTTTTGGCACATAAAGCAGTATGTTATAATTTATTGTATATTTCCTTATTAGTTTTTCTTGTTTCAGTGAACATACACATTTTAATGTAATTTATGTTTTGTTATTAGTTTTTCTTGTTTCAGTAAATGTACACAAATTAAACGTAGTTTAAGAATTAACTTTTTAATGCATGTAGGAGATATAGGATGGTGTACCTTGCTAAAATGTTCTGTACTGTGTCTGTGTGCACTGAATCTTCCCACTGTGGGCGTCTGTCCTGTTGAGACTAATACTATGATTTGGCTTCGTTTATATTGTTTGTACCAATAAATAACCAACAACTTTGCTTTTTCTGTTACTTCTCTTTCATTAGTATATTCACCTAGATTTTTTTTTTTTTGTTTTGTTTTAACTTGGTCCCGTTTGTCCACCCTATCTTTTTTCTGTGCATGCGGCATAATACCTCCTACTGCAGTCAGTAATACTGCCCGACTCCTCCCGTAGCCCTTGCTGGCTGAGCACAGACCAGCAGGTACTGCGCGTGGTGCATGGCGATGGTGGCACGTTGCTGGGCTGGCTGCTGGCTGGGTGCTGGATAGCTGGCATGCAGAGTAGCCATGGGCTCAGCTGCCCCTGCTTGCCTCCCCACGGAAACCCTCATGTGGGCCTGCCCCTACCTGCAGCCGCTGCTTTTAGTGATGCTTGTAGGAATTCAAATTGTAGGAATTGTCTTTGAGGGCCTCTTTCTCGGGGGAATTTGAAATTAGCCAACAAGTTGAGTTTTAAGAGGAAGCAGACAAAGCGTTGAACGCGTGGTTTAATAAATCTTACTTATTTTCTGTGAAAGTGTCTCACCAGGAGGGGTGAATACCAAAAAGTCTCTGAAAATAACAAGCTATTACCAGATAGTATCAGATAGATGACATTCTATGCTCTGAGCTGTATTGTATCTGGAGCAAGTGTTTTCAGGTTTTTGCTATTACAATATTTACAAAACCAGACACTAATAATTCTTGAAAAGAACCATACAGTAATCCTTTTTGATGCTGGTCAGCTTCACCACTTTTTACATAATGTAGAAATTGGAAGGAAATTGAAGTGATTAATTTATATGAGTCTTCTGCTATGTAACATGAGAAATGAGCATTGAAGCAATATAGCATGCGAAGGACATTATAAACCATTTATTTGGATGTATTTTATGAGTTTCTGATAGGAATGTTGGCTTGTTCATGATAGGGAAGAATGGACAGAAGCAATCCAGGCTGTAGCAGACAGACTTCAGAGGCAAGAAGAGGAGAGGATGAACTGTAGTCCAACTTCACAGATAGACAATATAGGAGAAGAAGAGATGGATGCCTCAACAACCCATCATAAACGAAAGGTAATGACATTAAAAAATAATTGACAAGACTAATCTGTAAATAACTTCTGTAGAATGATCTATTTGGGTAAAACAATATGCAAGGAATAGTGTTTCTACATAAATTTCAGTGTATTACAAACATAAAAGTACTTGTTTTGTTTCAATAAGGCTGAACTGCTCTGGTTCTGTTTGTTTGTTATGCTATCTGATACAGCACTTCTGAAAAACAAAGTTCAACCGTTCAGGCGTATGTTAACATTCTGCTTATTGTTTGAATATTATTTTTGTCCTTTCCTTTTTGTTTGTTTACTCTTTTAGAGGTATGGTAATAAAATATTTTCTTTAGACAAGTAGATTTGCCCCCTTTCTCATGCAAATAATACCCAGTACAAATTAGATAATTTGCATGAGAAAGGCTAGCAGGATTTGGCTTTTAATGACCTTGTTTTTTGCTATCTGGGAAAATAACTCCGCTTTGGTTTTCAATGAAGTAAGAGAAAACCATGTTTTATTTTTCTGCAGTCCTTCACAGCTTTTGGTGTAAGTAGGAATATGTACATTGTTAGCTGTAACATACTTGCATCTCCAGAGTCAGTAGGATAAACACACAGCTAAGACCGTATTTTAAAGATACAGTGCCACATAAAAATTTGCTTATTATTTTGTGTTTCCATGTTGCCCTCTGCTTCTGTAAGTGTGGATTCCCCCTGAAGAATGGATCATTTGAGCGTATGTCTCATTTACTGTACAGGATTGACATGACTCAAGAAATGCATAGAAATTGCATGAGAAATAATAACCTGTTTCTATAGGACTAGCTTTGTTCTTTCTAGCTAGAAGTGAAACCTGTAGAAAACTAAATGAAGTCTGCTGATGGAGCAAAATAGTCTTACAGCTAATGTAACTGAGTGCCTTTGAATGATGAGCAGTGGAAAGAAATAGTGAACGTGTGCCTTTGCTCCTAGAGCATGTTTTGTTCATTGCACTATATGAAGCAAGAATCACAGAAGAATTAGTGGCTGAAAACTATACCCATATGAATATAACAAAGGTGTCATAGGAAATCTTTGTTCTGTCATCTCCTAACTTTTGAGAACTTGAGTTTGCAGTGCAAACGTAATTCTTTCATGTTGTTTCATTGTATGCATTTTTCTAACCTTTTTCTGCCATAGAAGATGGTGAAAACTAATAATATATATATCTGTAACAATACCTTTACTGTACATTGTCAGGTTGACATTGAACTTTTAGCCTTGCAGCATAGATGTTTAATGATTGTGCTCCAGGGTAAAATATGATAAGTGACAGCAAGACAGCGGCAGCATTTGAGATGTGTCGGTCTTCTGAGAGGCAGTGTGATTACATAGAAGGGATTTAGATTTGCACTATTAAAGACCTGAGCACGGTTCCAAGCCTGTGTATCCTCTTAGTGGAGCACAAACCCACTGCATAACAACAGGCATTTCCAAGGTGTCAAAATTAATGCTAATATAAGTAGTTTACCTGGAATGTATGCTTTCCTTGTTCATAGGGCAGTGCGTTTTCCTGTACAATGAAAGGGGTTGTGGGAACAGGAAGGAGAAGAAAGATCAGTTTTGTTTCTGTTTTGCTGCTTACACTTTAGGAAAGCTGAAATAAGAAGCTGGGACAGTGCATATGCAGTGCTGCAGAATATTTAATGGCTTTGGCAACAAGCCAAAAGCAAACTCTGCAAGGCAAAGGTGAAATGAAAAATGGTGATATTCAACACCTAATAATAGAGAAGAATGGAGATTTTGTAGTCAGTGAAGATCATACTGATGTTCATAAGGATTCTTCCCCCCCCGCCCCTCCCCCCCCCAAAAAAAAAAACCAACCTCAAAATCCCACTGCAGATTTCTGACTGTTGGAAGACTTCAGCAAAAGGTTCTCAGAAGTTTTTGGAATAAAAAATGCTAAATGACCATAATGATGGGGAGTTGTCACTCCCTCTGTGTTAATGGAAACAGAGAAAAAATATATTTTTGTAGAACTGTTTCTGTTTTGTAGAAGTGTTTCTGAAAAGCTTCTGTTTAAGCTTTTGCAGTTGTTAATGTAATCAGAACCATTTCAGTTATAATGACTTAATGCATTTTTATTGCTTTTTTTTGGTATTTGATTTCTTTTCATTTCAGGGTTTTTTTGCACAATGTGTCCTACAAACTTGTTTTGTCACCTGATTTTACATCTAAGCCCAGTGAATTTTGCTTGTGCATGCACCAGATGGTATACATATGAGTAGAAGAGCATAATCAGATTAAGAAGCAAGACAGAGAGGAGTGGGCCTGTTCTTCTCTAAAAAGGTAGCAAGAGGTTTGCAAAGAAAGCAGTCTTTAGGATGTGGAACTTGATTTGAACAGACATGACAGAAATGTCCCTGGCCAGATTAGCTGGAAGAACCAAACCCACTTTTTTTTGTTTTCCTTTTCCAGCTTTTTTAAATGGTGTCAATGTGCCACTTAAGTTTTACAGTAATAGCATCACTAAAATTCAGAGCACTAGAAATTCTTAGCAAGCTGCTTTTATTTCTTGCTGTGCTATTCCTTCAAACTAGAGCTTCTCTGATGAAATCAGATGAAAACTCCAAGTGGTATAATACTTGTGCAAATCAGGGATTTAAAAAAAATTACTTCTTTGGTAGGAATTTTCAGCACCTGTAGTAGGGTGTATTCTTTTGAACAGATCATCCATAGGGGAGTAAATAGGCTTTACAGAAGGCTGAACATCATATGGTTCTTTGGTTAGTGTAGTTTCCTGTAGCTTTATTGCTTTTCCTTTGTTTACACATTTGTTTTGCAGGGTGAGTACAGAATAGATTTTTCAGAGGAAACCAAAAAGGAGTGTAGTGAGGAAAAAGATTCAGTCCTGAGTTTGGTAAGAATGGAAAAGGTGGGAAAAGCATCAAGGAGAAAGAATGCAATCTTACAGGAGCCTCCAAACTTTCTTCCCGACATGCCTTGGGTTTAGGAAGTATTTCCATTTTTCCACCAGTTTTCAGTACACCCTTAGCTATGGCATCTGTGTTTTTATCTCCCAAGGTCTTGTGTTCTTTGGCAGGCTTTTTGAGTTACCCTGCACTGCGTATCATCTTTAAGCCTTCTGCTGAGCTTCTAGAGAATGAGAGCATCAGGAGACTTTTATTCTTAGAACTAGGACTACCGCCATAACGTGCTGTTAAGCCACGGCTCAAAATCTTGCAAACCTATTACCTTCCTCTTCTAAATATACATATATCTTTTAAACTTGTTTTCACTAAGCTTGCAGCTAGATTCATGGCTGCTTTGGTGAACATTATGTAAGCAAATTTTGGGCGAATGAATCCTTTGATTTGACTGGCTTGTTGCCCTTAGCATCAAACCAATGTCTGTGATCAGTCGAGCCAAGATCCTCCTCCTGTGCGCAGGCGAAGGGCTGCTTTTCTAAGCTGGTTTGTTCAGACTCTGATGGTCCCTCTCTACGTCCAGCCTCTCAAAGAAGATCAGAAGTATGGGAAAAAGTTATCCCTTTGAGGCTGCTTATAATCCCTAAAATTTTGGACTGTTAGAAGTGATAAGTTGTTACAGTCACTAACTCAGTATTCTTTATCAACAAAGCTGTTGGCCGTTCTTTGTCAGACAACGTGATAGCTTATGACTGATGATACCAAGGATTCTGTCCTGAATTACTCATCTTCTGCCTGAATTGTGTTGGAATGCATTTTGGATTTTTCATGTGGTTTTGTCAATTTTCACTGCTTTAGTACAAAGGTAGTTGGTTTTGCTTGATGGTTATCATAGAACTATCAAAGTAGATAACTGACTTTCCAAAGCACCGACTGTGGTATTTGAGAAGTCTTACCTTCAGTTGATTGAGTATTAGTAACCACATAGTACTTGGATCACAACTTTACATATTACATTGTGCATCACTAGCTGTAACACATTATACTGGTTTTTGGAGAAGCCGATCATTTAAGGGTTTGTCTGTGGTCATAAATTTTACACTCGTGTAAAGTGAGTTTGCTTTAGGTAAACAGTATACTGAGCCTTTGAAATCTCTGTAGTCATATTTCTTACTGGGATGAATGCAGTTTTGTTCTTTCTGATGTGAAGCATCTGATGGCAGCAAAACAAGATCTATCACTGCAAAATGTTTTAAGTATGTTTACATGTGAGCAAAGAATGGAATTCACCAAGGTTAGTTTGCTTAGAAGCTACCTATCAACCGTTAAACGGGAAAAAGATTTGATTCCTGCTGATGTAGCTAGAAAACTGATATATGGAGAGCATCTTCTCTTTAATAAAGATTTGAAATATCCAGCTATCCAGGTATTACCTTAAATAGTCTGTTGGAGACCTTTTGCAGCTTTTAAGTTGCAGGTTGAACACTTAAAGCTAAGGAATTACAGCATTAATGTGTTTTGTGGAGTTTCAGTTCTACCCCTTATGTGAGCAGATTTCAAACTTTGAGTGAGCAATTGCATAGATTACTTTCACAGTTTGTCGACAGCAACTTCAGATGCACTTGAGCTTAAAGGAATAAATAATTTCAGAAGGAAATTTTGCCATTTATGCTTTCTCACAAGAGGGGGTATATTTTGCTGCCACTATTTGCAATTGCCCACTGGGGATATGCCCGATAGCTCTACAATTGTAATGTGTGTGAGAGATATAGGCACTGTTAGAAGTGTTTCTGGTAGGGATGAGGAAATTAACTAATTCCATTGTGGAAGACACACGTACAAGTTTCTCTGGAACACCAGTATTCAAGAAAACTGCCTGAGGCTGCAGCTAGGGATAGAAAGGGATACTAGGAAGATGAAAGATAAGGCACAATCTTTTCCTCACACGTAACAGGATTAAGTATATTTAACTTCGCAAAACTGAGACTTGGAGTGTGATTACTCTTGATAAATGTTTTGAGGTGTAGTATTCGCAGAGGAAGGAAGGTTACTGATACTGCATGACAGTGCTAGAGTAAGAATAGGTGAGTGTGGTGGTGTCTGAATTTCAGAGCTTTTGACTGCTTTCCTCAAGGGTCCTGGGTGCCTTAACGGTCTGTGTGTGGTTATGTGGTGCTGCAGCCAAGCCAGTAACAGTGTGCTGAAAGATGTGCTGTGGAAACACTCAGTGGAAGCCAATGACTGGCCCCAAGCTGGCCAAAGAAACCCTACAGTCCATCCAAGGTGACCCTCTGCAAGCCACTGCTTTCTCAGTATTGTGCTGCTTTTTTCTACATCCCCATCTTTGCATCTAATGCATATACCATAGGGTCGATGCTTCTGAACTGGCTGTGAAATGAACTTGCAGAACTAAGATGATTATTCACTCAGGCTTTGTGCTTATGAAAGTGGCTAAACTGCTTTGGGATCTGAGATGATCTGGTCGTATTCTTTCCGTCTGTGATGCTCCAATTGAGCTGATAAACCTGCTAGACTCAGATTGTTTGTTGGTGGAACCAGCTCTTGGATGTACTACTTTTAGCCTGCAAAACGAAGGTGATACTAGATGCTTGAATGATCGCTATAATGGAGTCACAGGAAAGTGGAAAACTTGTCACCTCTTCCTTTTCAGAGCCAGATTGATTAATGTAAAAACAATGTAATTGTAATCTGTACTCAGATTTTTAAAAGTCCACCTCTAATGCTAAGACTGTTGTAGGATTATACTGGTATAATACTACAGTTTGGATCAGGCAAAGAAACCATCAGTGCAGTGGTTGGTGTTACGCAAAACCTACTATATGCCACCTGCTTGTGTCCCTGGTAATACAGGAGTTGATGAAGTTCTGTCGATGCAGAGCATTCATGAAATGCTGGTATAGGCTAAGACTTTGTTCTGAGTCTGTTTTGTAGAAGTAAGTGTGTATCTGTGTGCTACTATCGAACAATATATCCTAGTGGTTTAAGGATATAGTTACTGCCGCCTTTGACTCAATCTTTAACAGTAAGACCAGTTGTTCTCTGGGTACCCAGCCCGCTGAGCTGGAAGACAGTAACTGGGAGAAGAATGAAGCCCCCATAATTCAAGGGGAAATGGTCAGTAACCTGCTGCACCACTTAGACACACACAAGTCACTGGGTCCAGATGGGATCCACCCAGGGGTACCGAGGAAGCTGATGGAAGTGCTCACTGAGCACTTTCCATTGTTTATGGGCAGTCCTGGCTAACCAGGGAGGTCCCCATCGACTGGAAGTTAGCAAATGTGACGGCCATCAACAAGACCAGCTGGAAGGAAGATCTGGAGAACTACAGGCCTGTCAGCCTGACCTCGATGCTGGGGAAGGTTATGGAGTGGATCATCTTGAATGCCATCAGGTGGCATGTACAGGACAACCAGATGATGAGGCCCAGACAGCATGGTTTTATGAAAGGCAGGTCCTGCTTGATGAACTTGATCTTCTATGAAAAGGTGACCCACTTTAGTGGGTGAGGGACAGGCTGTGGATCTTGTCTACCTGGACTTTAGGAAAGCCTTTGACACCATCTCCCACAGCATTCTGAAGAAACTGGTTGCTCATGGCTTGGATGAGTGTACTCTATGCTGGGTAAAAAGCTGGCTGGACAGCTGAGCCCAAAGAGCGGTAATAAATAGAGTTAAATCCAGTTGGCAGCTAGTCACAAGCGGTGTTCCCCAGGACTCAGTATTGGGGCCAATCCTGTTTAATATCTATGAGGGGATTGAGCTTGCCCTTGCTAAGTTTGCAGATGATACCAAGTTGGGCGGGAGCGTTGATCCTCTCAAGAGTAGAAAGACTCTGCAGAAGGATCTGGACAGGCTGACTCAGTGGGCCAAGGCCAGTTGTATTAGGTTCAACAGGGAGTAGTGCCAGGTCCTGCTCTTGGATCACAACACCCCCACACAACGCTACAGGCTTGGAAAGCTGCCTGGCAGAAAAGGACCTGGGGGTGTTGGTGGAGTGCCGGCTGAACATGAACCAGCAGTGTGCCCATGTGGCCAAGAAGGCCAAACAGCATCCTGGCTTGTATCAGAAACAGTGTGGCCAGCAGGACCAGGGCAGTGAGTGATTGTCCCCCTGTACTTGGCACTGGTGAGACTGCACCCTGAATCCTGTGTTCAGCTTTGGGCGCCTCACTACAAGAGGGATGTAGAGGGGCTGGAGCATGTCCAGAGACGGGCAGTGGAGCTGGGGAAGGGGCTGGAGCACAAGTCTTATGAGGAGTGGCTGAAGGAACTGGAGTTGCTTAGCCTGGAGAAAGGGAGGCTGAGGGAGGACCTTATTTATCACTCTCTATAACTGCCTGACAGGGGCCGTAGGCAGGGGGGGTCGGTCTCTTCTCCCAAGTAACAAGCAACAGGACAAGAGGAAATGGCCTCAAGTTGTGCCGGGGGGGATATAGATTGGATATTAGGAAAAATTTCTTCACGGAAGGGGTGGTCAAGCATTGGAAAAGGCTGCGCAAGAAACTGGTTGAGTCACTGTCCCTGGAGGTGTCTAAACGACATTGCTTAAGGACATGGTTTAGTGGTGGTCTTGGCAGTGCAAGGTTAACAGTTGGCTTTGATGATCTCAAAGGTCTTTTCCAACCTAAATGATTCTCTGATTATGAACTTATTCATAGAAGTGTACCTATTTTTGTAAACTGTTCTGATTATATTATATTGGTAACAGCATTTGATTGTATGCAGACACACTTGTGTGCATACTGGAACTGGATAGCGTAAGTCTTGCTAATCCTTGTTCTTTGCTCCTTTATAGACAATGAATGATTTTGACTATTTAAAACTGCTGGGCAAAGGCACGTTTGGCAAAGTTATCCTGGTCCGAGAGAAGGCTAGTGGGAAATACTATGCTATGAAGATTTTGAAAAAAGAAGTCATTATTGCAAAGGTAAGGAAGGTTATATTTTTAATATCAGGTATTTTTTTTTCTTCAATGGAATAATCAACCAAATCAACCAAAAATGGAATACTTAAGGTATTTAATTTTTGATGGTAACTGAGTTTGATTGAAATATGTGTATATCTTCAGAAAATAAGAATACAAAAAAGCATGTGTACCTATTTTACATACCTTTTTCCAGTGTTTTATAATCGAGAGTGTGCTAAAGCATTGAGAGAGTTCACTGAGCAGGAAAATAGTGCAATCCAAGTTTAAAACAAGAAAAAGTGTATTGTGGTATATATTACACACTACAGAAATTTTTCTGCAGGTTTATTCAGATAAATGCAATTAATTTAATATACCTGTGCTCTGTTCCTGCTATGTTAGAAAAGACTGCTGTGCATGGGATTAACAATTTATTTTTTTCAGTTCTTGAGGAACAAGGAAAGTCTGAAGCTGATGTCTGATGGCATCATTTAATCTGGTATTGTCCAGTCACTTAAGCTTGATTAGTTTAGTATTACTAGCTCTTGTGCTTGGTCATAATTTTACTAAGTTCAAACTTGAAGATAATCTACTCTCAGCTTTGTTTCTAGCAATTATGAAGTTTTGAATCTCACCTGCACAGAACAAGTTGAGAGCAAAGAACCTACATGCTTTTGTCACCATGAGACACAATTAAAAATAATCCCAATTATTAAGTATGAAGGGTTTTGAAGGATGTGAATCTGACTGAGATTTTTGAGTGCTTGAGGCTGACAATAACAGTATTCATTCATTAAAACAATGTGGATGGGAACTGCTGTATTTTACATATATTTTATTCTAAAATATTCTTCAGATTTTTCTAATTTTCCTTTCGGCTTACGGAAACAGGGTTTACAGAGTTTTGCAGTCTATGCTCATCTGTCTGCCTGTCACTCACTTTCTAATGACTTTTGAATGTGTTGATCAATTTCAATAAAATTTGCTAAGAGGAGTAGAAACCTCAAAGACAATTATATTTCCTTGAGTTTCATTTAAACCAGCCCTGGTGTAGGGGGAGAGACTTAAATTTATGTCTTCAGCAGGGAAGAGACTGACCAGCGAGTTCTGTGTGCCCTTGGCAGCTGTCTCGTGTGCATTGGCAGGGTACTTGGTGTGTGCATGATTTGTACTAACAGCAGCTAGAGTGTACTTTTTCTTCTTACTGCATCTAACGATAATGAGGAAGAGGCGGTATCACTGCTGTGTTCTCCTGATTCTGCGTGGAAAGGAGGATCTCAGTGGTCCTCTTTGTAAAGCTATAAATGGCAGCAGTCTCTGTGGGTCGCCCTGTGGGTCTCAGAGTCTATCTGATTGCTGCATGCTGTGGCCCAGTCTCCAGCCTGACATCCTTCCCCAGTGCTCTGCTGATACCTGGCACCCAGGGGGTCCTCAGGGGACTCTTACGTCTGACTGCTATGAACTCCTGCTCTGCTGCTGTTCCTTCATACCCTTCCAGCCTTCGGAGCATTTCAGCTTGCTTCTTTGTATCAATAAGTACAAAACACATTTTTGAATTCTAGGATTTCTTTTTACTTTGCTGGCTGCTACAATAGCACTGGATTTTTAGATGGGTTAAAACTGATTCTCTGATAACTTTGTGTCTCTGTTGAGTGAAAATTCTTGTTCATAGAAGTATGTGTAAAGCTTGAGAAACTTTGAAGCTATCAGGGATGCAACTGTTTATTGATTTGAAATATGAAAATGGAAAGCTAGCTAGGTGATAGATTGGGCAGAACCTGGCACTCCCTGAAGCAAACCAGGGTCTGTTTTTCTGCCTGTTTGTAGACTAACAAGAAGGTAAAGGTGTGAGGAAAGATGCCTTTCATCCTGTGATGAAAATGGGAGCACCTCAGTCTTTCAAATTTTACTTCCTCAGAACTGCTATTTTGTTTTGAAGGAAGTTTCTCTAAGTCTTCCATAGTGTGGTTGTATATTGATAAGAAACTGATGAAACAACGACACAAAGACTATGCTTAGATCTTCGCAAGTAGTGTGGTCACGTTTTTTCCCCTATGGTCACCACATACCAGTTTTTCCACTCCTCCTCAAACTAAAAACTAAAGCAGGCTTGAGCCTGAGCTTAGCTGTCTAGCCCAGTCCTTGACTGAGTATGTCATGGGGATTTATCAATAACATTTAGCTCTGGAGATCAGTGCTAAGGATACAGTCACTAGGTAGAATAGTAATGTGATATAATATACACTGCAGAAGGTCATACCTTTAACGGCATAATATGAAGCAGAAAACTGGTGCATTGACAGCTGTATCTAGAAACTTGTATTACATCTGCCCGTTTCAGCCTAAACCTGGCAATCCTAAATGTTTGTGACAGATTAATATTACACTTACCAGGAAATTGCTGCCATTATTAAAAACTTCTGAGGCAATGACGGAAAAGCTGGCCATTGCCAGCTTTTTATACCCCATATCTGTTGAAACACTGAGGTTTAAAAGTAAGTAAATAAATAAAACTTTAGGCTTGCTTTTCTCCTTGAAGTGTGTTTATTTTTCCCCCAGTACATGGTTGTAATGTATGTACTCAGTGTTGCGCTGCTGTTCAGCTAAACGGCATCGTAATTTATTACCACTACCTCTGTTGTTGTTGTTGAACTTCCTATTTTGACAGTTTTCGAAGTGTAATTTAAAACTCCTGACATCTGTGTTTACTTTCTAGTTTAATAATACCTTATCTTCAGAGTCTGATAAGCATGTGTAGTACAGTAATATATTGGTATTATTTGTAGCAATAATAAAGTATACTCTGACTAAATACATTTACTTCTGCATGTTTATGGTTGAAGTTTGAGTCACACCAAGTTAGTCTTCAATTTTGTGTAATATAACACTCAGCGGTAGCTTAGCGCTACAGAAAACAGCTAAAGCAGCTCAGCGGCTCTCTGGCTTTTAGGTCCGGCCCCTGGCAGCCTGGGGAGGGGGGATTCGCTGCATGTATTACATGCAGAATTCCATAAAATGACTGTGTATTCATAATATGAACCTCCCAAGTGCCCTGCTTTTCTCCCTAGCCCTCAGGGGCCGCTCACTGTTGTGGCGCTGGGTGAGCGCCCTCTTCCCGCCATTTTGTCCCCCTCGCCCTAGCACAAGATGGCGGTGTGAGGGGCCGTAGCCCTGCCCCTGGGGCCTCGCTGTCCCCTCTGGGCTGCTGCTCACCTCTGGCATGGCGGGGCTGGCCAGAGGGCCCAGGCTGTGGCCAGACCAGGGGACAACCACCCACGAGGGCCGCGTTAGTTTCTTTCTCTCCCTTTGGCGCAGCATTTTCTTTAACCTTGCCCGTCCTGGCTCGCAGATGGGAGAGCGTCACAGTCTCTCTCTGAGTTGTCCCTTTCTCAAAATCTGTCTGGAAATGGGCCAGGTATTATGTGGACATCTCCCACCGCCATGGAGGTGGCCGGGGTCCCGCCTGGCTCCTGAGGGCCGCCCAGTGCGGGAGGGAGGGAAGCACAAACGCCAAACCAAGCAAATGTTTCAAAACAATTTCGCTTAACGTTAGGCTAGATGAGACTAGGCTTTAGAGTCGGTGACTACCTGTGTATGTTTCCTGCAAACGGATCCCGTCGCTCTGTAGGTAGGTTGTTCAGGTGATTCGTACCAGAGCTGCAGAGCTGTGATGACTGTATTTTTAAACTATCAAATCCGTTATTAGCATTTCTTCCTTCCCTGCATTGTCTGTAAAGTTAAAGGCTTCATTTTACAGCAAGAAAATAAGAAAAAGAAAATCAAATAAAATATGTTAAATTATCTTTTGCCAAACCTTAAAACATTTTCTCAGAAAACGTGAGTTTTCTTGTTTGTTTCAGGTTTGTTCCATTTTCCAAAACTGTGCTGTAGCTTTCTTTTTTCGAAAGTGTTGACCTTTCCCTTGTAATTAATTAAATAACAATTTTATATCTTAATTCAGACCTACTTCTTCCACTCTTGTTTCTCAGGATGAAGTGGCTCATACTCTTACAGAAAGCAGAGTATTGAAAAACACCAGACACCCTTTTTTAACAGTAAGTATTAGGAATTAGTTTTTAAGTACATGAGCAAATAATTTTCAGTATCATTTGTATTCCATTATGAACATAATTTATACGCAAATCCCAAAGTCCTTCTCATGGAGATTTGTAAATAAGTAGTAGCTATCTGGTGCTTATACGATATCCTTTACCAGAATATGTATTGAAGGGTTCAGAAAGAAAGCTTCTAATAATTTACCTGCATTGAAAATAAATTTAATTGTAGAATGTAACTGTTGTGCAATTGTTGTGATTTTTATATATGAATGCTTTTTCAGTAAAGGTTATTGATTTCACATAGTGTCAAGTAAGAAATTTTTACCAAGAAAACTTAATTAAGAATTCAATAAAATGGTAAAAATACCAATTTATTCAACATAAGTAGCCCACGAAGCAACAAAACTTGGACCCTACTACCTCAATGTCTTTGTCTTTATATAGTTAATATTTAATAGCAGGGAAATATTGAAAAGAGGATGAAAATGTTGACATTAATGTCAAATTATGATTAATAGTTTTAATTTTACAACTGACTTCTTTCTGTAGAAGTAATTCTGATTCCTCTCCTTTGAGATTGTATTAGAAAATCCTTTTGTTGATTTCAAGAGATAATGCTGTATCTCAAGATTAGGGGAGATTTTTTTCTTTTTTGCGTTAAAATATCAAAGTATAACATCAAAGCTTTCCTATTTCAAAAATCATAAACCATTTAGAAAGCAGAGGATTGCATTCACATTGCTTGGTCAAAACATTCTTGGAAATTCAGTAGACAGAAATGAGATCCCCTGAAGTTTCTTAAATTAGAGTGCAAAGGTAAGCAGGAATAGGCATAATTACCATCAAATCATGCAACACCGTTGCTGCAGTTGTATCTTCATGTCTTTCTGGTATTATGAAACAAATCCTGTAAGGAGGCATGCAGTATTTAAGTCACTTGAATCTCATTATGAATTTGTTAACTGTAGTTCTACTGCATTTTGTTTCTTTTAGGTCAAGCCCACATCTGTAGATTTTCTTTGGTGGTATTTTTCCCAGCAAAATCAAATCAACATTGATAGGTCAAGAATTTTAATTATGATAATAACATTTGTTAAAATTTCAAAATTGTATGTAAATAGATGTATTAATTTGGCACTCAAGTGTTTTTAACATTGCATAGTATGTAAACCCAGAGATTCTTTGCTTTGGAAATGAAAGCAGGTTAAGATCACTTTTCAGATTTCTTTTGGGAGAAATTAATAAGAATATGGTAGTCTGTCCATGGGCATTGTTGAAGTGGACATCATAAAAATATGGTGAGTGAGAATAGCTGGTACCATGTAAGGCAGTCAGAAATGCAGTGTAACATTGTGTATTTTAGTAGCTACTTAGTATTATATTACAACAGGCATGATTTTTTTGTATCAATGGCCGTGTGGCAGAGATGAGGGAAGACATGCAGGTTTTTGTGTTAAATTATTTCATGCTCCAGATAGGAAGTTACACTTTTAATTACTCTGAAAGTTCTCACCAAGTCAGAATTGTCTGCATAAGAGGATAAAATTAAATTTTGTTACAGTTGAAGTGCAAGAAATCGTGTTAATACAAGATGATAATTGGTTTGGTTTTGCTGTTTTCTTTGCAAGTCCTTGAAATATTCCTTCCAGACAAAGGATCGTTTGTGTTTTGTCATGGAGTATGTTAACGGAGGAGAGGTAAGTTTAAAAAAGATGTTCTGCACTTGTAATGGTAATTCTGTCTCTGGGTTACACTTTTAAGTTTTTCTTGGATTTTTTGCTTTGTGTAGTATCTTTGACCTTCTTTTTTTTTTTTTAAAAAAAAAGTTTTTAAAACTTTTATTTAAAAAAAATGTAGACATGTTTTATAACTATGCTGTCAAAAGTAGTTCCTATAATGAAAAAATTAGACTATTGTATCATGAAAGATAATTTCATGGTAGAGAAATAATTACGAATAGCATGTTGTTTCATCCTCAAGCATGTTATAGCATGTTCTAGCATGAAACAGTCATAATCTAGTTTAAACATGGAAAAATAATGATGAGCAGTCTTATTTTTGTCCTGATGTGAGGTATGTGCTCTCTTCATTGTTGTAGCCATTGCAAATACCTATGAGAAAAGAGTGCAGTGTTCATATTTTTCACTGCTGCTGTGCCCTTCCCTTGCTGTGTACTCTGGAAATTTCAGTTTAAGTGCTAAACTTCTTAAGGGGGTGTTAGCCTTAAGCCATTGCTGTCCTCCAGCTGTTTACTAAAGAACGGAATATCAAAAACTATATCCATCAAATGGAATTAAAGAGAACTGCAATCTAAGAAGAGGGCTTTTATCTGCCTTTTAGGTGCTGTTTGCCGTTTGTATCTTGTTACAACATGAACTAGGGGTTTTTCCTTATTTTGTCTACTATATGCTGCATAAAAACGTTAAGAGACTATGTGTTCCACTAGCTTTTTTTATCAGAAACTGTTTCTTCATTCAGGAATTGCTGCAGCATGGTACCATGTTTTGCATTGTCCTTCTGCTGTGTTCTCCTACAATAAAACTGTCTTCAGCTGTAAGCCTAATGCTTGAGCGCCCCCAGAGCGCCTGTCTTGCATTTGTTGTTCTGGCAGTTTCTGGGTCCTGTCTGAGGGCCATTTACATCCTATCTCATCCATGGCTGTCTACCAGCCCTGGCTAAACATGCAGCTGTAGGGTTCTCATATGGGAGGATGGCTTGTTTAACTCAGTATGGCTAAACCCAGTTCTGGACGTCCCTTCATGGCTAGGTGAGCTAGACACAAAGATCTCCCTCAGCAGTGATGGGATAACAGCATCTCTTGGTCACTCAGCTGGCTTATTTGACATTGAAATATCACCAATATTAAGTCAAGGCTATCTTCAATGATTTTTAAAGTGATGTCTTAGAAAGTAGCTAATAATTCTTAGTTTTCTCTGTGCAAGACCTTACTGCATTTCTGTAATCTCAGGGGATGCCCTTTGAAAGTATGTTTTTAGCATCAGCCTGTTGTTTAGATACTCATCTTTTTGAAAGGTACCTTTCTGTCCTATTTGAATACAGAGCAGAGTCCACAGAGAATGTTTTTGACTCCTTTCTTGTGATTGAGGATACTCTGACACCGTGTTTTGATCGGGCTTGTATCTTGCATTCCTCTGCATTGGGTGGTGCACTCTTGTGCCAACTGCTGCAAACATCTCGTGTCATGGGTTTCTGGGTGGCAGTCTGCTTTTGCTTATCGGGATTTGAATAATTGCAATGTACTATGCCAAGAGTGGGTTGCTTTATAACAGGTACGGTGCTCTTGTTTGTCAGTGTTGTTCATGTTGTTTGCTGATGGTTCCCTAATTCTGTGACGCTAACCATAAATTTTTGCCACAGTGGGAAATAATGGCCTTTCAGAGTTGGCAGTTTTCTTTGAAGAAACTCTTTTGATATGCTTACGTGCTTCTCTCTGACTAGAGATCTAGAAGTTGGACAAACTGGCCTTTTAAATAGGAAAACCTTTAATCTTAGGAAATTTTCCTGTGAATTCCAGACTTTAGTCACTGTCTGCTAAGCAATACAAAGGACTTAATCTTTGTAAAACTAGCCTTGTTATTAACTCGAAACAACTGAAAATAAGCTACACAAAGTTTAGCCAACATTTTTGCCGTTTGTAAGTGTATGTCCTATATGGTACACAGACTTTTCTTTTGCTGCTTCCCTCTACTGTTTTCTCTGTGTTCCAAGGAAGTTCATTTCCCTACAATGGTTTCTTACTGTTGAAGGTGTTGAAAACTCATCTTTTAATTATATCCTTCCAGTGGGAAATTGCCTCTAGCAGTACTATGTTGCTTTTGATTCTTTCCAGAGCTGTACTACCTTAAGTGTGTTTCTGTTTAAAATTCTGTTACATTAAAGATTTCCTTTCAATTAAACAGTTGTGTCTGGGTCAGTTGCTTGGGAATTTTCATGGACTACACCTTTCAGGAGCACATTACCCGAACAGTCCTTCAAAGGAAGGAGTTCTTGAAATTTGTGTCTGTATTCTTGACTCTCATCTAGGTGAAAGCAAGAAAATGCCACAATTTAGGCTGTTGCCCAACTACAGTAGTAAAAAGTGTAGTCAGTACTGGGGGTCTTGAGTTCCTGTTCCTGTGGTTGGGAAGGAAAACAGTCAAGGAAGGGGTCACTGAATTACTGAATTTCATTTGGGAGGAGAAGAAATCATGTTAAAATGCTTCTAAACATGAATCTTTAATACTGATGAAAAATCCAGATCCATGTTGAATTTAATATCCCACCAGAATGGTACCAATTTATCATTGCCTTACCTTGCCTATGTAACTTCTCATTATTTAGCTCAGTTAATAAGGGAACACAGTATAATGAAAATGTAACTGCATCAGTTATATTTACACTGTATGTGTTTCTTTACAGTGTACAAAGTATTACTGTATGGAATTGACTTCCTTTAAAAAAAAAACCAAAACCTATTCTGTAGCTAAATATATTAAAGCATTAGAGGGTTTAAAAATATATATATATATAAAAACATTAGAGGATTTTTTTCAAGAATTTTTTCAGATGGAAATATTGACTATGTTTTCCTTATACTTAGAACTTCTACTGTTAATTTTCTGCTGCTTAAGGGCCCAATCTTGAAAACTTTGTTGTGGGCTGAAAGCTTAACTTTTTCATTTTTTAGTGTTGCTGTTGGACTGTCTGGATTAAGTGCTTAGCCATGTCTATTGATCATAAACTGTGTTGCAGTATAGAGCTAGAAGGATACTTCCACCATTGTGATTATATCTCAACTCCTTTGTTATACTGAAGGAATTACATTAAAGTGGCTTTAAGGCATTGAAATTTGATTTTAGAAAAAAACCAACACTCATCTGGCTTAGTTGAGATGACCAAATTCCAGTATCGGGACTTTGAAATGGCAGATTTTATGCATGTGTCGTAAAAAAAATACAGTTTATCGTGCAATACTGCATGGTTTTTTTGGTTCAAAATACAGAATATTAATGTAAATATTTTTAAATAAGTAAAACTATCAGTACTTGCAGATGAACACAGGCCTACTTGAAAGAAAAGAATACCCCTTCATTTTTTTGTACATTTTTTGCTGTCCTTGTCATATCGACATTTGGAAAAAAAAGTCAGTCAGTATTGATGGTTTTCCTGCTAGTATGGATTTGCCTACTCTTCCTTTTGTGACGCCTGTAATTTTGAGTACTATTTGATTGCAGTATGTTAGTAGTATGTTACAGTATTCCCCCAACTTCTGGGTCGCACAGAATGGTGTAAACTGTGGTATAAACCCCGATGTTCTAAGAATGGCTCTTTATTTTTGGAGAATACTTTTGGACTGTACTGTGTGCTTCTCATTTTTTATTTTCCAGTATTTTGCTGGTTGAAAAGCTTTAGGAATGAAATCTATTACATACATTACTCTGCAAAGTGCACTGATTCAGCTGACTAATAAGTTGATTAACTTCCTTGCTTTGCACTTTCAGGATAATTCCAAATTCTGTACTTTGTAACAAACTTAATTGGTAATTATCTGTATAATAAAATGAGACTCTACAGTTTGTTCAGATGGTTTCTCCACTCCAGAATTCTCAATCTCTGTTCTGCTTGGCTTTCTTTTTTTCCGCAGCTCTTGCTTCAATTCATTAGGCAAGAGAGAACTAAATGGTTTGTTCTAATTGAACAAGTGCTGTTACTGTCTAGAAAAGAAGACAGAATATACAACCTACCTAATGAAAAATGACTGAATATTGGTGTAAGCTTTGTCATTTTTATCTTGGCTGTGTCCCATTTTGTTTTCCTAAACCACGAAAATGAGAGAATGTTCCTTAGCCTAAAATTATGATAGTGCGAGATAAGGGTACTATATTTATTTGGGTATAGAATGTCCCTAGAAACAGTATAAAGTCTGAAACAATAAACAAATAATTCAAAACGTCAAGGCTGCTACTGCAAATGCTTTGCAAAAGAGTCAGATCAATAGTCAAATATAAAATGTGTTTAATTGCAGAGCTGCACAAACCTGATATACAACAGCAAGAAGCAGTCATACAACTTTCAACGTGCTAAATAGGTCAATAGCATGTGTAGAAGTTTAATGTATTGATTGATATAAGGTTGTGTGTTTTATATATGTGGCATGCTTGGATGTGCAGTTGAATATACTTTTAGTTTTGATCTTTGTTTTC
Source organism: Falco cherrug (assembly GCF_023634085.1). Lineage (NCBI taxonomy): Eukaryota > Metazoa > Chordata > Aves > Falconiformes > Falconidae > Falco > Falco cherrug. Next base: position 85,846,446 of record NC_073702.1, on the reverse strand, counting down.
ATTTGTTAAAAATTTTCCATTAACATTTTTTATTAGGATAAAACCCCACGGCAACATTGTTGTTCAGTTTTTAAATAAAGGCGTACCAGGAAATTTATAGCTCCAGTCCTCACTGTAACTATAGCACCCTCAAGTATGCCATCAAAAATGTTATATGCAAAATGGCTTTCCTTGTGCCAAAGCTATTTTGATTGCAATTCCAATGACTTTATAGCACATACTTAATAACTGTAAATCAATAAATAGTGCACATGTTGGAAGTGTTTTTCAGAACCTTCCATCAGATTCCTTCTTTTCCTTCTCTGACTTAATAAATCTGATCTTCATGTTCTGACAATCGTAAACAGAGCCTGGTGGCACAATTATTTCATAATAGTGAACCAAATACGTAATTTGTTGAAAATAATGCTGTAATCTCACTGAATTAGATGTTTCTGTTATCATTTTAAAAATAACTTTAGAATTTTTAGCATGTATTTGAGTGTAGGAATTTGCATTTAACATACATTTTTATATCTGTACATTCTTCATTAAAAACTAGCACGTATTGTTTGATGACAAGTCTGTGAAGTGCTATAATAATACGAAGAATGCTTATGAAGAATGACTGTAGTTAAACGTCTGACATTAAAATACACTGACTTGGGAACTCAGTCTCTGGCAAACACAGAACTGTTGCTAGTTATTTCTAGCTGGTCATTTTACTTTGAAGTTAGTATTTTGAATTAATACTGAGAATATTTTGTTGGAAAGAAAACACTAAAGGAAATAAACTTGTGTTGTGTTAATATGTCAGGTTATCAACTCACAGATTCAAATCGGGACACTTTTTTGTGGGAACTAATAAATCTGTTGCTGGCTAGTATCCTGAGCTGTTAGAATTTTCTAAGACTTTGCTGCTCAGCTACTGGATCCATCTCTTTCATAGAGAAAATTGCAATAGTCCTCTCATATAGATAGGAATGTAGGGCTAATTGGAGATTATATTATAAATTTCTCAGCTGTGTTTTCTATTTGTACACATTATAAAGTGATCTAAAAGTTGACCTTTATTTTGAATTACTTTGACTCCATCCAAACAAATAAAACTCTTAAAAATGAATGATATTAGCTCATTATTTACGAAAGAGACTACAGTACAGACATAAACACATAAATACGTAAGTTTTGTAGTTTGCTTTATTTGGATTAAAATCTACTTAGCAGCATTTGTTTCCTATTTAAATCTTTCAAAAAATGTGTGGAAAAGGCCCCACAAATTGAGAAATTGATTTATTCTTTTCCCAGTCTTATGACATGTGAGGCACTTCATGAAGGCAGACTTAGTTGCTTAGTCTTGTGGTTTTCTGTTTGCGTGGGCAATTAAGCAGTCCTCAGTACAGAAAGCCGGTTACTACAGGGAGGGCTGATGTCACCGCCAGGATCGGTGCTTCAATGGGGAAAAGAGCAGCAGGAGCAGCTGAAATACCTACAGAATAGTGATCCTCCTTCTCATGCAGGCATTCCATTTTTGTACAGGGTGTCTTGAGAATTCAAAAAGAAACTGAAAGGGGAATGCAGATATAATGAACAACACTGAAATACTCTAAATCGTACTGCAGTTTCTGTTTTCTGTGAAGTCTCTGCTTGTACAAGTATATGCTGCCAAGAGGCTCAGTTTAGTGGGAAGTTTGTTTAGATTCAGAAGAAAGTAATACTCTTCTTTTGAAGTACAACTGTCAGGAAAGAAGCTTATAGGATTGACTTTGTTGAAAAGTTTACGTGCTAAAGTAGCTGCAGTAATTCTTACACTGATTTGTGCCATGTGAGCAGTGTAGATTTCCTACAGGTGTAAAGTAGGATGTGATAACGACAGATTAAGCATGTTACTGTTTTTTTGGCTGGTTGGTTTTGGGTTTTGGTTCTTTTTTTAACTACCCTGCCATTCTGGAATTCTCATCTACTTGATATTTTTAGCAGTCAAAATTAAAAAATGCACATCATTTTTATGAATTTCCTTGCCTATGTTTAATTTATCAGTGGTCACATTTTCTGTATTTTCTGTTTTGTTGATGGTTAGCCCTGGTGGTAAAAAAAACAAACATCGTAGCTTGAAGGAGTAAGGCAGGTGGCCTGCAGGTCTGGAGCAGAATACAGAAAACATGCTAATCTTTGCTGTAGGACTTTCCCAAGCTTTCTTAACACAGTAAATAAAGCTAGCCATTTTAGAGAGCATTTGAATCAAACAGCCAAATTCTGCTTTTTTAGGTACTGTTCCAGGTTCTGGGGGTGATGTTTTATCCAGTAAGATGCTGACAACCTTATAGAATTTTACTTCAGGCTTTTTCAGTGCAGCTGAAGTTACTGGCAGCACGTAATGACCAGTATTTTTCACTGAAGACTTCAGTTGAAGAAGTGCCTGCAAAGGGCTGTTACTTCTAAAGTATTGAAGAAGTGATAAAACCCCCAAAGAAATGTTTATATTGTAGCAAAGAAATACACTAAATACGTAGATTTGTTTTTATAAGCCCTAAGCACTGGTTGGTTTGTTTTTTCTAGTGACCATGATATTGCTAGCAGTATGAATGTGCTGTTTTTGTAAAATGCCAGTTCACCATTTCAGTCGAAGTCTACTGAAGAATTAGGCTTTTTTCGCTTCAAAAGAAAGTTAATAAATTACTGAAAAACTTTAAGGTGGAACGAGAATCTGGGTATTTTAGTGATATTTCTCAGTGACTTAAAGTCTAAGGAGGTAGTGGAGGGAGAAGTACATAATGATTCTGCTGCATATTTTTTTTTCCTCTGGTAACTGAAGGTTAAATGAGTAGCAAGCAGAATGCCTTAAACAAGATTGGTATATTGATTAAAACGCTGATTTAACAGCTCGCTTTCTCCCTTTGGAAACCCAGAAAAGATAAGCCAGCTGCTGTCTAAGAGTGCTGAGTGTCCACTGAGAGTACACTATCTATCATCACAATATGGTGATGAGAGGTGTTTTATGTTTGTGTTAATTTCCCCCACTAAATCAGTAATTATTACAATCCTGTCCCTGCTGTTTACCCTGCAGCTGTTTTTCCATTTGTCGAGAGAGCGGGTGTTCTCAGAGGACCGCACACGCTTCTATGGTGCAGAAATTGTCTCTGCCCTGGACTATCTGCATTCTGGGAAGATTGTCTACCGTGATCTCAAGGTAAAAAAAGAAAAAAAAAAAGTAATCAAATTTTTGTTTTTGCAGGGACTATAGGGACAAACACAAAGTAATTATAAAGTTGCACTATTCAGAGTTAATGGGGAAAAAACCCCTGTGTTCAGTTTAAAGTTCTGTGTGTGCTGAAGGAAGTTGTTTGATACAGCAATCTATAGATGGCTATATTACTTGGCTAACTTAATGAAAAAAAGAAACAGCATACCTTAGTGGTACTTGAAGGAGATTTAAACTTCTGATCTTTTTTTTCCCCTCCTGTTAATTATAACTTAACTTGGATTTCAACATATCTCAAATGTAATTCTCAATGTCCCCAAACAAGGGAAATGGAGAATTGGGACAATGTGACTGCATTCTCTTTATCTCACCAAAAAGTTATGTTCTTGTATGGTTTGAAAACATTTTAAAACAATTCAGAACACTTTAATAGGAAAATAAATTCAGCCTTAATTTAAACGTTATTTTGTCTTTTGTATCCTGGGGAAGATTTGTAATATTGGAATGTAGTTTGTCTTAGGCTTGCCTGGGTATACAGTTGTGTATCCTTGGTTGCCTGAAGCTTCAGGTACTCTGTGACACAGCATGACCATGTTCTGTGGAAAATCACCTTTGCTTTCAACAGGAACTTTTCCTAACTAACTTACGCAAGAGAAACCTATAAATTCCATGATGAGACTGTATTATTTCTGTGACAAACATTTAATTTCTTGTATGGGAGATTGTGCTTTCCCTTTATACTTGCACACAAGCAGATTTTGTTCATCAGCTCCTTTGCACGGGAACCAAGGAGAAGTAGGCAATGGTAGGCAAGTTCTGCTCAGGGAGGCAGATAGAAAGCAAAATATTGGGTTACCTTTTTGTAGCAGAATCTGTTGTAATAACATGAAATGCTGTGGCATCTTGGAAAAATATGGAATTGTCTAGTCAAGGAATGATAGGTCATGATTGTTGATTTAAAGTCTAATAAGGAAGGAGGAACTTGACATCGTTAATCTTCTACTGCTGGTGTCATCGACTTTGCATCTTCTTTGTGTGACACTTAGACTCAACAGGAAACACATACCTTTGAATGTATTTCAGGCTTATGCAGACTTAGGAAGACAGGAGACTGTTCTTTGTTAGCATTTTCACTACATACCTTAGAAAAAAAGGTTAAGAAAAGTTGTTGAGAAGTATGTTTCACTTGGTTTTGGTTCTATCTGTATTTAAAGTATTGCTAATAAAAGGCTTTTGGGAAAGTGATGAATAGCCGTGCTTTTGAGATAGTCCATATAGTAGTAATTTTTATTCCTGTTCTTTATATAACGGGCTGTATTCTCTTTTCACATTTCAAAGCAAGAATCATGTATTTAAAAAGCAAGGCAAAGCATGCAGGTGTACACATGCACAATTAAAAAACAGTGTCTTTGCTAATATACAAGGAGGAATTTACCTCAAAGGTTTTGTTTCTATCCTCTTTTTTTTTAGCCTCTCTACCCCCACTTTTGTCTGTTATTGAAAAAGTTGTGGAAGATATCAGGTATTTTAAGGATTTATGGATATATACTAGCTGTTTCATGACAGTGTAGTAGGTAAAATGTATCTTGATAATTGAAGGTCATGTTACAGCAAAGGAAACCTATAAAGTATTACCAAATGACAGCCGTAATTGTAACCTTGAATTATTTGATTATATCTTGAGAATGTTTAGATTTAGAAAATCTGATTTAGAAAAGTATTTTACTTTTGTTCTATGGAAGATGCACCAAACTTCTAAAACTTAAGAATGAAAGGGCACACTTCTATTGACCTGGGATTTACTTTATTAAGTGATTATTTAACTTGTGTAACAGTAAACACTGTTAAATGCTGTAATATAATAGATGCTGTATTTTTTTGGAAATTACAAACAAATTACAGTCTATTGCAAGCAATAACTCTGTATCTTTTTTGCAAAATTGATGTAATGCATCAGCCTGTCCTGTTAAGAAATACTATGGTAACATTTTTTTTCCCCAACACAGTTAGAAAATCTAATGTTGGATAAAGATGGACACATAAAAATTACAGATTTTGGTCTTTGCAAAGAAGGAATCACAGACGCAGCAACTATGAAAACGTTCTGTGGTACTCCAGAATACCTGGCACCTGAGGTATGATTTAGAATATGTTCTTGTAATACAGTATAAAATGTTTATTTTTCATTTAATTTTAGACTGTGATGTTTGTCTGCTGAAAACCATTCATTGTAGTAAAGAACTGACAGTCTGCCCGATGAATACTATGCAGTTGTTATTCAGAATTGTATGTGCTACTATTCTTTGTGGTGATTATATATATATATTGATGCTGTGCTTCTTAGTGTTTAAAAAGGCCTCTAACGTGCATTTTGCTTCTCATGTTTGCCTTCCTCTGGTAAAGTTTTTATCTTCCAATGATTTCTTCAAAAATAATCTTCCATCTGTCTGTCACTTGGAACATATGATCCTGCTTAACTGAGCTGTATAACTAGCGTTTATATAGCCTCAATGGAGGCGAGGGGGAATAGGAAGATACTGAGATTGCTGAGTTTTATCTGAACTCGCCAGTTGCAGGGAGAGGGAGTTGAAATTTTAGATGCTTCTGCTAAAAACAGTTGAGTGTATCAACCTCAGAACTGGTTGAGATAGGCAGAAAAACGTAGCTGTTTCCTAATATGTAAGCAGAAGTGGCGTCCCAGAGTGTGTCACCGCATCTTTACCATTAGCTAGCACTCAGTATGCCAGACATCACATGTGTCTTGAGGACTGATAAAAAGATGGGACACGAAGACATTGTTTTGGTTCCCTTCACAGCTCTGGTTTGGCCACTTGAGAATCTGTTGTGGAAGCTCAAGTCACCTGAATGATTTACCCCAGTGTTAGTGCTGACAGCTCTGCTACTGACGCCTACTGAGAAAAAGCAAGGAAAGCACTGTCAAAATTGTGGGGTTTGTCCTCTCTCTTCATTCAACAGTGCTGATTGTGGGGCTCAGAAATGTCATTCTGCGTCTCCCCTGGGGTAGCCAGACGCAATGTCAGTATTGACATGAAAGACAGCATTATTTTTTTACTCCATGCCAAGGATTCTGCGGATGCTGAATTAGAGCTTCTTTCCAGTCTTGTCAGCGTTCAAGATTGCTAATTGGCATAGTACACACCTGATACTGAGACAACTTTCCCGTCAGCCTAAAGGACTTCTCAAGCCTTTCAGTCCTACCATTTGTTTTAGAGAAGGATCCTTCAAGGGTTTCCCACCTCTTGCAGCAACTCAGCACCACCAGAAAGTCTGTTGTTACGTGTTGCCTTTGAAGAAGAATATGCCTTAGTTTGAAGGGAGTAGATGAGGAGGGTACTGATTCAGCATAGCTCGTTACCCTCCGATTTTCAGGAGTATTGATTCCTGAAGAGCAGTAACAAGCGCTGGTGCCTATTTAAACAAGCAAGTTTAGATTGCCTTTCATTTTTTATTCTGAACCTTACAATTAAAGGATGTCAAGGAAACTGGTATACATCACTTTCTAGATACTGCTGGCTGGAAATGAAGATTTTAGGATAGTCAAGTTTGAGGGTTTGAGAGTCTTTCTAAATATCCTAAAGCAAATTTTAAGTCTCCTCCAGTGTGCACTTGGGGAGGAAATTGAAACTGCTAATAGTTGATTATAAGTGAATATGGTATGCAGAGTTAATGAAACCATTTTGGTTCATAGCATGATCTTTTGATACATTCTTTTTCTCCAACTATAAAAGAAACATCAGTATTCTTAGGAGCCACTAAATTTCTTTCCATCCATCTGGTTCCGTCTTCCTTGATTGTTTCAGCAGTGAAGAGAAATCTGAGCAGTCATCCTTTCAAACTGTGGGTTTGAAGTACCTAAATAATTTTGATTGGTTAACTGTGTTCATTTCAGCTGTTTGGTGAGTCACCAGCTGCTCTAGCTGTTGAAGACAAACTCACTAATACCTGGTCTCCTTTGCAGACTCCCATCCCTTAGATTCCAAGGATGACTTGGATGCAGAATGTTGCTATCTGGTGTGTCAATCTGTGACATCTCCTTTGTGTTTAGTGCAGGGCCACTCAGCAGTTACCTGCATTTAAGGGTTCCAGAACTATTCTTAGCCTGCTTTGAATCTTTCATGGCTACTTAGAAGAAGCTGCAGATCCACCTGTTTGGCTTGGTACAGTGGCCATTTTTCTTCTGTTCCACACTCAGAATCTGTTCCAGCAACAAGAACAATGCAAGGGATGATACTGTCATCACTGGTATAGACTACGGGTGTCGTTGCCAGCTTTTACCCCCTTGTTGTCTTCTTGTCAGCAGTCTTGAAAACTTTCTCAAAGAGTGCAGATACCCTGTTCAGTTGCTTTCATCTGCTTTCCCACCTCTCACTTTTGGAAACATTAGCTCTCTTCTATCGAACTTGGCAAGGGATCATTCTGGGTTTTAGACACCACAAGTTACTTGATCCACTTTGCCTTTCTCTAGCAGTCCTACTCCTCTCTTCTACCTTCCGTTATAAGTATTTTTGGACACCCACCCTATATAAGTCTGCCTTGAAGGACGTTGACTCTTCATTAACCCTGGGAACCAAAGAACTTATTCCCTTTTACCACAGGGATAAAGGGTTTAGAGCAAGCAGCCTAGACAGGTTGCTGATACCCCGTAAGATGACTCAACACCTTTATCCATACATTTTTATTTAAAAGGGTGAAGTTAGCAGTATATGACACAATTGCAAAACCCAAAACTTTCCGTTTGTACTCTCAGCTGCTGCAATAGTGTGTACCGTTGCATTGGCTGGATAGTAGCTCACCTGAGACAATTGTATCTGCTTTCATATGTGGGACAGCTGTCTGATAAAGGGACCGTCAAGAGACTGGGTCCTCCAGTCTGTTCATGTGCATGCGTCAGAAAATGAATGTGCAAAAATCACTTTTTGTTACAGTTCAGGCCACAGGAATCATTACCAGATGCTAAAGACTTACTACTACCTTTTGACAAATTGCAGATCATGAGAACCTAATGTTACAGCTGGACTTTAATCCTGTTACTGCGGTGAATTCCTGCTTAATTCCTGCTTGTTTATCCCAAGACAAATGACAGCATATACTTATGTTTTACCTGGTCGTGGTAAGCGTAAAGGCAGATAGATACCTTTCAGCCTCTCTTTAGAAGCCAGATAGTCTCCAGTTACGTGGAGAAATCCATTCAGCATCTGTCCCTTTAATAATACCCTTGCATCCCCCTCTTTCATCACGGTCAGTTGTGATGGGTGCATCCCTTCTGCAGACCTTTTGGTTCAGTTTCCCATGTACTTGTTGGCTGGTGGTAGAGGACGCTAGGACTGTACTGCGTAAAATGCAGGGGTAGCCTGAGGCTGCTGTCGACCAGCCAGGAAGCAGGTGACCCAGGAACCTTGCACTGGGAGGAATCTGTACCTAGCCTGAGAACTGACTTAATACTTGCTTTTGTATTAATTCACTGTTGTGGATTCAGTTCCAACAGGAAAACAGGGAAGTAGCTAAGCCGGAGTAAGGTGGATTTCCTCCTTGCATGACATTCTTTGAGGTGAAGGTGTCCTAGTGGATCCATAAAGAATTATTTCCCAGGGTGATTTCCAAATTACTCATAGTCAGAAAATAAGCATACCTGTTGCTGCATTTTCCCTGCAAACCTTATGTTTCTGAGATCAAAGTAGCCCTTCCCACTGTCTGTTGAAAAGTCTCTTTCATCTCATGTGGTAGGGCCTGACCTTTCATATAGAACCCTGAGACTGACTGTGCTGGTATCTGGCAGATCCAGAAAAATGCCCCTGTGCATGCAAAGATCAAATGGATGGTGGGACACAGGAAAAAAAATACAATGAGATTGCCAGGTTGGAGCCAGTTTTTATCTTTGGGGCTAGAATTACTTTTCTGGACCATCACTGATTTATCATTTGTGGCACCCACCTCGAAGTTTATGCATACCTTCACCAAGCACTATAGGGGCTGTTATAGGGGCGTGCAGGGGTTCCAGCTAGGTGGTGCACAGGTACATTCCCTTCTTGTCCTCTCCTAGACCTTCCCTGTGATCCAACACCAGTGTTCTACAGTTTAAAGAAAACTAAAATAGCATTGGCTGTGCTTGTCTTACATAGGTACGTGCCAAGCATGAAAGATGTTAGGGTATTAGTACATTCTCTAGGAAGAAAATAGTTGCTCCTGTCAAATAGCAGGGCTTATATATGTTTACAGTACAGATGTACATTTTGGTCACAATTATTGAAGGATGAATAAGATTTGTCAAATTATACAGTCTTTTGAGAATAAGTTGGTTATCTGATAAATAATGAAATACCTTTATCATCTGCAGTAGAACGAATGCAAGCCTTTTTGTGTGTGTCTGTAAGTGTAGTGGTCATGCTTAACATTTCCCTCTAAGAATCGGCAGTACTCCCCATTTGAAAGGTATAAAATATTTTATGATTTCTCATTCCTTAGTAGTTTTCCAGGAGGAAGAGACTGTTTCTTAGGAGTCTGTTTCCATTGTTATCCTTCAAAGTAAGCTGTCACATTAGAGATCGTTGTGGTGTCTGAGAATAAACAGACCCAAGGAGAAAAAATGAATTGTGATCCCATTTAGGAAACATAGATGTATTCTTAATTTTTTTCAGAAAAAAACCCACAAAATGTTTCTTTTGCAGTTTTGCAGTGGCAAAGGTAGGACTGGACCGTGTGTCTTCTCCAGACAGTATCACTTGCTTAATAAAGAAAGAATAAAACTGAGAAAGTACTTGTAAATATACCTGGGAGACATTTAAAAGCAGATGGATTTTGATAGTTTTCAGTTTATCGTCAGGGAACAAAGACCTGCTAATAAAGATACTGATCTCTAAAGACTTTCTTTAATAGAACGTTCAGGAAATGAAGCTACTTGTGCAGAGAAATAAAAATTATTGCAGCTCTGTTCATTTATAAGGGTGATTTCTTACATGAGACTGCAGTTTCTGGCTCTTGGCATTTCAGTTCAAGTTCTTAGGACTAAATGTACAGTCTTAGTTTTAGTAGGGTTGTCACTGCGGTACCAAGTTTTGGTGTCACAGGAGATACAAGTTTAAATACCAGAAATTAATTTTGAAGCTTTTAATTTTCTTAATAACAGGAGAGAAGATGTTTTAGCTATGAACAAGTCTGTAAGGGACTTCATGGATGATAAATGACTCTTCATTGATGTACATGATCAATGATATTTAGATGTATTCTAATAACAGGGAAAATGGTTGGATCTTGTTAAGTTTTATTACCATAAAAATACAGACTAGATGGATGAATGCATTCCTATAAGAACAGTAGTCTTTTATTTTAAGAAAAAATACAGCAGCACCATTTCAATATAGTTTAGAGAGTTACTATCTCTTAAATGTATGTGACAATAAGTAAGACCAGAGTAGACTCATGGACTTTGTCCATAGGCATGAGAAGGTCTGTATGTCTTATAACTCATTTTAAAATGAGACCAGTGGAGATGAAGCAAATGCTAAGATTAGTTACGCAACACTTGTGTGGCTGCTTTTTTTTTTTTGGTGTGTGATCTTTCTTGAAGAAATGGGAGTGACAGAGATCATGTGTAATCAATTATTTCCCTGAGTTTTATCTCAGAGAAATGAAAGGTAAAACTCTTTTATCAAGAAGCAGCTGCTGTCTTTCCTCACTTTTCACTTAATTTCTTATTTACAGCTTTTCTTTTTGGGAGGGGTATGTCTTTGATGTAGGAGTGACCCAAAATCTAGAACTTGGCCATCAAAGTTCAGTGGCTGAAGTTCAGCAAGGGGAAGCATGGTACCCTGGACTGCAGGCATGGTTATAGCAAGAGAAAACGATTTTCCCATGTTTACAGAAGTTGAATTTTCTAAGAATGTTGTGGTGTATGCAGACTATAAAAAGTTGCCGTAGAGGCAGAAAAAGCGTTTTGTCACTGGTGCGGCTATATGTTTATTTCATTCTTTTAGAGCTTGCTTGGATTGGATTAGGATATTTGCCAAAGGCAGTCTGGTAAATTTTTTGGACTGAGAATATGATGATCTGCCACATAGCTCGTCAGATATGAGTTGAAACTAAATGATATATAGGCAGAGAGGGAAGCACTGAAATGCACCGAGACAGGCCAGCATGTAAATTGACGTTTGCAGTTTTTTGCAGGGATCGTAGCAAAGCAGTGTTTTTAACAGGGATTTTAATGCAGATAGAAGTCACAGTGTGAATGTTACAGAAGAGCAGGTTTGGGGAAAAGCATGAAGGTGCTTGTTTGCAAAAAACTTGATGAAAGTAGCCAACATCATGGATAAACTGGAGCAGGCCCTTTGAGAGAGGTTAGCTAAGGTTAGGGTGTAAGAAAACCGGCACGTTATGCCAAAGAGAAGATTAAGTGGCACGGGGTAATACAACCAATGCCTTTTTCTTTTTTTTTTTTTCTTTTTTTCTCTTTGCCTTCCTTTGTTTTTTTTTTTTTTCTTTTCAAATGGGGGACAGAAAAATTCAGGTAAAATAAGGAGGATAGCAAGGGAGGTTGACAGCAGGTAGAAGAAATTCATGAAGCGAATCTAATGCTCTCATGGGTAGATTCAGACACTAGAAAAATCAGCTTAGAGATGAGAAGGTTTTTCTTATGGGGGGCAGTGTGGTTGTAGGCAGGAAAGGGAGTTTGGATTAAAGAAGATTACGTTATTCTGTTAGTTTTCTCTTAATAGAAACTAATTGAATGTTTTGCAGGAAGACACAAAAGGCAGGAGAAATTGATGAGCAACTTCAAATGAAGAGGAGCTTGCTGGAGAGTTGTTCAGTTAGGAATACAGAACAACTGAAGGACAGAATAATTTTTGTTGTGGCTTATGCCGATTCCTTTTTATCTCCTTCAAGTAGTAATCTGCTTTTTGAAATTCTGTGCAAATTTTATGTAAGTAATAGCTCCGTGCCATTATTTTCCAGCTCTAGATCTGTTGGATAGAAAGGTTAAATAGGGGAGACTAGAATATGTGGAAAATGGCACAAATTAAGGGAAAGCAGCTGGTAAGATGTTGCTAGATGGCATATGCATTCACAAGGCTTTAACACCAGTATGAACTTCTAAGAGTTGGAACAATTCTGTAAAGAGAGACTGTGGAAAAGAAACTTTATGTTAGGCTCCATCGTCCATCGTGCTCTAGATAGCAAGTTCTCACCAATTTTTGGTTACCTCTGTTAAGCATTAATGAAGATTGGTTGTCGGTGGCTTTTCAGGTTTATTTAGGTGAAAGGATAGTTACTGTTGTTATTGGGCTGCTTTTTATTTTCTTCCCTTCTGTAAAGTTTTTATTTTTAGAGAAAGGATAATGACACACTCCACCAAATTGTCTGTGTTCATATCAATATATTGGTATTCTGGGTCATAGTGGTTTTGCTAAAGACCTGAGAGGCCTGTACTGGTGCTCTAACAAGACAGAAAGAATTTTGTATATGAAATTTTCTTGGAGTGAGGTTAATGTATTTTTCGAGGATGGGGGGTAAATTTGTTTCTCTAGCATTAGACCTGTTTTGTTCTTTTCACATTAAAACTGTATTAAGTGGTGCATTTATGAGCAGAAATGCTGTGCTGAAGCATGGCAGAGTTCTGGAAACAGATTACCTCCACCATGCATCTGTTGTGCCTTGATGGCAATTTCCAGTTACTTTGCACCTAGAAGCAGTATCTGCTGCATTAAGGAATGACATTGCATTTCTACGTGTTTCTACCCTTGGCTTAATGTCTTTGCTTCTCCAGCAGTTCCATGAGACCCCACACACCCATGTAATTATGAGAGTCCTTTATTCCTTCTGGTAGCTTGGAGAGCAGACACAGGCTGTGACTGTCCAGAAGTAGGCTGCTTGTAGCATCTTATCCTGTGCCTCAGGCAACATTGTGCAGACAGACTCAGTCAAGATGGATGTGTGAACTCGTGTGGATGTATTTCTGGGTTTTGTTCCTCTCTTTGAATATAATCTTTTTAGTGCTGAGCTAATTATGTAGTCTCAGTTTTACTGTTGAGTTAGAGTACCTGATCAACTTTCCAACTGTAAAACAGTTTGAAAATCAAATGTAGCTTACATGCAAGACCCAACAAAATTAGAAGTGTTAAGTACGTTTTGGCAGTTCACTTTTATTATGCCCAGTCCTCAAATGTACCAGCAGACAATCATCTGAATGTTAGTTATTTTTCACATGCTTATGTGATCACACAAAAAGTACATGCTAAAAAGAAGCAGATGGTGACAGATGGGGAAGGTTGAATAAGGTGGTTTTGGAAACCTAGAAAAATGCACTTCTGTAATAGTGTAAAAATAAAAATTCTTTGATCGCCAAGTTAGAATGAACAAAATAATGCCCCCCCCCCAAAAAAAAAAAAAAAAAGAAGAACAAAAAGAACCTACTCCCCAAAACTTTACTGATAAAACCAAATGAAACCTACGAGTGTTCAATGCGTATTTAGGAAAGTATGTTATATAGTGTATTTTGCCCTATAGAGCATTAGTTTTTATCAGCCAGAAACTTGGAAAGATGGTACTTTTATTCTTCTTTCCTTTTAAAATGATGCATTTAAGTCAGTTGTGTTCCATGCTCAAAGAATGCTGTCAAAAGGGTCATTTTTTAATGTCACATGTTGGTACTGTTGCAGGTTGTGGTAATATTTTTCTTCTGATGTCACAAGAAAGATTTTAACCCTCTTCTTTACAATGGTAAATAAATTAAGTATTTAATAGGGATACCCGTATGACTAAAGCTAACCTGCAACAGCCAGCATTACCTCTTTGTCGTATAAGCAAATGTAAAGCTAAGGAAGTAGAGAAGTCATAATTGACAAAAAAATATAATACTTGTGTGTGAACCAGCACATCCAAAGGCTACTATGGGGACTGATGATTTGCTTATTCATTTGCATTAGTTTAATGGAGTCTTAATATTCATATCTGTTTGAGTTATATGAACAAATAAGAGATTCTTTTTTAAAAAAAAAAATCAGTGGTGAGGTGTATTTTATTTCATAAGATCAAAAGTATCTAATTGATGGATATTTAATTGCTAAGTCTTCTACCAACACTGATGCCATAATTATTTTTCTTTTTTATATTTTATATATATATATATATATTTATATTTGAGTACGTGTTTGTCTTAACCTATAGTATGAGACATTACTGCTCCCTGTTGAGGCAGAATGCTTTACTTTTGGTTTGCTTAATACCACAAAGCGCTGATTTCTGATAACCTGTACTCATTTTCCTGAAAGTATAGTGAGTTTACTCAATACCCACACAATGTAGTTACGTTGTTGTGCTTTGCTTAACTAATTTTCTTTTGGCTTCAAAAGGATAGTTCAAGTTTATTTACTCTCTGTTTACCTAGATGCTTCATGCATAATCTGATTCTTAGCAGAGGCACAATAGAATTTATTTTACCTGTGGAAATGTGGTTTAGTGTTGGCGTGTGCTCTTGAACAGCTGTCTGTTGTATATTTGGCTACATTTTATTTCTGGGTGAGGACCAGTGGGGGGTGTGAGGAGGAATAGCATCTATGCCTGAAAATGTTTTCCCTTCTGATTTATGGGAGATTCACAATATGGAATTTTCTCTTTACACTAGAATTCCAAGTACC